>NW_028295358.1:0-331000 GCF_964341445.2 Mesoplodon mirus
CGCACGGGTCAGTGCCAGCGTACCGCCAGGAGTAGGCTACGGCTTGGGGGTTAGGTGTAGGGCTGGTGGTGTGCTTCCATTCCAGGCTAGGGTTAGTGTTAGGGAACGGCAAGGCTTAGGGCACAGGTGAGGGTACGGAAACGTGGGAGGGTCAGGCTACGTGCTGACTCACGGGTCAGTGCCAGCGTACGGGCAAGGAGTAGGCTACGGCGTAGGGTATGGTGTAGTGATGGTGGTGGTTTTCCATTCCGGGCTAGGGTTAGGGTTAGGGAACGGCAAGGCTTAGGGCACAGGTGAGGGTATGTAAAAGTGGGATGGTCAGGCTACGTGCTGATGCAAGGGTCAGTGCCAGCGTACGGACCAGGAGTAGGCTTCGGCTTGTGGGTAAGTTGTAGGGCTGGTGGTGGGTTTCCGTTCCGGTCTAGGTTTAGGGTTAGGGAACGGCAAGGCTTAGGGCACAGGTGAGGGTACGGAAATGTGGGAGGGTCAGGCTACGTGTTGACGCACGTGTCAGTGCCAGCGTACGGGCCCGGAATAGGCTACGGCTTGGGGGTAACGTGTAGGGCTGGTGTTGGATTTCCGTTCGGGTCTAGGGTTACGGTTAGGGAACGGCAAGTCTTAGGGCAGAGGTGAGGGTACGGAAACGTGGGAGGGTCAGGCTACGTGTTGATGCACGGGTCAGTGCCACCATACGGGCCAGGAGTAGGCTATGGCTTGGGGGTTAGGTGTAGGGCTGTTGGTGTGTTTCCGTTCTGTACTAGGTTTAGGGTTAGGGAACGGCAAGGCTTAGGGCACAGGTGGGGGTACGGAAACGTGGGACGGTCAGGCTACATGCTGACGCACGGGTCAGTGCCAGCGTACAGCCCAGGAGTAGGCTATGGCTTTGGGGTAAGCTGTAGGGCTGGTGGTGGGTTTCCGTTCCGGACTAGGGTTCGGGATAGGGAATGGCAAGGCTTAGGGCACAGGTGAGTGTACGGAAACTTGTGAGGGTCAGGCTACGTGCTGACGCACGGGTCAGTGCCAGCATACGGGCGAGGAGAAGGCTACGGCGTAGGGTAAATTGTAGAGCTGGTGCTGGGTTTCCGTTCCTGTCTAGGATTAGGGTGAGGGAACGGCAAGGCTTAGGGCACAGGTGAGGGTATGGAAACTTGGGATTTTCAGGCTACGTGCTGAATCATGGGTCAGTGCCAGCGTACGGGCCAGGAGTAGGCTACGGTGTAGGGTAAGGTGTAGGGCTGGCGGTGGGTTTCTCTTCCAGGCTAGGGTTAATGGTTAGGGAACGGCAAGTCTTAGGGCACAGGTGAGTGTCGGGAAATGTGGGAGGGTCAGGCTACATGCTGACGCACGTGTCAGTGCCAGCGTACGAGCCAGGAGTAGGCTACGGCTTGGGGGTAAGTTGTAGGGCTGGTGGTGTGTTTCTGTTCTGGGGTAGGGTTAGGGTGAGGGAACGGCAAGGCTTAGGGCACAGGTGAGGGTACGGAAACGTGGGACGGTCAGGCTACATGCTGACGCACGGGTCAGTGCCAGCGTACCGGCCAGGAGTAGGCTATGGCTTGGGGTTAAGCTGTAGGGCTGGTGGTGGGTTTCCGTTACGGACTAGGGTTAGGTTTAGGGAACAAGAAGGCTTAGTGCACAGGTGAGGGTACGGAAAAGTGTGAGGGTCAGGCTACGTGCTGACGCACTGGTCAGTGCCAGCGTACGGGCCAGGAGTAGGATACGGCGTAGGGTAAGGTGTAGGGCTGGTGGTGGGTTTCCGTTCCGGGCTAGGGTTAGGGTTAGGGAACGGCAAGTCTTAGGGCACAGGTGAGGGTACGGAAACGTGGAAGGGTCAGGCTACTTGCTGACGCACGGGTCAGTGCCAGCGTATGGGCCAGGAGTAGGCTACGGCTTGGGTGTAAGTTGTAGGCCTGGTGGTGGGTTTCCGTTACGGGCGAGGGTTAGGGTTAGGGAACGGCAAGGCTTAGGGCAGAGGTGAGGTTATGGAAACGTGGGAGGGTCAGGCTACGTGCTGACGCACAAGTCAGTGCCAGCGTACCGGCCAGGAGTAGGCTACGGCTTGGGGGTTAGGTGTAGGGCTGGTGGTGGGTTTCCGTTCGGGGCTAGGGTTAGTGTTAGGGAACGGCAAGGCTTAGGGCACAGGTGAGGGTATGGAAACGTGGGACGGTAAGGCTACATGCTGACGCACGGGTCAGTGCCAGCGTACCGGCCAGGAGTAGGCTATGGCTTTGGGGTAAGCTGTAGGGCATGTGGTGGGTTTCCGTTCAGGACTAGGGTTCGGGTTAGGGAACGGCAAGGCTTAGGGCACAGGTGAGTGTACGGACACGTGTGAGGGTCTGGCTACGTGCTGACTCATGGGTCAGTGCCAGCGTACGGGCCAGGAATAGTCTACGGTGTAGGGTAAGGTGTAGGGCTGGGGGTGGGTTTCTGTTCCGGGCTATGGTTAGGGTTAGAGAACAGCAAGGCTTAGGGCACAGGTGAGTATAGGGAAATGTGGGTGCGTCAGGCTACATGCTGACACACGTGTCAGTGCCAGCGTATGGGCCAGGAGTAGGCTACGGCATACGGTAAGGTGTAGGGCTGGTGGTGGGTTTCCGTTCCCGGCTAGGGTTAGTGTTAGGGACGGGCAAGGTTTAGGGCACAGGTGAGGGTACGGAAAAGTGGGAGGGTCAGGCTACGTGCTGACGCACGGGTCAGTGCCAGCTTTCGGGCCAGGTGTAGGCTACGGCGTAGGGAAAGGTGTAGGGCTGGTGGTGGGTTTCCGTTCCCAGCTAGGGTTAGGGTGAGGGAACTGCAAGGCTTATTGCCCAGGTGATGATACGGAAACGTGGAAGGGTCAGACTATGTGCTGACTCACTGGTCAGTGCCAGCGTACGGACCAGGAGTAGGCTACGGCTTGGGGATAATATGTAGGGCTGGTGGTGGGTTTCCGTTCCGGGCTAGGTTTAGGGATAGGGAACGGCAAGGCTTAGGGCACAGGTGAAGGAACGGAAACGTGGGAGGGTCAGGCTACGTGCTGTCTCACTGGTCAGTGCCAGCGTACGGGCCAGGAGTAGGCTACGGCTTGTGCGTAAGTTGTAGGTCTGGTGGTGGGTTTCCGTTCCGGTCTAGGGTTAGGGTTAGGGAATGGCAAGGCTTAGGGCACAGGTGAGGGTACGGAAACGTGGGAGGTTCAGGCTACGTGCTGACACACGGGTCAGTGCCCGCGTACGGGCCAGGAGTAGGCTGCGGCGTAGGGTAAGGTATAGGGCTTGTGGTGGGTTTCCATTCCGGGCTGGGATTAGGGTTAGGGAACCGCAAGGCTTAGGCCACAGGTGAGGGTACGGAAACGTGGGAGGGTCAGGCTACATGCTGACGCACGGGTCATTGCCAGCGTACGGGCCAGGATTAGGCTTCAGCTTGGGGGTAAGGTTTAGGGCTGGTGGTGGGTTTCCGTTCCGGGCTAGGGTTAGGGTTACGGAACGGCAAGGCTTAGGGCACAGGTGTGGGTACGGAAACGTGTGAGGGTTAAGCTACGTGCTGACGCACGGGTCAGTGACAGCATACGGGCCAGGAGTAGGATACGGCGTAGGGTAAGGTTTAGGGCTGGTGGTGGGTTTCCTTTCCGGGTTAGCGTTAGGGTGAGGGAACGGCAAGGCTTAGGGCACAGGTGAGGGTACGGAAAAGTGGGATGGTCAGGCTACGTGCTGACGCATGGGTCAGTGCCAGCATACGGGCCAGGAGTAGGCTACGGATAGAGGATAAGGTGTAGGGCTGGTGGTGTGTTTCCATTCCGGGCTAGGGTTAGTGTTAGGGAACGGCAAGTCTTAGGGCATAGGTGAGGATACGGAAACGTGGGAGGGTCAGGCTAAGTACTGACGCACGGGTCAGTGCCAGCGTACTGGCCAGGAGTAGGCTATGGCTTGGGGGTAAGCTGTAGGGCTGTTGGTGGGTTTCCGTTCCGGGTTAGGGTTAGTGTTAGGGAACGTCAAGGGTTAGGGCACAGGTGAGGGTACGGAAATGTGGGAAGGTCAGGCTTCGTGTTGACGCACAGGTCAGTGCCAGCGTACGGGCCAGGAGTAGGCTACGGCATAGGGTTAGATGTAGGGCTGGTGGTGGGTTTCTGTTCCGGGCTAGGGTTAGGGTGAGGGAACTGCAAGGCTTAGGGCACAGGTGAGGGTACGGTAGCTTGGGAGGGTCAGGCTACGTGCTGATTCACGGGTCAGTGCCAGCGTATGGGCCAGGAGTAGTGTATGGCGTAGGGTATGGTTTAGGGCTGGTCGTGGTTTTCCGTTCCGGGCTAGGGTTAGGGTTAGGGAACTTCAAGGCTTAGGGCACAGGTGAGGGTACGGAAACGTGGAAGGTTCAGGCTACGTGCTGACACACGTGTCAGTGCCAGCATACGGGCCAGCAGTAGGCTTCAGCTTGGGGGTAAGGTTTAGGGCTGGTGGTGAGTTTCCGTTCCGGGCTAGGGTTAGGGTTAGTGAACTGCAAGGCTTAGGGCACAGGTGAGAGTACGGAAACGTGGGAGGGTCAGGCTACGTGATGACGCACGGGTCAGTGCCAGCATACGGGCCAGGAGTAGGCTTCGGCGTAGGGTAAGGTGTAGGGCTGGTGGTGGCTGTCCCTCTCGGGCTAGGGTTAGGGATAGGGAACGGCAAGGCTTAGGGCACAGGTGAGTGTACAGAAACGTGGGAGGGTCAGGCTACATGCTGACACACGTGTCAGTGCCAGCGTACGGGCCAGGAGTAGGCTATGGCATACGGTAAGGTGTAGGGCTGGTGGTGGGTTTCCGTACCGGGCTAGGGTTAGGGATAGGGAACGGCAAGGCTTAGGGCACAGGTGAGTGTACAGAAACGTGGGAGGGTCAGGCTACATGCTGACACACGTGTCAGTGCCAGCGTACGGGCCAGGAGTAGGCTATGGCATACGGTAAGGTGTAGGGCTGGTGGTGGGTTTCCGTACCGGGCTAGGGTTAGGGTTAGGGAACAGCAAGGCTTAGGGCACAGGTGAGGGTACGAAACGTGGGAGGGTCAGGCTTCGTGCTGACGCAAGGGTCAGTGTCAGTGTATGGACCAGGATTAGGATACGGCGTAGGGTATGGTTTAGGGCTCGTGGTGGGTTTCCATTTCGGGCTAGGGTTAGGGTTAGGTAACGGCAAGGCTTAGGGCACAGGTGAGGGTACAGAAACGTTGGAGGGTCAGGCTACGTGCTGACGCACGGGTCAGTGCCAGCGTATGGGCAAGGAGTAGGCTATGGCGTAGGGTAAGATGTAGGGCTGGTGGTGGGTTTCCGTGCCGGGCTAGGGTTAGGGTTAGGGAACGGCAAGGCTTAGGGCACAGGTGAGGGTACGGAAACGTGTGAGGGTCAGGGTACATGTTGACGCACGGGTCAGTGCCAACGTACGGGCCAGGAGTAGGCTACGGCGTAGGGTAAGGTGTAGGGCTGGTGGTGGGTTTCCGTTCCTGGCTTGGGTTAGGGTGAGGGAACGGCTAGGCTTAGGGCACAGGTGAGGGTACGGAAACGTGGGAAGTTCAGGCTACGTGCTGACGCAAGGGTCAGTGCCAGCGTACGGGCCAGGAGTAGGCTACAGCTTGCGGGTAAATTTTAGGGATGGTGATGGGTTTCGGTTCCGGGCTAGGGTTAGTGTTAGGGAATGGCAAGGCTTAGGGCACAGGTGAGAGTACGGAAATGTGGGAAGGTCAGGCTACGTGCTGACGCACAGGTCACTGCCAGCGTATGGGCCAGGAGCAGGCTACGGCATAGGGTAAGGCTTAGGGCTGGTGGTGGGTTTCCATTCGGGCTAGGGTTAGGTTGAGGGAACTGCAAGGCTTAAGGCACAGGTGAGGGAACGGAAACGTGGGTGGGTCAGGCTACGTGCTGATTCACGGGTCAGTGCCAGTGTACGGGCCAGGAGTATGCTATGGCTTGGGGGTTAGGTGTAGGGCTGGTGGTGGTTTTCCATTCCAGGCTAGGGTTAGGGTTAGGGAACAGCAAGGCTTAGGGCACAGGTGACGTTACGGTAACGTGGGAAGGTCAGGCTACGTGCTGACGCACAGGTCAGTGCCAGCGTACGGGCCAGGAGTAGGCTACGGCTTGGTGGTAAGGTGTAGGGCTGGTGGTGGGTTTCCGTTCCGGGCTAGGGTTAGGGTTAGGGAACGGCAAGGCTTAGGGCACAGGTGAGGGTACGGAAACGTGGGAGGTTCAGGATACGTGCTGACGCACGGGTCAGTGCCAGCATACGGGCCATGAGTAGGCTACGGTGTAGGGTATGGTGTAGGGCTGGTGGTGGGTTTCCGTTCCGGACTAGGGTTAGGGTTAGGGAACGGCGAGGCTTAGGGCACAGGTGAGGGAACGGAAACGTGGGAGGGTCAGGCTACGTGCTAACGCACGGGTCAGTGCCAGCGTACGGGCCAGGAGTAGGCTACGGCTTGTGGGTTAGGTTTAGGGCTGGTGGTGGGTTTCCTTTCTGGGCTAGGGATAGAGTTAGGGAACGGCAAGGCTTAGGGCACAAGTGAGGGTACGGTAACATGGGAGGTTCAGGCTACGTGCTGAAGCACAGGTCAGTGCCCACGTACGGGCCAGGTCTAGGCTACGGCTTAGGGTAAGGTGTAGGGCTGGTGGTGGGTTTCCGTTCCGGGCTAGGGTTATGGTTAGGGAACGGCAAGGCTTAGGGCACAGGTGAGGGTCCGCAAACGTTGAATGGTCAGGCTACGTGCTGACACACAGGTCAGTGCCAGCGTACGGGTCAGGAGTAGGCTACGGCGTGGTGGTAAGTTGTAGGGCTGGTGGTGGGTTTCTGTTCTGGGCTAGAGTTAGGGTTAGGGAACGTCTAGGCTTAGGGCACAGGTGAGGATACGGAAACGTGGGAGGGTCAGGCTACGTGCTGACGCACGGCTCAGTGCCAGCGTACGGGCCAGGAATAGGCTATGGCGTAGGGTAGAGTGTAGGTCTGGTGGTGGGTTTCTGTTCCGGGCTAGGGTGAGGGTAAGGAAATGGCAAGGCTTAGGGCACAGGTGAGGGTACGGAAACGTGGGAGGGTCAGGCTACGTGCTGACGCACGGGTCAGTGCCAGCGTACGGGCCAGGAGTAGGCTATGGCTTGGGGGTAAGTTGTAGTGCTGGTGGTGTGTTTCCGTTCCGGGCTAGGGTTAGGGTTAGTGAACGGCAAGGCTTAGGGCACAGGTGAGGGTACGGAAACGTGGGAGGGTCAGGCTACGTGCTGATGACAGTGTCAGTGCCTGCGTACGAGCCAGAAATAGGCTACGGCGTAGGGAAAGGTGTAGGCCTGGTGGTGGGTTTCCGTTCCAGGCTAGGGTAAGGGTTAGGGAACGGCAAGGCTTAGGGCACAGGTGAGGGTCTGCAAACTTGGGAGGGTCAGGCTACGTGGTGAAGCACAGGTCAGTGCCCGCATACGGGCCATGTGTAGGCTACGGCATAGGGTAAGGTGTAGGGCTGGTGGTGGGTTTCCGTTCCGGACTAGGGTTAGGATAAGGGAACAGCATGCCTTAGGGCACAGGTGAGGTTACGGAAACGTGGGAGGGTCAGGCTACGTGCTGACGCACGGGTCAGTGCCAGCATATGGGCCAGGAGTAGGCTACGGCCTGGTGGTAAGGTGTAGGGCTGGTGGTGGATTTCTGTTCCGGGCTAGGGTTAGGGATAGGGAACGTCAAGGCTTAGGGCACAGGTGAATGTACGGAAACGTGGGAGAGTCAGGCTACGTGCTGACGCACGGGTCAGTGCCAGCATACGGGCCAGGAATAGGCTACGGCGTAGGGCAGAGTGTAGGGCTGGTGGTGGGTTTCCATTCCAGGCTAGGGTTAGGGTTAGGGAACGGCAAGGCTTAGGGCACAGTTGAGGGTACAGAAACGTGGGAGGGTCAAGCTACGTGCGGACGCACAGGTCAGTGCCAGGGTACGGGCCAGGAGTAGGCTATGGCTTGGGCGTTAGGTGTAGGGCTGGTGGTGGGTTTCCGTTCAGTTCTAGGGTTAGGGTAAGGGAACGGCAAGGCTTAGGGCACAGGTGAGTGTACGGAAACGTGGGAAGGTCAGGGTACATGCTGACGCAAAGGTCAGTGCCACCGTACAGCCCAGGAGTAGGCTACGGCGTATGTTAAGGTGTAGGGCTGGTGGTGGGTTTCCGTTCCGGGCTAGGGTTACGGTTAGGGAATGGCCAGGCTTAGGGCACAGTTGAGGGTACGGAAACGTGGGAGGGTCAGGCTACTTGCTGACGCACGTGTCAGTGCCAGAGTAAGGGCCAGGAGTAGGCTACGGCTTGGGGTTAAGGTGTAGGGCTGGTGGTGGGTTCCCGTTCCGGGCTAGCGTTTGGGTTACGGAACGGCAAGGCTTAGTGCTCAGAAGAGGGTACGGAAACGTGGGAGGGTCACGCTACATGCTGACACACGGGTCAGTGCCAGCGTACGGGCCAGGAGTAGGCTATGGCGTAGGGTAAAGTGTAGGGCTGATGGTGGGTTTCCGTTCTGGGCTAGGGTTAGGGTAAGGAAACGGCAAGGCTTAGGGCACAGGTGAAGTTACAGAAACATGGGAGGGTCAGGCTACGTGCTGACGCACGTGTCAGTGCCAACGTACGGGCCAGGAGTATGCTATGGCTTGGGGGTTAGGTGTAGGGCTTGTGGAGTGTTTCCGTCCGGTACTAGGGTTAGGGTTAGGGAACGGCAAGGCTTAGGGCACAGGTGACGTTACGGTAACGTGGGAAGGTCAGGCTACGTGCTGACGCACAGGTCAGTGCCAGCGTATGGACCACGAGTAGGCTACGGCTTGGGGGTAAGGTGTAGGGCTTGTGGTGGGTTTCCGTTCCGGGCTAGGGTTAGGGTTAGGGAACGGCAAGGTTTAGGGCACATGTGAGTGTACGGCAAAGTGGCAGGGTCAGGATACGTTCTGACGCACGGGTCAGTGCCAGCATAAGGTCCAGGAATAGGCTACGGCTTTGGGGTAAGTTGTAGGGCTTGTGGTGTGTTTCCGTTCCGGACTAGGGTTAGGGTTAGGGAACGACAAGGCTTAGGGCACAGGTGAGGGTACGGAAACGTGGGAGGGTCAGTCTACGTGCTAACTCACGGGTCAGTGCCAGCGTACGGGCCAGGAGTAGGCTATGGTGTAGGGTAAGGTTTAGGGCTGCTGGTGGGTTTCCGTTCATGGCTAGGGTTAGGTTGAGGGAACGGCAAGGCCTAGGGTACAAGTGAGGATACAGAAACGTGGGAGGGTCAGTCTACGTGCTGACTCACGGGTCAGTGCCAGCGTACGGGCCAGGAGTAGGCTACGGCGTATGGTAAGGTGTAGGGATTGTGGTGGGTTTCCGTTCAGGGCTAGGGTTAGGGTTAGGGAATGGCAAGGCTTAGAAAACAGGTGAGGGTACGGAAACGTGGGAGGGTCAGGCTACATGCTGACGCACGGGTCAGTGCCAACGTACGGGCCAGGACTAGGTTACGGCATACGACAAGGTGTAGGGCTGGTGGTGGGTTTCCGTTATGGGCTAGGGTTAGGGTTAGTGAACGGCAAGGCTTAGGGCACAGGTGAGGGTACAGAAACGTGGGAGGGTCAGGTTAAGTGCTGATGAAAGTGTCAGTGCCTGCGTACGAGCCAGGAATAGGCTACGGCGTTGGGAAAGGTGTAGGGCTGGTGGTGGGTTTCCGTACCGGGCTAGGGTTAGGGTTAGGGAACGGCAAGTCTTAGGGCACAGGTGAGGGTCCGCAAACGTGGGAGGGTCAGGCTATGTGCTGAAACACAGGTCAGTGCCCGCGTATGGGCCAGGTGTAGGCTACGGCATAGGGTAAGGTGTAGGGCTGGTGATGGGTTTCCGTTCCGGTCTAAGGTTAGTGTTAGGGAATGGCAAGGTTTAGGGCCCAGGTGAGGGTACGGAAACGTGGGAGGGTCAAACTACATGCTGACGCACGGGTCAGTTCGAGCGTACGAGCGAGGAGTAGGCTACCCAGTAGGGAAAGGTTTATGGATGGTGGTGTGTTTCCGTACCGGATTAGGGTTAGGGTTAGGGAACGGCGAGGCTTAGGGCACTGGTGATGGTATGGAAACGTGGGAGGGTCAGGCTACGTGCTGACGCACGGGTCAGTGCCAGCGTACGGGCCAGGAGTAGGCTACGGCGTAGTGTAAGGTGTAGGGCTGGTGGTGGGTTTTCGTTCTGGGCTACAGTTAGGGTTAGGGAAGGGCAAGGCTTAGAGCACATGTGAGGGTACGGAAACGTGGGAGGGTATGGCTACGTGCTGAAGCACGGGTCAGTGCCAGGGTACGGGCAAGGAGTAGGCTACGGCATAGGGTAAGGTATAGGGCGGGTGGTGGGTTTCCGTTCCGGGGTAGGGTTAGGATAAGGGAACGGCAAGGCTTAGGGCACAGGTGAGGGTACGGAAAAGTGGGAGGGTCAGGCTACGTACTGATGCACGGGTCAGTGCCAGCGTACGGGCCAGGAGTACGCTACGGTGTAGCGTATGGTGTAGGGCTGGTGGTGGGTTTCCGTTCCGGGATAGGGTTAGGGTTAGGGAACGGCAAGGCTTAGGGCACATGTGAGGGTGCGGAAAAGTGGGAGGGTCAGGCTATGTGCTGACGCACGGGTCAGTGCCAGCGTACGGGCCAGGAGTAGGCTACGGCTTGAGGCTAAGTTTTTGGGGCTGGTGGTGGCTTTCCGTTCCGGGCTAGCGTTAGGGTTAGAGAACGGCAAGGCTTAGGGCACAGGTGAGGGTACAGAAACGTGGGAGTGTCAGGCTACGTGCTGACGCATGGGTCAGTGCCCGCGTACGGGCCAGGTGTAGGCTACAGCATAGGGTAAGGTGTAGGTCTGGTGGTGGGTTTCCGTTCCGGGCTAGGGTTAGGGTTAGGGAACGGCAAGGCTTAGGGCACAGGTGAGGGTACGGAAAAGTGGGAGGGTCAGAGTACATGCTGACGCACGGGTCAGTGCCAGCGTACGGGCCAGGAGTAGGCTACGGCTTGGGGGTAAGGTGTAGGGCTGGTGGGGGGTTTCCGTTCCGGGCTAGGTTTTGGGTTACGGAACGGCAAGGCTTAGGGCACGGGTGAGGGTAAAGAAACTTGGGAGTGTCAGGCTACTTGCTGATGCTCGGGTTAGTGCCACCGAACGGGCCAGGTGTAGGATACGGCTTGGGGGTAAGGTGTAGTGCTGGTGGTGTGTTTCCGTTCCAGGCTCGGGTTAGGGTTATGGAACGGCAAGGCTTAGGGCACAGGTGAGGGTACGGAAACGTGGGAGGGTCAGGCTACATGCTGACACAAGGGTCATTGCCACCGTACAGGCCAGGAGTAGGCTACGGCTTGGGGGTAAGTTGTAGAGCTGGTGGTGGGTTTCTGTTCCGGGCTAGGGACAGGGTTAGGGAATGGCAAGGCGTAGGGCACAGCTGAGGGTACGGAAACGTGGGAGGGTCAGGCTACGTGCTGATGCACGGCTCAGTGGCAGAGTACCGGGCAGGAGTAGGCTACGGCATATGGCAAGGTGTAGGGCTGGTGGTGGGATTCCGTTCTGGGCTAGGGTTAGGGTTAGGGAACGGCAAGGCTTAGGGCTCAGGTAAGGGTACAGAAAAGTGGGAGGGTCAGGCGACGTGCTGACGCACGGGTCAGTGCCAGTGTACGGGCCAGGAGTAGGCTACGGCTTGTGGGTAAGGTTTAGGGCTGGTGGTGGGTTTCCGTTCCGGGCTAGGGTAAGGGTTAGGGAACGTCAAGGCTTAGGGCACAGGTGAGGGTACGGAAACGTGGGAGGGTCAGGCTTCGTGCTGATGAAAGGGTCAGTGAATGTGTACGGGCCAGAAATAGGCTACGGCGTAGGGAAATGTATAGGGCTGGTGGTGCGTTTCTGTTCTGGGCTAGGGTTAGGGTTAGGGAACGGCAAGGCTTAGGGCACAGGTGAGGTTACGGAAACGTGGGAGGGACAGGCTACTTGCTGACGCACGGGTCAGTGCCAGCATACGGGCCAGGAGTAGGCTACGGCGTGGTGGTAATTTGTAGGGCTGGTGGTGGTTTTCTGTTCCGGGCTAGGGTTAGGGTTAGGGAACAGCAAGGCTTAGGGCACAGGTGAGGGTACGGAAACGTGGGAGGGACAGGCTACATGCTGAAGCACGGGTCAGTGCCAGCGTACGGGCCAGGAATAGGCTATGGATTGGGGGTAAGCTGTAGGGCTGGTGGTGGGTTTCCGTTCCGGACTAGGCTTAGGGTTAGGGAACGACAAGGCTTAGGGCACAGGTGATGGTACGGAAACGTGTGAGGATCAGGCTACGTGCGGACGCACGGGTCAGTGCCAGCGTACGGACCAGGTGTAGGCTATGGTGTAGGGTAAGGTTTAGGGCTGCTGGTGGGTTTCCTTTCTTGGCTAAGTTAGGGTGAGGTAACGGCAAGTCTTAGGGCACAGGTGAGGGTACGGAAACGTGGGAGGGTCAGTCTACGTGCTGACTCACGGGTCAGTGCCAGCGTACGGGCCAGGAGTAGGCTACGGGCGTAGTGTATGGTGTAGGGCTGGTGGTCGGTTTTCGTTCCGGGCTATGGTTACGGTTAGGGAATGGCAAGGCTTAGGGCACATGTGAGGGTACGGAAACGTGGGAGGGTATGGCTACGTGTTGAAGCACGGGTCAGTGCCAGGGTACGGGCAAGGAGTAGGCTACGGCATAAGGTAAGGTGTAGGGCGGCTGGTGGGTTTCCGTTCCGGGCTATGGTTAGGGTAAGGGAACGGCAAGGCTTAGAGCACGGGTGAGGGTACAGAAACGTGGGAGGGTCAGGCTACTTGCTGATGCTAGGGTTACTGCCACCGAACGGGCCAGGCGTAGGCTACGGCTTGGGGGTAAGGTGTAGGGCTGGTGGTGGGTTTCCGTTCCGGGCTAGGGTTAGGGTTTCTGCATGGCAAGGCTTAGGGCACAGGTGAGGGTACGGAAACGTGGGAGGGTCAGGCTACATGCTGACGCAAAGTTTAGTGCCACCGTACAGGCCAGGAGTAGGCTACGGCGTAGGTTAAGGTGTAGGGCTGGTGGTGGGTTTCCGTTCCGGGCTAGGGTTAGGGTTAGGGAACGGCAAGGCTTAGGGCACAGATGAAGGTACGGAAACGTGGGAGGGTCAGGCTACGTGCTGATGAAAGGGTCAGTGCCTGCGTACGGGCCAGGAATAGGCTACGGCTTGGGGTAAGGTGTAGGGCTGGTGGTGGGTTTCCGTTCCGGGCTAGAGTTAGGGTTAGGGAACGGCAAGGCTTAGGGCACAGGTGACGGTATGGAAAAGTGGGAGGGTCAGGCTACATGCTGACGCACGTGTCAGTGCCAGCGTACGTGCCAGGAGTAGGCTACGGCGTATGGTGAGGTGTAGGGCTGCTGATGGGTTTCTGTTCCCGGCTAGGGTGAGGGTGAGGGAACGGCAAGGCTTAGGGCACAGATGATGGTACGGAAACGTGGGAGGGTCTGGCTACGTGCTGACGCACGGGTCAGTGCCAGCGTACGGGCCAGGAGTAGGCTACGGCTTGTGGGTAAGGTCTAGGGCTGGTGGTGGGTTTCCGTTCCGGGCTAGGGTTAGGCTTACGGACCGGCAAGGCTTAGGGCACAGATGAGGGTACGGAAACGTGGGAGTGTCAGGCTACGTGCTGATGAAACGGTGAGTGCCGGCGTACGAGCCAGGAATAGGCTACGGCATTGGGAATGGTGTAGGGCGTGTGGTGGGTTTCCGTTCCGGGCTACGGTTAGGGTTAGGGAACGGCAAGGCTTAGGGCACAGGTGAGGGTCCGCAAACGTGGGAGGGTCAGGCTACGTGCTGAAGCACAGGTCAGTGCCCGCGTATGGGCCAGGTGTAGGCTTCGGCATAGGGTAAGGTGTAGGGCTGGTGGTGGGTTTCCGTTCCGGGCTAGGGTTAGTTTTAGGGAATGGCATGTCTTAGGGCCCAGGTGAGGGTACGGAAACGTGGGAGGGTCAAACTCCATGCTGACGCACGGTTCAGTGCGAGCGTACGGGCGAGGATTAGGCTACCCAGTAGGGAAAGGTTTAGGGATGGTGGTGGTTTTCCGTTCCGGGTTAGGGTTAGGGTTAGGGAATGGCAAGGCTTAGGGCACAGGTGAGGGTACGGAAACGTGGGAGGGTCAGGCTACGTGCTGACGCACGGGTCAGTGCCAGCGTACGGGACAGGAGTAGGCTACGGCGTAGGGAAAGGTTTAGGCCTGGTGGTGGATTTTCGTTCCGGGCTATGGTTAGGGATAGGGAACGGCAAGGCTTAGGGCACATGTGAGGGTACAGAACCGTGGGAGCGTCTGGCTACGAGCTGACGCACGGGTCAGTGCCAGGGTACAGGCAAGGAGTAGGCTACGGCATAGGCTAAGGAGTAGGGCTTGTGGTGGGTTTCCGTTCCGTGCTAGGGTTAGGGAACGGCAAGGCTTAGGGCACAGGTGAGGGTACGGAAAAGCGGGAGGGTCAGGCTACGTGATGACGCACGGTTCAGTGCCAGTGTACGGGCCAGGAGTAGGCTACGGCATAGGGAAAGGTGTAGGGCTGGTGGTGGGTTTCCGTTCCGGGCTAGGGTTAGTGTTAGGGCACGGCAAGGCTTAGGGCACAGGTGAGGGTACGGAAACGTGGGAGGGTCAGGCTACGTGCTGACACACGCGTCAGTGCCCGCCTATGGGGCAGGTGTAGGCTACAGCATAGGGTAAGGTGTAGAGCTGGTGGTGGGTTTCCGTTCCGGGCTAGGGTTAGGGTTAGGGAACGGCAAGGCTTAGGGCACAGGTGAGGGTACGGAAACGTGGGAGGGTCAGGCTACGTGCTGATGAAAGGCTCAGTGCCTGCGTACGGGCCAGGAATAGGCTACGGCGTAGGGAAAGGTGTAGGGCTGGTGGTGGGTTTCCTTTCCGGGCTAGGCTTAGGTTTAGGGAATGGCAAGGCTTAGGGCACAGGTGATGGTCCGCAAACGTGGGAGTGTCAGGCTATGTGCTGACGCACGGGTCAGTGCCAGCATAAGGTCCAGGAATAGGCTACGGCTTTGGGGTAAGTTGTAGGGCTGGTGGTGGGTTTCCGTTCCGGGCTAGGGTTAGGGTTAGGGAACGGGAAGTCTTAGGGCACAGGTGAGGGTCCACAAACGTGGGAGGGTCAGGCTTCATGCTGACGCACGGGTCTGTGCCAGCGTACGGGCCAGGAGTAGGCTACGGCTTGGGGGTAAGATGTAGGGCTGGTGGTGGGTTTCTGTTCCGGGCTACGGTTACGGTTATGGAACGGCAAGGCTTAGGGCACAGGTGAGGGTACGGAAACGTGGGAGGGTCAGGCTACGTGCTGATGCACGGCTCAGTGGCAGCGTACCGGGCAGGAGTAGGCTACGGCATATGGTAAAGTGTAGGGCTGGTGGTGGGATTCCGTTCCGGGCTAGGGTTAGGGTTAGGGAACGGCAAGGCTTAGGGCTCAGGTAAGGGTACAGAAAAGTGGGAGGGTCAGGCTACGTGCTGATGCATGGGTCAGTGCCAGTGTACGGGCCAGGTGTAGGCTACGGCATAGAGTAAGGTGTAGGTCTGGTGGTGGGTTTCCGTTCCGGGCGAGGGTTAGGGTTAGGGAACGGCAAGGCTTAGGGCACAGGTGAGTGTACGGTAACATGGGAGGGTCAGGCTACGTGCTGAAGCACAGGTCAGTGCCCGGGTACGGGCCAGGTGTAGGCTACGGCATAGAGAAAAGTTTAGGGCTGGTGGTGGGTTTCCGTTCCGGGCTAGGGTTAGGGTTAGTGAACGGCAAGGCTTAGGGCACAGGTGAGTGTACGGAAACGTGGGAGGGTCAGGCTACTTGCTGATGAAAGGGTCAGTGCCAGCGTATGAGCCAGGAATAGGCTACGGCGTAGGGAAAGGTGTAGGGCTGGTGGTGGGTTTCCGTTCCGGTCTAGGGTTAGTGTTAGGGAAAGGCAAGGCTTAGGGCACAGGTGAGGGTCCGCAAACGTGGGAGGGTCAGGCTTCGTGCTGACGCATGGGTCTGTGCCAGCGTACGGGCCAGGAGTAGGCTACGGCTTAGGGGTAAGTTGTAGGGCTGGTGGTGGGTTTCCGTTTCGGGCTAGGGCTAGGGTCAGGGAACGGCAAGGCTTAGGGCACAGGTGAGGGTACGGAAACTTGGGAGGGTCAGGCTACGTGATGATGCACGGGTCAGTGCCAGCGTACTGGCCAGGAGTAAGCTACGGCTTGGGGGTTAGTTGTAGGGCTGGTGGTGGGTTTCCGTTATGGGCTAGGGTTAGGGTTAGGGAACGGCAAGGCTTAGGGCACAGTTGAGGGTACGGAAACGTGGGAGGGTCAGGCTACATGCTGACGCACGTGTCAGTGCCAGCGTACGGGCCAGGAATAGGCTATGGCTTGGGGGTAAGCTGTAGGGCTCTTGGTGTGTTTCCGTTACGGACTAGGGTTAGGGTTAGGGAACGGCAAGGCTTAGGGCACAGGTGAGGGTACGGAAACGTGTGAGGGTCAGGCTACGTGCTGACGCACCTGTCAGTGCCAGCGTACGTGCCAGGAGTAGGCTACGGCGTAGGGCAAGGTGTAGGGCTGGTAGTGCATTTCCGTTCCGGGCTTGGGTTAGGGTTAGGGAAAGGCAAGGCTTAAGGCACAGGTGACGTTACGGTAACGTGGGAAGATCAGGCTACGTGCTGACGCACAGATCAGTGCCAGCGTATGGACCACGAGTAGGCTACGGCTTGGGGGTAAGGTGTAGGGCTTGTGGTGGGTTTCCGTTCCGCGCTAGGGTTAGGGTTAAGGAACGGCAAGGTTTAGGGCACATGTGAGGGTACGGCAACGTTGCAGGTTCAGGATACGTTCTGACGCACGGGTCAGTGCCAGCGTATGGACCAGGTTGAGGCTACGGCTTGGGGGTAAGTTGTAGGGCTGGTGGTGGGTTTCCGTTCCGGGCTACAGTTAGGGTTAGGGAACGGCAAAGCTTAGGGCACAGGTGAGCGTACGGTAACATGGGAGGGTCAGGCTACGTGCTGAAGCACAGGTCAGTGCCCGCGTACGGGCCAGGTGTAGGCTAAGGCTTGTGGCTAAGTTTTAGGGCTGGTGGTGTCTTTCCGTTTCGGGCTAGGGTTAGGGTTAGAGAACGGCAAGGCTTAGGGCACAGGTGAGGGTACGGAAACGTGGGAGGTTCAGGCTACGTGCTGATGCACGCGTCAGTGCCCGCATATGGGCCAGGTGTAGGCTACAGCATAGGGTAAGGTGTAGGGCTGGTGGTGGGTTTCCGTTCCTAGCTAGCGTTAGGGTGAGGGAACGGCAAGGCTTAGGGCACAGGTGAGGGTACGGAAACGTGCGAGGGTCACGCTACGTGCTGATGCACGGGTCAGTGCCAGCATATGGGCCAGGAGTAGGCTACGGCTTGGGGGTAAGTTGTAGGGCTGGTGGTGGGTATCCGTTCAGGGCTATGGTTAGGGTTACGGAATGGCAAGGCTTAGGGCACGGGTGAGGGTACAGAAACGTGGGAGGTTCAGGCTACTTGCTGATGCTCGGGTTAGTGCCACCGAACGGGCCACGTGTAGGATACGGCTTGGGGGTAAGGTGTAGTGCTGGTGGTGTGTTTCCGTTCCAGGCTCGGGTTAGGGTTATGGAACGGCAAGGCTTAGGGCACAGGTGAGGGTACGGAAACGTGGGAGGGTCAGGCTACATGCTGACGCAAGGGTCATTGCCACCGTACAGGCCAGGAGTAGGCTACGGCTTGGGGGTAAGTTGTAGGGCTGGTGGTGGGTTTCCGTTCCGGGCTAGGGATAGGGTTAGGGAACGGCAAGGCGTAGGGCACAGCTGAGGGTACGGAAACGTGGGAGGGTCAGGCTACGTATTGATGCACGGCTCAGTGGCAGAGTACCGGGCAGGAGTAGGCTACGGCATATGGCAAGGTGTAGGGCTGGTGGTGGGATTCCGTTCTGGGCTAGGGTTAGGGTTAGGGAACGGCAAGGCTTAGGGCTCAGGTAAGGGTACAGAAAAGTGGGAGGGTCAGGCGACGTGCTGACGCACGGGTCAGTGCCAGTGTACGGGCCAGGAGTAGGCTACGGCTTGTGGGTAAGGTTTAGGGCTGGTGGTGGGTTTCCGTTCCGGGCTAGGGTAAGGGTTAGGGAACGTCAAGGCTTAGGGCACAGGTGAGGGTACGGAAACGTGGGAGGGTCAGGCTACGTGCTGATGAAAGGGTCAGTGCATGTGTACGGGCCAGAAATAGGCTACGGCGTAGGGAAATGTATAGGGCTGGTGGTGCGTTTCTGTTCTGGGCTAGGGTTAGGGTTAGGGAACGGCAAGGCTTAGGGCACAGGTGAGGGTACGGAAACGTGTGAGGGTCAGGCTACGTGCTGATGCACGGGTCAGTGCCAGCGTACGGGCCAGGTGTAGGCTATGGTGTAGGGTAAGGTTTAGGGCTGCTGGTGGGTTTCCTTTCTTGGCTAAGTTAGGGTGAGGTAACGGCAAGTCTTAGGGCACAGGTGAGGGTACGGAAACGTGGGAGGGTCAGTCTACGTGCTGACTCACGGGTCAGTGCCAGCGTACGGACCAGGAGTAGGCTACGGCGTAGTGTAAGGTGTAGGGCTGGTGGTCGGTTTTCGTTCTGGGCTATGGTTACGGTTAGGAAATGGCAAGGCTTAGGGCACATGTGAGGGTACGGAAACGTGGGAGGGTATGGCTACGTGCTGAAGCACGGGTCAGTGCCATGGTACGGGCAAGGAGTAGGCTACAGCATAAGGTAAGGTGTAGGGCGGCTGGTGGGTTTCCGTTCCGGGCTAGGGTTAGAGTAAGGGAACGGCAAGGCTTAGGGCACAGGTGAGGGTACGGAAAAGTGGGAGGGTCAGGCTACATGATGACGCAGGGGTCAGTGCCAGCGTACGGGCCAGGAGTAGGCTACGGCGTAGGGAATGGTGTAGGGCTGGTGGTGGGTTTCCGTTCCAGGCTAGGGTTAGGGTTAGGGAACGGCAAGGCTTAGGGCACAGGTGACGGTACGGAAAAGTGGGAGGGTCAGGCTACGTGCTGACGCACGGGTCAGTGCCAGCGTACGGGCAGGAGTAGGCTACGGCTTGTGGCTAAGTTTTAGGGCTGGTGGTGGCTTTCCGTTCCGGGCTAGGGTTAGGGTTAGGGAACGGCAAGGCTTAGGGCACAGGTGAGGGTACAGAAACGTGGGAGGGTCAGGCTACGTGCTGACGCACGGGTCAGTGCCCGCGTACGGGCCATGTGTAGGCTACAGCATAGGGTAAGGTGTAGGGCAAGTGGTGGGTTTCCGTTCTGGGCTAGGGTTAGGGTTAGGGAACGGCAAGGCTTAGGGCACGGGTGAGGGTACAGAAACGTGGGAGGGTCAGGCTACTTGCTGATGCTAGGGTTACTGCCACCGAACGGGCCAGGCGTAGGCTACGGCTTGGGGGTAAGGTGTAGGGCTGGGGGTGGGTTTCCGTTCCGGGCTAGGGTTAGGGTTTCAGAACGGCAAGGCTTAGGGCACAGGTGAGGGTACGGAAACGTGGGAGGGTCAGGCTACATGCTCACGCAAAGGTTAGTGCCACCGTACAGGCCAGGAGTAGGCTACGGCGTAGGTTAAGGTGTAGGGTTGGTGGTGGGTTTCCGTTCCGGGCTAGGGTTAGGGTTAGGGAACGGCAAGGCTTAGGGCACAGATGAAGGTACGGAAACGTGGGAGGGTCAGGCTACGTGCTGATGAAAGGGTCAGTGCCTGCGTACGGGCCAGGAATAGGCTACGGCTTGGGGTAAGGTGTAGGGCTGGTGGTGGGTTTCTGTTCCGGGCTAGGGTTAGGGTTAGGGAACGGCAAGGCTTAGTGCTAAGGAGAGGGTACGGAAACGTGGGAGGGTCAGGCTACATGCTGACACACGGGTCAGTGCCAGCGTACGGGCCAGGACTAGGCTACGGCATACGATAAGGTGTAGAGCTGGTGGTGAGATTCCATGCCGGGCTAGGGTTAGGGTTAGGGAACGACAAGGCTTAGGGCACAGGTGAGCGTACGGTAACATGGGAGGGTCAGGCTACGTGCTGAAGCACAGGTCAGTGCCCGCGTATGGGCCAGGTGTAGGCTACGGCATAGAGTAAGGTGTAGGGCTTGTGGTGGGTTTCCCTTCCGGGCTAGGGTTAGGGATAGTGAACGGCAAGGCTTAGGGCACAGGTGAGGGTACGGAAACGTGGGAGGGTCAGGCTACTTGCTGATGAAAGGGTCAGTGCCTGCGTATGAGCCAGGAATAGGCTACGGCATAGGGAAAGGTGTAGGGCTGGTGGTGGGTTTCGGTTCCGGGCTAGGGTTAGGGTTAGGGAAAGGCAAGGCTTAGGGCCCAGGTGAGGGTACGGAAACGTGGGAGGGTCAGGCTACATGCTGACGCACGGGTCAGTGCCAGCGTACGGGCCAGGAATAGGCTATGGCTTGTGGGTAAGCTGTAGGGCTGGTGGTGGGTTTCCGCTCCGGACAAGGGTTAGGGTTAGGGAACGGCAAGGCTTAGGGCACAGGTGAGGGTACGGAAACGTGTGAGGGTCAGGCTACGTGCTGACGCACGTGTCAGTGCCAGCGTACGTGCCAGGAGTAGGCTACGGCGTATGGTGAGGTGTAGGGCTGCTGATGGGTTTCTGTTCCTGGCTAGGGTGAGGGTGAGGGAACGGCAAGGCTTAGGGCACAGGTGATGGTACGGAAACGTGGGAGGGTCAGGCTACGTGCTGACGCACGGGTCAGTGCCAGCGTACGGGCCAGGAGTAGGCTACGGCTTGTGGGTAAGGTTTAGGGCTGGTGGTGGGTTTCGTTCCGGGCTAGGGTTAGGCTTACGGACCGGCAAGGCTTAGGGCACAGATGAGGGTACGGAAATGTGGGAGTGTCAGGCTACGTGCTGATGAAACGGTGAGTGCCGGCGTACGAGCCAGGAATAGGCTACGGCATTGGGAAAGGTGTAGGGCGTGTGGTGGGTTTCCGTTCCGGGCTACGGTTAGGGTTAGGTAACGGCAAGGCTTAGGGCACAGGTGAGGGTCCGCAAACGTGGGAGGGTCAGGCTACGTGCTGAAGCACAGGTCAGTGCCCACGTATGGGCCAGGTGTAGGCTACGGCATAGGGTAAGGTGTAGGGCTGGTGGTGGGTTTCCCTTCCGGGCTAGGGTTAGGGTTAGGGAATGGCATGTCTTAGGGCCCAGGTGAGGGTACGGAAACGTGGGAGGGTCAGGCTACTTGCTGATGAAAGGGTCATTGCCTGCGTATGAGCAAGGAATAGGCTACGGCGTAGGGAAAGGTGTAGGGCTGGTGGTGGGTTTCCGTTCCGGGCTAGGGTTAGGGTTAGGGAAAGTCAAGGCTTAGGGCCCAGGTGAGGGTACGGAAACGTGGGAGGGTCAGGCTACGTTCTGACACACGGGTCAGTGCCAGCGAACCGGCCAGGAGTAGGCTACGGCTTGGGGGTTTGGTGTAGGGCTGGTGGTGGGTTTCCGTTCCGGGCTATGGTTAGTGTTAGTGAACAGGAAGGCTTAGGGCACAGGTGACGTTACGGTAACTTGGGAAGTTCAGGCTACGTGCTGACGCACAAGTCAGTGCCAGTTTATGGACCACGAGTAGGCTACGACTTGGTGGTAAGTTGTAGGGCTGGTGGTGGGTTTCCGTTCCGGGCTACAGTTAGGGTTAGGGAACGGCAAAGCTTAGGGCACAGGTGAGGATACGGAAACGTGGGAGGGTCAGGCTACGTGATGACGCACGGGTCAGTGCCAGCGAACCGGCCAGTAGTTGGCTACGGCTTGGGGGTTAGGTGTAGGGCTGGTGGTGTGTTTCCGTTCCGGGCTAGGGTTAGTGTTAGGGAACAGGAAGGCTTAGGGCACAGGTGACGTTACGGTAACGTGGGAAGGTCAGGCTACGTGCTGACGCACAGGTCCGTGCCAGCGTATGGACCACGAGTAGGCTACGGCTTGGGGGTAAGATGTAGGGCTTGTGGTGGGTTTCCGTTCCGGGCTAGGGTTAGGGTTAGGGAACGGCAAGCTTTAGGGCACATGTGAGGTTACGGCAACGTGGCAGGGTCAGGATACGTTCTGACGCACGGGTCAGTGCCAGCGTATGGACCAGGAGTAGGCTAGGGCTTGGGGGTAAGTTGTAGGGCTGGTGGTGGGTTTCCGTTCAGGGCTAGGGTTAGGGTTAGGGAACGGCAAGGCTTAGGGCACAGGTGAGGGTACGGAAACGTGGGAGGGCCTGGCTACGCGCTGACGCACAGGTCAGTGCCAGCATTCGGGCCAGGAGTAGGCTACGGCGTAGGGTAAGGTGTAGGGCTCGTGGTGGGTTACCGTTCCGTGCTAGGGTAAGGGTTAGGGAACGGCAAGGCTTACAGCACAGGTGAGGGTTCAGAATCGTGCGAGGGTTAGGCTACGTGCTGATGCAGGGGTCAGTGCCAGCGTACGGGCCAGGAGTATGCTACGGCGTAGGGTAAGGTGTATGGCTGGTGGTGGGTTTCCGTTTATGGGCTAGGGTTAGGGTTAGGAAACGGCAAGGCTTAGGGCACAGGTGAGGGTACGGTAATGTGGGAAGTTCAGGCTATGTGCTGACGCACAGGTCAGTGCCAGCGTATGGACCAGGAGTAGGCTACGGCTTGGGGGTAAGGTATTGGGCTGGTGGTGGGTTTCTGTTCCGGGCTAGGGTTAGGGTTAGGGAACGGCAAGGCTTAGGGCACAGGTGAGGGTACGGAAACGTGGGAGGGTCAGGCTACGTGCTGATGAAACGTTGAGTGCCGGCGTACGAGCCAGGAATAGGCTACGGCGTTGGGAAAGGTATAGGGCTGGTGGTGGGTTTCCGTTCCGGGCTAGGGTTAGGGTTAGGGAACGGCAAGGCTTAGGGCACAGGTGAGGGTCCGCAAACGTGGGAGGGTCAGGCTACGTGCTGAAGCACAGGTCAGTGCCCGCGTATGGGCCAGGTGTACGCTACGGCATAGGGTAAGGTGTAGGGCTGGTGGTGGGTTTCCGTTCCGGGCTAGGGTTAGTGTTAGGGAATGGCATGTCTTAGGGCCCAGGTGATGGTACGGAAACGTGGGAGGGTCAAACTCCATGCTGACGCACGGGTCAGTGCGAGCGTACGGGCGAGGAGTAGGCTACCCAGTAGGGAAAGGTTTAGGGATGGTGGTGGTTTTCCGTTCCGGGTTAGGGTTAGGGTTAGGGAACGGCAAGGCTTAGGGCACAGGTGAGGGTACGGAAACGTGGGAGGGTCAGGCTACGTGCTGACGCACGGGTCAGTGCCAGCGTACAGGCCAGGAGTAGGCTAAGGATTGTGGCTAAGTTTTAGGGCTGGTGGTGGCTTTCTGTTTTGGGCTAGGGTTAGGGTTAGAGAACGGCAAGGCTTAGGGCACAGGTGAGGGTACGGAAACGTGGGAGGGTCAGGCTACGTGATGACGCACGGGTCAGTGCCAGCGAACCGGCCAGGAGTTGGCTACGGCTTGGGGGTTAGGTGTAGGGCTGGTGGTGGGTTTCCGTTCCGGGCTAGGGTTAGTGTTAGGGAACAGGAAGGCTTAGGGCACAGGTGACGTTACGGTAACGTGGGAAGGTCAGGCTACGTGCTGACGCACAGGTCAGTGCCAGCGTATGGACCACGAGTAGGCTACGGCTTGGGGGTAAGATGTAGGGCTTGTGGTGGGTTTCCGTTCCGGGCTAGGGTTAGGGTTAGGGAACGGCAAGCTTTAGGGCACATGTGAGGGTACGGCAACGTGGCAGGGACAGGATACGTTCTGACGCACGGGTCAGTGCCAGCGTATGGACCAGGAGTAGGCTACGGTTTGGGGGTAAGGTGTAGGGCTGGTGGTGGGTTTCCGTTCAGGGCTAGGGTTAGGGTTAGGGAACGGCAAGGCTTAGGGCACAGGTGAGGGTACGGAAACGTGGGAGGGCCTGGCTACGTGCTGACGCACAGGTCAGTGCCAGCATTCGGGCCAGGAGTAGGCTACGGCGTAGGGTAAGGTGTAGGGCTGGTGGTGGGTTTCCGTTCCGGGCTAGGGTAAGGGTTAGGGAACGGCAAGGCTTACAGCACAGGTGAGGGTTCGGAATCGTGCGAGGGTTAGGCTACGTGCTGATGCAGGGGTCAGTGCCAGCGTACGGGCCAGGAGTATGCTATGGCGTAGGGTAAGGTGTATGGCTGGTGGTGGGTTTCCGTTCATGGGCTAGGGTTAGGGATAGGGAATGGCAAGTCTTAGGGCCCAGGTGAGGGTACGGAAACGTGGGAGGGTCAGGCTACGTGCTGATGAAAGGGTCAGTGCCTGCGTACGGGCCAAGAATAGGCTACGGCGTAGGGAAAGGTGTAGGGCTGGTGGTGGGTTTCCGTTCCGGTCTAGGGTTAGGGATAGGGAATGGCAAGTCTTAGGGCCCAGGTGAGGGTACGGAAACGTGGGAGGGTCAGGCTACGTGCTGACGCACGGGTCAGTGCCAGCGTACGGACCAGGTGTAGGCTACGCCTTGGGGTTAGGTGTAGGGCTTGTGGTGTGTTTCCGTTCCGTACTAGGGTTAGGGTTAGGGAACGGCAAGGCTTAGGGCACAGGTGAGGGTACGGTAATGTGGGAAGTTCAGGCTACGTGCTGACGCACAGGTCAGTGCCAGCGTATGGACCAGGAGTAGGCTACGGCTTGGGGGTAAGGTGTAGGGCTGGTGGTGGGTTTCTGCTCAGGGCTAGGGTTAGGTTTAGTGAACGGCAAAACTTAGGACACAGGTGAGGGTACGGAAACGTGGGAGGGTCAAGCTACGTGCTGATGAAACGGTGAGTGCCGGCGTACGAGCCAGGAATAGGCTACAGCGTTGGGAAAGGTATAGGGCTGGTGGTGGGTTTCCGTTCCGGGCTAGGGTTAGGGTTAGGGAACGGCAAGGCTTAGGGCACAGGTGAGGGTCCGCAAACGTGGGAGGGTCAGGCTACGTGCTGAAGCACAGGTCAGTGCCCGCGTATGGGCCAGGTGTAGGCTACGGCATAGGGTAAGGTGTAGGGCTGGTGGTGGGTTTCCGTTCCGGGCTAGGGTTAGTGTTAGGGAATGGCATGTCTTAGGGCCCAGGTGATGGTACGGAAACGTGGGAGGGTCAAACTCCATGCTGACGCACGGGTCAGTGCGAGCGTACGGGCGAGGAGTAGGCTACCCAGTAGGGAAAGGTTTAGGGATGGTGGTGGTTTTCCGTTCCGGGTTAGGATTAGGGTTAGGGAATGGCAAGGCTTAGGGCACAGGTGAGGGTACGGAAACGTGGGAGGGTCAGGCTACGTGCTGACGCACGGGTCAGTGCCAGCGTACGGGCCAGGAGTAGGCTATGGCGTAGGGAAAGGTTTAGGCCTGGTGGTGGGTTTTCGTTCCGGGCTATGGTTAGGGATAGGGAACGGCAAGGCTTAGGGCACATGTGAGGTTACAGAAACGTGGGAGGGTCTGGCTACGAGCTGACGCACGGGTCAGTGCCAGGGTACAGGCAAGGAGTAGGCTACGTCATAGGCTAAGGAGTAGGGCTGGTGGTGGGTTTCCGTTCCGGGCTAGGGTAAGGGAACGGCAAGGCTTAGGGCACAGGTGAGGGTAGAGAAAAGCGGGAGTGTCAGGCTACGTGATGACGCACGGTTCAGTGCCAGCGTACGGGCCAGGAGTAGGCTACGGCATAGGGAAAGGTGTAGGGCTGGTGGTGTGTTTGCGTTCCGGGCTAGGGTTAGGGTTAGGGAACGTCAAGGCTTAGGGCACAGGTGAGGGTACGGAAACGTGGGAGGGTCAGGCTACGTGCTGACGCACGGGTCAGTGCCAGCGTACAGGCCAGGAGTAGGCTAAGGCTTGTGGCTAAGTTTTAGGGCTGGTGGTGGCTTTCTGTTTGGGGCTAGGGTTAGGGTTAGAGAACGGCAAGGCTTAGGGCACAGGTGAGGGTACGGAAACGTGGGAGGGTCAGGCTACGTGCTGACGAACGCGTCAGTGCCCGCATATGGGCCAGGTGTAGGCTACAGCATAGGGTAAGGTGTAGGGCTGGTGGTGGGTTTCCGTTCCGGGCTAGGGTTAGTGTTAGAGAACGGCAAGTCTTAGGGCACAGGTGAGGGTACGGAAACGTGGGAGGGTCAGGCTACGTGCTGATGAAAGGGTCAGTGCCTGCGTACGGGCCAGGAATAGGCTACGGCGTAGGGAAAGGTGTATGGCTGGTGGTGGGTTTCCGTTCCGGGCTAGGGTTAGGGTTAGGGAATGGCAAGGCTTAGGGCACAGGTGATGGTCCGCAAACGTGGGAGGGTCAGGCTACGTGCTGATGCATGGGTCAGTGCCAGCATAAGGTCCAGGAATAGGCTACGGCTTTGGGGTAAGTTGTAGGGCTGGTGGTGGGTTTCCATTCCGGGCTAGGGTTAGGGTTAGGGAACGGCAAGGCTTAGGGCACAGGTGAGGGTCCACAAACGTGGGAGGGTCAGGCTTCGTGCTGACGCACGGGTCTGTGCCAGCGTACTGGCCAGGAGTAGGCTACGGCTTGGGGGTAAGTTGTAGGGCTGGTGGTGGGTTTCTGTTCCGGGCTACGGTTAGGGTTAGCGAATGGCAAGGCTTAGGGAACATGTGAGGGTACGGCAACGTGGCAGGGTCAGGATACGTTCTGACGCACGGGTCAGTGCCAGCGTATGGACCAGGAGTAGGCTACGACTTGGGGGTAAGGTGTAGGGCTGGTGGTGGGTTTCCGTTCAGGGCTAGGGTTAGGGTTAGGGAACGGCAAGGCTTAGGGCACAGGTGAGGGTACGGAAACGTGGGAGGGCCTGGCTACGTGCTGACGCACAGGTCAGTGCCAGCATTCGGGCCAGGAGTAGGCTACGGCGTAGGGTAAGGTGTAGGGCTGGTGGTGGGTTTCCGTTCCGGGCTAGGGTAAGGGTTAGGGAACGGCAAAGCTTACAGCACAGGTGAGGGTTCGGAATCGTGCGAGGGTTAGGCTACGTGCTGATGCAGGGGTCAGTGCCAGCGTACGGGCCAGGAGTATGCTACGGCGTAGGGTAAGGTGTATGGCTGGTGGTGGGTTTCCGTTCATGGGCTAGGGTTAGGGTTAGGAAACGGCAAGGCTTAGGGCACAGGTGAGGGTACGGTAATGTGGGAAGTTCAGGCTATGTGCTGACGCACAGGTCAGTGCCAGCGTATGGACCAGGAGTAGGCTACGGCTTGGGGGTAAGGTATTGGGCTGGTGGTGGGTTTCCGTTCCGGGCTAGGGTTAGGGTTAGGGAACGGCAAGGCTTAGGGCACAGGTGAGGGTACGGAAACGTGGGAGGGTCAGGCTACGTGCTGATGAAACGTTGAGTGCCGGCGTACGAGCCAGGAATAGGCTACGGCGTTGGGAAAGGTATAGGGCTGGTGGTGGGTTTCCGTTCCGGGCTAGGGTTAGGGTTAGGGAACGGCAAGGCTTAGGGCACAGGTGAGGGTCCGCAAACGTGGGAGGGTCAGGCTACGTGCTGAAGCACAGGTCAGTGCCCGCGTATGGGCCAGGTGTACGCTACGGCATAGGGTAAGGTGTAGGGCTGGTGGTGGGTTTCCGTTCCGGGCTAGGGTTAGTGTTAGGGAATGGCATGTCTTAGGGCCCAGGTGATGGTACGGAAACGTGGGAGGGTCAAACTCCATGCTGACGCACGGGTCAGTGCGAGCGTACGGGCGAGGAGTAGGCTACCCAGTAGGGAAAGGTTTAGGGATGGTGGTGGTTTTCCGTTCCGGGTTAGGGTTAGGGTTAGGGAACGGCAAGGCTTAGGGCACAGGTGAGGGTACGGAAACGTGGGAGGGTCAGGCTACGTGCTGACGCACGGGTCAGTGCCAGCGTACAGGCCAGGAGTAGGCTAAGGATTGTGGCTAAGTTTTAGGGCTGGTGGTGGCTTTCTGTTTTGGGCTAGGGTTAGGGTTAGAGAACGGCAAGGCTTAGGGCACAGGTGAGGGTACGGAAACGTGGGAGGGTCAGGCTACGTGATGACGCACGGGTCAGTGCCAGCGAACCGGCCAGGAGTTGGCTACGGCTTGGGGGTTAGGTGTAGGGCTGGTGGTGGGTTTCCGTTCCGGGCTAGGGTTAGTGTTAGGGAACAGGAAGGCTTAGGGCACAGGTGACGTTACGGTAACGTGGGAAGGTCAGGCTACGTGCTGACGCACAGGTCAGTGCCAGCGTATGGACCACGAGTAGGCTACGGCTTGGGGGTAAGATGTAGGGCTTGTGGTGGGTTTCCGTTCCGGGCTAGGGTTAGGGTTAGGGAACGGCAAGCTTTAGGGCACATGTGAGGGTACGGCAACGTGGCAGGGACAGGATACGTTCTGACGCACGGGTCAGTGCCAGCGTATGGACCAGGAGTAGGCTACGGTTTGGGGGTAAGGTGTAGGGCTGGTGGTGGGTTTCCGTTCAGGGCTAGGGTTAGGGTTAGGGAACGGCAAGGCTTAGGGCACAGGTGAGGGTACGGAAACGTGGGAGGGCCTGGCTACGTGCTGACGCACAGGTCAGTGCCAGCATTCGGGCCAGGAGTAGGCTACGGCGTAGGGTAAGGTGTAGGGCTGGTGGTGGGTTTCCGTTCCGGGCTAGGGTAAGGGTTAGGGAACGGCAAGGCTTACAGCACAGGTGAGGGTTCGGAATCGTGCGAGGGTTAGGCTACGTGCTGATGCAGGGGTCAGTGCCAGCGTACGGGCCAGGAGTATGCTATGGCGTAGGGTAAGGTGTATGGCTGGTGGTGGGTTTCCGTTCATGGGCTAGGGTTAGGGATAGGGAATGGCAAGTCTTAGGGCCCAGGTGAGGGTACGGAAACGTGGGAGGGTCAGGCTACGTGCTGATGAAAGGGTCAGTGCCTGCGTACGGGCCAAGAATAGGCTACGGCGTAGGGAAAGGTGTAGGGCTGGTGGTGGGTTTCCGTTCCGGTCTAGGGTTAGGGATAGGGAATGGCAAGTCTTAGGGCCCAGGTGAGGGTACGGAAACGTGGGAGGGTCAGGCTACGTGCTGACGCACGGGTCAGTGCCAGCGTACGGACCAGGTGTAGGCTACGCCTTGGGGTTAGGTGTAGGGCTTGTGGTGTGTTTCCGTTCCGTACTAGGGTTAGGGTTAGGGAACGGCAAGGCTTAGGGCACAGGTGAGGGTACGGTAATGTGGGAAGTTCAGGCTACGTGCTGACGCACAGGTCAGTGCCAGCGTATGGACCAGGAGTAGGCTACGGCTTGGGGGTAAGGTGTAGGGCTGGTGGTGGGTTTCTGCTCAGGGCTAGGGTTAGGTTTAGTGAACGGCAAAACTTAGGACACAGGTGAGGGTACGGAAACGTGGGAGGGTCAAGCTACGTGCTGATGAAACGGTGAGTGCCGGCGTACGAGCCAGGAATAGGCTACAGCGTTGGGAAAGGTATAGGGCTGGTGGTGGGTTTCCGTTCCGGGCTAGGGTTAGGGTTAGGGAACGGCAAGGCTTAGGGCACAGGTGAGGGTCCGCAAACGTGGGAGGGTCAGGCTACGTGCTGAAGCACAGGTCAGTGCCCGCGTATGGGCCAGGTGTAGGCTACGGCATAGGGTAAGGTGTAGGGCTGGTGGTGGGTTTCCGTTCCGGGCTAGGGTTAGTGTTAGGGAATGGCATGTCTTAGGGCCCAGGTGATGGTACGGAAACGTGGGAGGGTCAAACTCCATGCTGACGCACGGGTCAGTGCGAGCGTACGGGCGAGGAGTAGGCTACCCAGTAGGGAAAGGTTTAGGGATGGTGGTGGTTTTCCGTTCCGGGTTAGGATTAGGGTTAGGGAATGGCAAGGCTTAGGGCACAGGTGAGGGTACGGAAACGTGGGAGGGTCAGGCTACGTGCTGACGCACGGGTCAGTGCCAGCGTACGGGCCAGGAGTAGGCTATGGCGTAGGGAAAGGTTTAGGCCTGGTGGTGGGTTTTCGTTCCGGGCTATGGTTAGGGATAGGGAACGGCAAGGCTTAGGGCACATGTGAGGTTACAGAAACGTGGGAGGGTCTGGCTACGAGCTGACGCACGGGTCAGTGCCAGGGTACAGGCAAGGAGTAGGCTACGTCATAGGCTAAGGAGTAGGGCTGGTGGTGGGTTTCCGTTCCGGGCTAGGGTAAGGGAACGGCAAGGCTTAGGGCACAGGTGAGGGTAGAGAAAAGCGGGAGTGTCAGGCTACGTGATGACGCACGGTTCAGTGCCAGCGTACGGGCCAGGAGTAGGCTACGGCATAGGGAAAGGTGTAGGGCTGGTGGTGTGTTTGCGTTCCGGGCTAGGGTTAGGGTTAGGGAACGTCAAGGCTTAGGGCACAGGTGAGGGTACGGAAACGTGGGAGGGTCAGGCTACGTGCTGACGCACGGGTCAGTGCCAGCGTACAGGCCAGGAGTAGGCTAAGGCTTGTGGCTAAGTTTTAGGGCTGGTGGTGGCTTTCTGTTTGGGGCTAGGGTTAGGGTTAGAGAACGGCAAGGCTTAGGGCACAGGTGAGGGTACGGAAACGTGGGAGGGTCAGGCTACGTGCTGACGAACGCGTCAGTGCCCGCATATGGGCCAGGTGTAGGCTACAGCATAGGGTAAGGTGTAGGGCTGGTGGTGGGTTTCCGTTCCGGGCTAGGGTTAGTGTTAGAGAACGGCAAGTCTTAGGGCACAGGTGAGGGTACGGAAACGTGGGAGGGTCAGGCTACGTGCTGATGAAAGGGTCAGTGCCTGCGTACGGGCCAGGAATAGGCTACGGCGTAGGGAAAGGTGTATGGCTGGTGGTGGGTTTCCGTTCCGGGCTAGGGTTAGGGTTAGGGAATGGCAAGGCTTAGGGCACAGGTGATGGTCCGCAAACGTGGGAGGGTCAGGCTACGTGCTGATGCATGGGTCAGTGCCAGCATAAGGTCCAGGAATAGGCTACGGCTTTGGGGTAAGTTGTAGGGCTGGTGGTGGGTTTCCATTCCGGGCTAGGGTTAGGGTTAGGGAACGGCAAGGCTTAGGGCACAGGTGAGGGTCCACAAACGTGGGAGGGTCAGGCTTCGTGCTGACGCACGGGTCTGTGCCAGCGTACTGGCCAGGAGTAGGCTACGGCTTGGGGGTAAGTTGTAGGGCTGGTGGTGGGTTTCTGTTCCGGGCTACGGTTAGGGTTAGCGAATGGCAAGGCTTAGGGAACATGTGAGGGTACGGCAACGTGGCAGGGTCAGGATACGTTCTGACGCACGGGTCAGTGCCAGCGTATGGACCAGGAGTAGGCTACGGCTTGGGGGTAAGGTGTAGGGCTGGTGGTGGGTTTCCGTTCAGGGCTAGGGTTAGGGTTAGGGAACGGCAAGGCTTAGGGCACAGGTGAGGGTACGGAAACGTGGGAGGGCCTGGCTACGTGCTGACGCACAGGTCAGTGCCAGCATTCGGGCCAGGAGTAGGCTACGGCGTAGGGTAAGGTGTAGGGCTGGTGGTGGGTTTCCGTTCCGGGCTAGGGTAAGGGTTAGGGAACGGCAAAGCTTACAGCACAGGTGAGGGTTCGGAATCGTGCGAGGGTTAGGCTACGTGCTGATGCAGGGGTCAGTGCCAGCGTACGGGCCAGGAGTATGCTACGGCGTAGGGTAAGGTGTATGGCTGGTGGTGGGTTTCCGTTCATGGGCTAGGGTTAGGGTTAGGAAACGGCAAGGCTTAGGGCACAGGTGAGGGTACGGTAATGTGGGAAGTTCAGGCTATGTGCTGACGCACAGGTCAGTGCCAGCGTATGGACCAGGAGTAGGCTACGGCTTGGGGGTAAGGTATTGGGCTGGTGGTGGGTTTCCGTTCCGGGCTAGGGTTAGGGTTAGGGAACGGCAAGGCTTAGGGCACAGGTGAGGGTACGGAAACGTGGGAGGGTCAGGCTACGTGCTGATGAAAGGGTCAGTGCCTGCGTACGGGCCAAGAATAGGCTACGGCGTAGGGAAAGGTGTAGGGCTGGTGGTGGGTTTCCGTTCCGGTCTAGGGTTAGGGATAGGGAATGGCAAGTCTTAGGGCCCAGGTGAGGGTACGGAAACGTGGGAGTGCCAGGCTACGTGCTGACGCACGGGTCAGTGCCAGCGTACGGACGAGGAGTAGGCTACGCCTTGGGGTTAGGTGTAGGGCTTGTGGTGTGTTTCCGTTCCGTACTAGGGTTAGGGTTAGGGAACGGCAAGGCTTAGGGCACAGGTGAGGGTACGGTAATGTGGGAAGTTCAGGCTACGTGCTGACGCACAGGTCAGTGCCAGCGTATGGACCAGGAGTAGGCTACGGCTTGGGGGTAAGGTTTAGGGCTGGTGGTGGGTTTCCGTTCCGGGCTAGTGTTAGGGTTAGGGAACGGCAAGGCTTAGGGCACAGGTGAGGGTACGGTAATGTGGGAAGTTCAGGCTACGTGCTGACGCACAGTTCAGTGCCAGCGTATGGACCAGGAGTAGGCTACGGCTTGGGGGTAAGTTGTAGGGCTGGTGGTGGGTTTCTGCTCAGGGCTAGGGTTAGGGTTAGTGAACGGCAAAGCTTAGGACACAGGTGAGGGTACGGAAACGTGGGAGGGTCAGGCTACGTGCTGATGAAACGGTGAGTGCCGGCGTACGAGCCAGGAATAGGCTACAGCGCTGGGAAAGGTACAGGGCTGGTGGTGGGTTTCCGTTCCGGGCTAGGGTTAGGGTTAGGGAACGGCAAGGCTTAGGGCACAGGTGAGGGTCCGCAAACGTGGGAGGGTCAGGCTACGTGCTGAAGCACAGGTCAGTGCCCGCGTATGGGCCAGGTGTAGGCTACGGCATAGGGTAAGGTGTAGGGCTGGTGGTGGGTTTCCGTTCCGGGCTAGGGTTAGTGTTAGGGAATGGCATGTCTTAGGGCCCAGGTGATGGTACGGAAACGTGGGAGGGTCAAACTCCATGCTGACGCACGGGTCAGTGCGAGCGTACGGGCGAGGAGTAGGCTACCCAGTAGGGAAATGTTTAGGGATGGTGGTGGTTTTCCGTTCCGGGTTAGGGTTAGGGTTAGGGAATGGCAAGGCTTAGGGCACAGGTGAGGGTACGGAAACGTGGGAGGGTCAGGCTACGTGCTGACGCACGGGTCAGTGCCAGCGTACGGGCCAGGAGTAGGCTATGGCGTAGGGAAAGGTTTAGGCCTGGTGGTGGGTTTTCGTTCCGGGCTATGGTTAGGGATAGGGAACGGCAAGGCTTAGGGCACATGTGAGGTTACAGAAACGTGGGAGGGTCTGGCTACGAGCTGACGCATGGGTCAGTGCCAGGGTACAGGCAAGGAGTAGGCTACGTGATAGGCTAAGGAGTAGGGCTGGTGGTGGGTTTCCGTTCCGGGCTAGGGTAAGGGAACGGCAAGGCTTAGGGCACAGGTGAGGGTAGAGAAAAACGGGAGTGTCAGGCTACGTGATGACGCACGGTTCAGTGCCAGCGTACGGGCCAGGAGTAGGCTACGGCATAGGGAAAGGTGTAGGGCTGGTGGTGTGTTTGCGTTCCGGGCTAGGGTTAGGGTTAGGGAACGTCAAGGCTTAGGGCACAGGTGAGGGTACGGAAACGTGGGAGGGTCAGGCTACGTGCTGACGCACGGGTCAGTGCCAGCGTACAGGCCAGGAGTAGGCTAAGGCTTGTGGCTAAGTTTTAGGGCTGGTGGTGGCTTTCTGTTTGGGGCTAGGGTTAGGGTTAGAGAACGGCAAGGCTTAGGGCACAGGTGAGGGTACGGAAACGTGGGAGGTTCAGGCTACGTGCTGATGCACGCGTCAGTGCCCGCATATGGGCCAGGTGTAGGCTACAGCATAGGGTAAGGTGTAGGGCTGGTGGTGGGTTTCCGTTCCTAGCTAGCGTTAGGGTGAGGGAACGGCAAGGCTTAGGGCACAGGTGAGGGTACGGAAACGTGCGAGGGTCACGCTACGTGCTGATGCACGGGTCAGTGCCAGCATATGGGCCAGGAGTAGGCTACGGCTTGGGGGTAAGTTGTAGGGCTGGTGGTGGGTATCCGTTCAGGGCTATGGTTAGGGTTACGGAATGGCAAGGCTTAGGGCACGGGTGAGGGTACAGAAACGTGGGAGGTTCAGGCTACTTGCTGATGCTCGGGTTAGTGCCACCGAACGGGCCACGTGTAGGATACGGCTTGGGGGTAAGGTGTAGTGCTGGTGGTGTGTTTCCGTTCCAGGCTCGGGTTAGGGTTATGGAACGGCAAGGCTTAGGGCACAGGTGAGGGTACGGAAACGTGGGAGGGTCAGGCTACATGCTGACGCAAGGGTCATTGCCACCGTACAGGCCAGGAGTAGGCTACGGCTTGGGGGTAAGTTGTAGGGCTGGTGGTGGGTTTCCGTTCCGGGCTAGGGATAGGGTTAGGGAACGGCAAGGCGTAGGGCACAGCTGAGGGTACGGAAACGTGGGAGGGTCAGGCTACGTATTGATGCACGGCTCAGTGGCAGAGTACCGGGCAGGAGTAGGCTACGGCATATGGCAAGGTGTAGGGCTGGTGGTGGGATTCCGTTCTGGGCTAGGGTTAGGGTTAGGGAACGGCAAGGCTTAGGGCTCAGGTAAGGGTACAGAAAAGTGGGAGGGTCAGGCGACGTGCTGACGCACGGGTCAGTGCCAGTGTACGGGCCAGGAGTAGGCTACGGCTTGTGGGTAAGGTTTAGGGCTGGTGGTGGGTTTCCGTTCCGGGCTAGGGTAAGGGTTAGGGAACGTCAAGGCTTAGGGCACAGGTGAGGGTACGGAAACGTGGGAGGGTCAGGCTACGTGCTGATGAAAGGGTCAGTGCATGTGTACGGGCCAGAAATAGGCTACGGCGTAGGGAAATGTATAGGGCTGGTGGTGCGTTTCTGTTCTGGGCTAGGGTTAGGGTTAGGGAACGGCAAGGCTTAGGGCACAGGTGAGGGTACGGAAACGTGTGAGGGTCAGGCTACGTGCTGATGCACGGGTCAGTGCCAGCGTACGGGCCAGGTGTAGGCTATGGTGTAGGGTAAGGTTTAGGGCTGCTGGTGGGTTTCCTTTCTTGGCTAAGTTAGGGTGAGGTAACGGCAAGTCTTAGGGCACAGGTGAGGGTACGGAAACGTGGGAGGGTCAGTCTACGTGCTGACTCACGGGTCAGTGCCAGCGTACGGACCAGGAGTAGGCTACGGCGTAGTGTAAGGTGTAGGGCTGGTGGTCGGTTTTCGTTCTGGGCTATGGTTACGGTTAGGAAATGGCAAGGCTTAGGGCACATGTGAGGGTACGGAAACGTGGGAGGGTATGGCTACGTGCTGAAGCACGGGTCAGTGCCATGGTACGGGCAAGGAGTAGGCTACAGCATAAGGTAAGGTGTAGGGCGGCTGGTGGGTTTCCGTTCCGGGCTAGGGTTAGAGTAAGGGAACGGCAAGGCTTAGGGCACAGGTGAGGGTACGGAAAAGTGGGAGGGTCAGGCTACATGATGACGCAGGGGTCAGTGCCAGCGTACGGGCCAGGAGTAGGCTACGGCGTAGGGAATGGTGTAGGGCTGGTGGTGGGTTTCCGTTCCAGGCTAGGGTTAGGGTTAGGGAACGGCAAGGCTTAGGGCACAGGTGACGGTACGGAAAAGTGGGAGGGTCAGGCTACGTGCTGACGCACGGGTCAGTGCCAGCGTACGGGCAGGAGTAGGCTACGGCTTGTGGCTAAGTTTTAGGGCTGGTGGTGGCTTTCCGTTCCGGGCTAGGGTTAGGGTTAGGGAACGGCAAGGCTTAGGGCACAGGTGAGGGTACAGAAACGTGGGAGGGTCAGGCTACGTGCTGACGCACGGGTCAGTGCCCGCGTACGGGCCATGTGTAGGCTACAGCATAGGGTAAGGTGTAGGGCAAGTGGTGGGTTTCCGTTCTGGGCTAGGGTTAGGGTTAGGGAACGGCAAGGCTTAGGGCACGGGTGAGGGTACAGAAACGTGGGAGGGTCAGGCTACTTGCTGATGCTAGGGTTACTGCCACCGAACGGGCCAGGCGTAGGCTACGGCTTGGGGGTAAGGTGTAGGGCTGGGGGTGGGTTTCCGTTCCGGGCTAGGGTTAGGGTTTCAGAACGGCAAGGCTTAGGGCACAGGTGAGGGTACGGAAACGTGGGAGGGTCAGGCTACATGCTCACGCAAAGGTTAGTGCCACCGTACAGGCCAGGAGTAGGCTACGGCGTAGGTTAAGGTGTAGGGTTGGTGGTGGGTTTCCGTTCCGGGCTAGGGTTAGGGTTAGGGAACGGCAAGGCTTAGGGCACAGATGAAGGTACGGAAACGTGGGAGGGTCAGGCTACGTGCTGATGAAAGGGTCAGTGCCTGCGTACGGGCCAGGAATAGGCTACGGCTTGGGGTAAGGTGTAGGGCTGGTGGTGGGTTTCTGTTCCGGGCTAGGGTTAGGGTTAGGGAACGGCAAGGCTTAGTGCTAAGGAGAGGGTACGGAAACGTGGGAGGGTCAGGCTACATGCTGACACACGGGTCAGTGCCAGCGTACGGGCCAGGACTAGGCTACGGCATACGATAAGGTGTAGAGCTGGTGGTGAGATTCCATGCCGGGCTAGGGTTAGGGTTAGGGAACGACAAGGCTTAGGGCACAGGTGAGCGTACGGTAACATGGGAGGGTCAGGCTACGTGCTGAAGCACAGGTCAGTGCCCGCGTATGGGCCAGGTGTAGGCTACGGCATAGAGTAAGGTGTAGGGCTTGTGGTGGGTTTCCCTTCCGGGCTAGGGTTAGGGATAGTGAACGGCAAGGCTTAGGGCACAGGTGAGGGTACGGAAACGTGGGAGGGTCAGGCTACTTGCTGATGAAAGGGTCAGTGCCTGCGTATGAGCCAGGAATAGGCTACGGCATAGGGAAAGGTGTAGGGCTGGTGGTGGGTTTCGGTTCCGGGCTAGGGTTAGGGTTAGGGAACGGCAAGGCTTAGGGCACAGGTGAGGATACGGAAACGTGGGAGGGTCAGGCTACATGCTGACGCACGGGTCAGTGCCAGCGTACGGGCCAGGAATAGGCTATGGCTTGTGGGTAAGCTGTAGGGCTGGTGGTGGGTTTCCGCTCCGGACAAGGGTTAGGGTTAGGGAACGGCAAGGCTTAGGGCACAGGTGAGGGTACGGAAACGTGTGAGGGTCAGGCTACGTGCTGACGCACGTGTCAGTGCCAGCGTACGTGCCAGGAGTAGGCTACGGCGTATGGTGAGGTGTAGGGCTGCTGATGGGTTTCTGTTCCTGGCTAGGGTGAGGGTGAGGGAACGGCAAGGCTTAGGGCACAGGTGATGGTACGGAAACGTGGGAGGGTCAGGCTACGTGCTGACGCACGGGTCAGTGCCAGCGTACGGGCCAGGAGTAGGCTACGGCTTGTGGGTAAGGTTTAGGGCTGGTGGTGGGTTTCGTTCCGGGCTAGGGTTAGGCTTACGGACCGGCAAGGCTTAGGGCACAGATGAGGGTACGGAAATGTGGGAGTGTCAGGCTACGTGCTGATGAAACGGTGAGTGCCGGCGTACGAGCCAGGAATAGGCTACGGCATTGGGAAAGGTGTAGGGCGTGTGGTGGGTTTCCGTTCCGGGCTACGGTTAGGGTTAGGGAACGGCAAGGCTTAGGGCACAGGTGAGGGTCCGCAAACGTGGGAGGGTCAGGCTACGTGCTGAAGCACAGGTCAGTGCCCACGTATGGGCCAGGTGTAGGCTACGGCATAGGGTAAGGTGTAGGGCTGGTGGTGGGTTTCCCTTCCGGGCTAGGGTTAGGGTTAGGGAATGGCATGTCTTAGGGCCCAGGTGAGGGTACGGAAATGTGGGAGGGTCAGGCTACTTGCTGATGAAAGGGTCATTGCCTGCGTATGAGCAAGGAATAGGCTACGGCGTAGGGAAAGGTGTAGGGCTGGTGGTGGGTTTCCGTTCCGGGCTAGGGTTAGGGTTAGGGAAAGTCAAGGCTTAGGGCCCAGGTGAGGGTACGGAAACGTGGGAGGGTCAGGCTACGTTCTGACACACGGGTCAGTGCCAGCGAACCGGCCAGGAGTAGGCTACGGCTTGGGGGTTTGGTGTAGGGCTGGTGGTGGGTTTCCGTTCCGGGCTATGGTTAGTGTTAGTGAACAGGAAGGCTTAGGGCACAGGTGACGTTACGGTAACTTGGGAAGTTCAGGCTACGTGCTGACGCACAAGTCAGTGCCAGTTTATGGACCACGAGTAGGCTACGACTTGGTGGTAAGTTGTAGGGCTGGTGGTGGGTTTCCGTTCCGGGCTACAGTTAGGGTTAGGGAACGGCAAAGCTTAGGGCACAGGTGAGGATACGGAAACGTGGGAGGGTCAGGCTACGTGATGACGCACGGGTCAGTGCCAGCGAACCGGCCAGTAGTTGGCTACGGCTTGGGGGTTAGGTGTAGGGCTGGTGGTGTGTTTCCGTTCCGGGCTAGGGTTAGTGTTAGGGAACAGGAAGGCTTAGGGCACAGGTGACGTTACGGTAACGTGGGAAGGTCAGGCTACGTGCTGACGCACAGGTCCGTGCCAGCGTATGGACCACGAGTAGGCTACGGCTTGGGGGTAAGATGTAGGGCTTGTGGTGGGTTTCCGTTCCGGGCTAGGGTTAGGGTTAGGGAACGGCAAGCTTTAGGGCACATGTGAGGTTACGGCAACGTGGCAGGGTCAGGATACGTTCTGACGCACGGGTCAGTGCCAGCGTATGGACCAGGAGTAGGCTAGGGCTTGGGGGTAAGTTGTAGGGCTGGTGGTGGGTTTCCGTTCAGGGCTAGGGTTAGGGTTAGGGAACGGCAAGGCTTAGGGCACAGGTGAGGGTACGGAAACGTGGGAGGGCCTGGCTACGCGCTGACGCACAGGTCAGTGCCAGCATTCGGGCCAGGAGTAGGCTACGGCGTAGGGTAAGGTGTAGGGCTCGTGGTGGGTTACCGTTCCGTGCTAGGGTAAGGGTTAGGGAACGGCAAGGCTTACAGCACAGGTGAGGGTTCAGAATCGTGCGAGGGTTAGGCTACGTGCTGATGCAGGGGTCAGTGCCAGCGTACGGGCCAGGAGTATGCTACGGCGTAGGGTAAGGTGTATGGCTGGTGGTGGGTTTCCGTTTATGGGCTAGGGTTAGGGTTAGGAAACGGCAAGGCTTAGGGCACAGGTGAGGGTACGGTAATGTGGGAAGTTCAGGCTATGTGCTGACGCACAGGTCAGTGCCAGCGTATGGACCAGGAGTAGGCTACGGCTTGGGGGTAAGGTATTGGGCTGGTGGTGGGTTTCTGTTCCGGGCTAGGGTTAGGGTTAGGGAACGGCAAGGCTTAGGGCACAGGTGAGGGTACGGAAACGTGGGAGGGTCAGGCTACGTGCTGATGAAACGTTGAGTGCCGGCGTACGAGCCAGGAATAGGCTACGGCGTTGGGAAAGGTATAGGGCTGGTGGTGGGTTTCCGTTCCGGGCTAGGGTTAGGGTTAGGGAACGGCAAGGCTTAGGGCACAGGTGAGGGTCCGCAAACGTGGGAGGGTCAGGCTACGTGCTGAAGCACAGGTCAGTGCCCGCGTATGGGCCAGGTGTACGCTACGGCATAGGGTAAGGTGTAGGGCTGGTGGTGGGTTTCCGTTCCGGGCTAGGGTTAGTGTTAGGGAATGGCATGTCTTAGGGCCCAGGTGATGGTACGGAAACGTGGGAGGGTCAAACTCCATGCTGACGCACGGGTCAGTGCGAGCGTACGGGCGAGGAGTAGGCTACCCAGTAGGGAAAGGTTTAGGGATGGTGGTGGTTTTCCGTTCCGGGTTAGGGTTAGGGTTAGGGAACGGCAAGGCTTAGGGCACAGGTGAGGGTACGGAAACGTGGGAGGGTCAGGCTACGTGCTGACGCACGGGTCAGTGCCAGCGTACAGGCCAGGAGTAGGCTAAGGATTGTGGCTAAGTTTTAGGGCTGGTGGTGGCTTTCTGTTTTGGGCTAGGGTTAGGGTTAGAGAACGGCAAGGCTTAGGGCACAGGTGAGGGTACGGAAACGTGGGAGGGTCAGGCTACGTGATGACGCACGGGTCAGTGCCAGCGAACCGGCCAGGAGTTGGCTACGGCTTGGGGGTTAGGTGTAGGGCTGGTGGTGGGTTTCCGTTCCGGGCTAGGGTTAGTGTTAGGGAACAGGAAGGCTTAGGGCACAGGTGACGTTACGGTAACGTGGGAAGGTCAGGCTACGTGCTGACGCACAGGTCAGTGCCAGCGTATGGACCACGAGTAGGCTACGGCTTGGGGGTAAGATGTAGGGCTTGTGGTGGGTTTCCGTTCCGGGCTAGGGTTAGGGTTAGGGAACGGCAAGCTTTAGGGCACATGTGAGGGTACGGCAACGTGGCAGGGACAGGATACGTTCTGACGCACGGGTCAGTGCCAGCGTATGGACCAGGAGTAGGCTACGGTTTGGGGGTAAGGTGTAGGGCTGGTGGTGGGTTTCCGTTCAGGGCTAGGGTTAGGGTTAGGGAACGGCAAGGCTTAGGGCACAGGTGAGGGTACGGAAACGTGGGAGGGCCTGGCTACGTGCTGACGCACAGGTCAGTGCCAGCATTCGGGCCAGGAGTAGGCTACGGCGTAGGGTAAGGTGTAGGGCTGGTGGTGGGTTTCCGTTCCGGGCTAGGGTAAGGGTTAGGGAACGGCAAGGCTTACAGCACAGGTGAGGGTTCGGAATCGTGCGAGGGTTAGGCTACGTGCTGATGCAGGGGTCAGTGCCAGCGTACGGGCCAGGAGTATGCTATGGCGTAGGGTAAGGTGTATGGCTGGTGGTGGGTTTCCGTTCATGGGCTAGGGTTAGGGATAGGGAATGGCAAGTCTTAGGGCCCAGGTGAGGGTACGGAAACGTGGGAGGGTCAGGCTACGTGCTGATGAAAGGGTCAGTGCCTGCGTACGGGCCAAGAATAGGCTACGGCGTAGGGAAAGGTGTAGGGCTGGTGGTGGGTTTCCGTTCCGGTCTAGGGTTAGGGATAGGGAATGGCAAGTCTTAGGGCCCAGGTGAGGGTACGGAAACGTGGGAGGGTCAGGCTACGTGCTGACGCACGGGTCAGTGCCAGCGTACGGACCAGGTGTAGGCTACGCCTTGGGGTTAGGTGTAGGGCTTGTGGTGTGTTTCCGTTCCGTACTAGGGTTAGGGTTAGGGAACGGCAAGGCTTAGGGCACAGGCGAGGGTACGGTAATGTGGGAAGTTCAGGCTACGTGCTGACGCACAGGTCAGTGCCAGCGTATGGACCAGGAGTAGGCTACGGCTTGGGGGTAAGGTGTAGGGCTGGTGGTGGGTTTCTGCTCAGGGCTAGGGTTAGGTTTAGTGAACGGCAAAACTTAGGACACAGGTGAGGGTACGGAAACGTGGGAGGGTCAAGCTATGTGCTGATGAAACGGTGAGTGCCGGCGTACGAGCCAGGAATAGGCTACAGCGTTGGGAAAGGTATAGGGCTGGTGGTGGGTTTCCGTTCCGGGCTAGGGTTAGGGTTAGGGAACGGCAAGGCTTAGGGCACAGGTGAGGGTCCGCAAACGTGGGAGGGTCAGGCTACGTGCTGAAGCACAGGTCAGTGCCCGCGTATGGGCCAGGTGTAGGCTACGGCATAGGGTAAGGTGTAGGGCTGGTGGTGGGTTTCCGTTCCGGGCTAGGGTTAGTGTTAGGGAATGGCATGTCTTAGGGCCCAGGTGATGGTACGGAAACGTGGGAGGGTCAAACTCCATGCTGACGCACGGGTCAGTGCGAGCGTACGGGCGAGGAGTAGGCTACCCAGTAGGGAAAGGTTTAGGGATGGTGGTGGTTTTCCGTTCCGGGTTAGGATTAGGGTTAGGGAATGGCAAGGCTTAGGGCACAGGTGAGGGTACGGAAACGTGGGAGGGTCAGGCTACGTGCTGACGCACGGGTCAGTGCCAGCGTACGGGCCAGGAGTAGGCTATGGCGTAGGGAAAGGTTTAGGCCTGGTGGTGGGTTTTCGTTCCGGGCTATGGTTAGGGATAGGGAACGGCAAGGCTTAGGGCACATGTGAGGTTACAGAAACGTGGGAGGGTCTGGCTACGAGCTGACGCACGGGTCAGTGCCAGGGTACAGGCAAGGAGTAGGCTACGTCATAGGCTAAGGAGTAGGGCTGGTGGTGGGTTTCCGTTCCGGGCTAGGGTAAGGGAACGGCAAGGCTTAGGGCACAGGTGAGGGTAGAGAAAAGCGGGAGTGTCAGGCTACGTGATGACGCACGGTTCAGTGCCAGCGTACGGGCCAGGAGTAGGCTACGGCATAGGGAAAGGTGTAGGGCTGGTGGTGTGTTTGCGTTCCGGGCTAGGGTTAGGGTTAGGGAACGTCAAGGCTTAGGGCACAGGTGAGGGTACGGAAACGTGGGAGGGTCAGGCTACGTGCTGACGCACGGGTCAGTGCCAGCGTACAGGCCAGGAGTAGGCTAAGGCTTGTGGCTAAGTTTTAGGGCTGGTGGTGGCTTTCTGTTTGGGGCTAGGGTTAGGGTTAGAGAACGGCAAGGCTTAGGGCACAGGTGAGGGTACGGAAACGTGGGAGGGTCAGGCTACGTGCTGACGAACGCGTCAGTGCCCGCATATGGGCCAGGTGTAGGCTACAGCATAGGGTAAGGTGTAGGGCTGGTGGTGGGTTTCCGTTCCGGGCTAGGGTTAGTGTTAGAGAACGGCAAGTCTTAGGGCACAGGTGAGGGTACGGAAACGTGGGAGGGTCAGGCTACGTGCTGATGAAAGGGTCAGTGCCTGCGTACGGGCCAGGAATAGGCTACGGCGTAGGGAAAGGTGTATGGCTGGTGGTGGGTTTCCGTTCCGGGCTAGGGTTAGGGTTAGGGAATGGCAAGGCTTAGGGCACAGGTGATGGTCCGCAAACGTGGGAGGGTCAGGCTACGTGCTGATGCATGGGTCAGTGCCAGCATAAGGTCCAGGAATAGGCTACGGCTTTGGGGTAAGTTGTAGGGCTGGTGGTGGGTTTCCATTCCGGGCTAGGGTTAGGGTTAGGGAACGGCAAGGCTTAGGGCACAGGTGAGGGTCCACAAACGTGGGAGGGTCAGGCTTCGTGCTGACGCACGGGTCTGTGCCAGCGTACTGGCCAGGAGTAGGCTACGGCTTGGGGGTAAGTTGTAGGGCTGGTGGTGGGTTTCTGTTCCGGGCTACGGTTAGGGTTAGCGAATGGCAAGGCTTAGGGAACATGTGAGGGTACGGCAACGTGGCAGGGTCAGGATACGTTCTGACGCACGGGTCAGTGCCAGCGTATGGACCAGGAGTAGGCTACGGCTTGGGGGTAAGGTGTAGGGCTGGTGGTGGGTTTCCGTTCAGGGCTAGGGTTAGGGTTAGGGAACGGCAAGGCTTAGGGCACAGGTGAGGGTACGGAAACGTGGGAGGGCCTGGCTACGTGCTGACGCACAGGTCAGTGCCAGCATTCGGGCCAGGAGTAGGCTACGGCGTAGGGTAAGGTGTAGGGCTGGTGGTGGGTTTCCGTTCCGGGCTAGGGTAAGGGTTAGGGAACGGCAAAGCTTACAGCACAGGTGAGGGTTCGCAATCGTGCGAGGGTTAGGCTACGTGCTGATGCAGGGGTCAGTGCCAGCGTACGGGCCAGGAGTATGCTACGGCGTAGGGTAAGGTGTATGGCTGGTGGTGGGTTTCCGTTCATGGGCTAGGGTTAGGGTTAGGAAACGGCAAGGCTTAGGGCACAGGTGAGGGTACGGTAATGTGGGAAGTTCAGGCTATGTGCTGACGCACAGGTCAGTGCCAGCGTATGGACCAGGAGTAGGCTACGGCTTGGGGGTAAGGTATTGGGCTGGTGGTGGGTTTCCGTTCCGGGCTAGGGTTAGGGTTAGGGAACGGCAAGGCTTAGGGCACAGGTGAGGGTACGGAAACGTGGGAGGGTCAGGCTACGTGCTGATGAAAGGGTCAGTGCCTGCGTACGGGCCAAGAATAGGCTACGGCGTAGGGAAAGGTGTAGGGCTGGTGGTGGGTTTCCGTTCCGGTCTAGGGTTAGGGATAGGGAATGGCAAGTCTTAGGGCCCAGGTGAGGGTACGGAAACGTGGGAGTGCCAGGCTACGTGCTGACGCACGGGTCAGTGCCAGCGTACGGACGAGGAGTAGGCTACGCCTTGGGGTTAGGTGTAGGGCTTGTGGTGTGTTTCCGTTCCGTACTAGGGTTAGGGTTAGGGAACGGCAAGGCTTAGGTCACAGGTGAGGGTACGGTAATGTGGGAAGTTCAGGCTACGTGCTGACGCACAGGTCAGTGCCAGCGTATGGACCAGGAGTAGGCTACGGCTTGGGGGTAAGGTTTAGGGCTGGTGGTGGGTTTCCGTTCCGGGCTAGTGTTAGGGTTAGGGAACGGCAAGGCTTAGGGCACAGGTGAGGGTACGGTAATGTGGGAAGTTCAGGCTACGTGCTGACGCACAGTTCAGTGCCAGCGTATGGACCAGGAGTAGGCTACGGCTTGGGGGTAAGTTGTAGGGCTGGTGGTGGGTTTCTGCTCAGGGCTAGGGTTAGGGTTAGTGAATGGCAAAGCTTAGGACACAGGTGAGGGTACGGAAACGTGGGAGGGTCAGGCTACGTGCTGATGAAACGGTGAGTGCCGGCGTACGAGCCAGGAATAGGCTACAGCGCTGGGAAAGGTACAGGGCTGGTGGTGGGTTTCCGTTCCGGGCTAGGGTTAGGGTTAGGGAACGGCAAGGCTTAGGGCACAGGTGAGGGTCCGCAAACGTGGGAGGGTCAGGCTACGTGCTGAAGCACAGGTCAGTGCCCGCGTATGGGCCAGGTGTAGGCTACGGCATAGGGTAAGGTGTAGGGCTGGTGGTGGGTTTCCGTTCCGGGCTAGGGTTAGTGTTAGGGAATGGCATGTCTTAGGGCCCAGGTGATGGTACGGAAACGTGGGAGGGTCAAACTCCATGCTGACGCACGGGTCAGTGCGAGCGTACGGGCGAGGAGTAGGCTACCCAGTAGGGAAATGTTTAGGGATGGTGGTGGTTTTCCGTTCCGGGTTAGGGTTAGGGTTAGGGAATGGCAAGGCTTAGGGCACAGGTGAGGGTACGGAAACGTGGGAGGGTCAGGCTACGTGCTGACGCACGGGTCAGTGCCAGCGTACGGGCCAGGAGTAGGCTATGGCGTAGGGAAAGGTTTAGGCCTGGTGGTGGGTTTTCGTTCCGGGCTATGGTTAGGGATAGGGAACGGCAAGGCTTAGGGCACATGTGAGGTTACAGAAACGTGGGAGGGTCTGGCTACGAGCTGACGCATGGGTCAGTGCCAGGGTACAGGCAAGGAGTAGGCTACGTGATAGGCTAAGGAGTAGGGCTGGTGGTGGGTTTCCGTTCCGGGCTAGGGTAAGGGAACGGCAAGGCTTAGGGCACAGGTGAGGGTAGAGAAAAACGGGAGTGTCAGGCTACGTGATGACGCACGGTTCAGTGCCAGCGTACGGGCCAGGAGTAGGCTACGGCATAGGGAAAGGTGTAGGGCTGGTGGTGTGTTTGCGTTCCGGGCTAGGGTTAGGGTTAGGGAACGTCAAGGCTTAGGGCACAGGTGAGGGTACGGAAACGTGGGAGGGTCAGGCTACGTGCTGACGCACGGGTCAGTGCCAGCGTACAGGCCAGGAGTAGGCTAAGGCTTGTGGCTAAGTTTTAGGGCTGGTGGTGGCTTTCTGTTTGGGGCTAGGGTTAGGGTTAGAGAACGGCAAGGCTTAGGGCACAGGTGAGGGTACAGAAACGTGGGAGGGTCAGGCTACGTGATGACGCACGGGTCAGTGCCAGCGAACCGGCCAGGAGTTGGCTACGGCTTGGGGGTTAGGTGTAGGGCTGGTGGTGGGTTTCCGTTCCGGGCTAGGGTTAGTGTTAGGGAACAGGAAGGCTTAGGGCACAGGTGACGTTACGGTAACGTGGGAAGGTCAGGCTACGTGCTGACCCACAGATCAGTGCCAGCGTATGGACCACGAGTAGGCTACGGCTTGGGGGTAAGATGTAGGGCTTGTGGTGGGTTTCCGTTCCGGGCTAGGGTTAGGGTTAGGGAACGGCAAGCTTTAGGGCACATGTGAGGGTACGGCAACGTGGCAGGGACAGGATACGTTCTGACGCACGGGTCAGTGCCAGCGTATGGACCAGGAGTAGGCTACGGTTTGGGGGTAAGTTGTAGGGCTGGTGGTGGGTTTCCGTTCAGGGCTAGGGTTAGGGTTAGGGAACGGCAAGGCTTAGGGCACAGGTGAGGGTACGGAAACGTGGGAGGGCCTGGCTACGTGCTGACGCACAGGTCAGTGCCAGCATTCGGGCCAGGAGTAGGCTACGGCGTAGGGTTAGGTGTAGGGCTGGTGGTGGGTTTCCGTTCCGGGCTAGGGTAAGGGTTAGGGAACGGCAAGGCTTACAGCACAGGTGAGGGTTCGGAATCATGCGAGGGTTAGGCTACGTGCTGATGCAGGGGTCAGTGCCAGCGTACGGGTCAGGAGTATGCTATGGCGTAGGGTAAGGTGTATGGCTGGTGGTGGGTTTCCGTTCATGGGCTAGGGTTAGGGATAGGGAATGGCAAGTCTTAGGGCCCAGGTGAGGGTACGGAAACGTGGGAGGGTCAGGCTACGTGCTGATGAAAGGGTCAGTGCCTGCGTACGGGCCAAGAATAGGCTACGGCGTAGGGAAAGGTGTAGGGCTGGTGGTGGGTTTCCGTTCCGGTCTAGGGTTAGGGATAGGGAATGGCAAGTCTTAGGGCCCAGGTGAGGGTACGGAAACGTGGGAGGGTCAGGCTACGTGCTGACGCACGGGTCAGTGCCAGCGTACGGACCAGGTGTAGGCTACGCCTTGGGGTTAGGTGTAGGGCTTGTGGTGTGTTTCCGTTCCGTACTAGGGTTAGGGTTAGGGAACGGCAAGGCTTAGGGCACAGGTGAGGGTACGGTAATGTGGGAAGTTCAGGCTACGTGCTGACGCACAGGTCAGTGCCAGCGTATGGACCAGGAGTAGGCTACGGCTTGGGGGTAAGGTGTAGGGCTGGTGGTGGGTTTCTGCTCAGGGCTAGGGTTAGGTTTAGTGAACGGCAAAACTTAGGACACAGGTGAGGGTACGGAAACGTGGGAGGGTCAAGCTACGTGCTGATGAAACGGTGAGTGCCGGCGTACGAGCCAGGAATAGGCTACAGCGTTGGGAAAGGTATAGGGCTGGTGGTGGGTTTCCGTTCCGGGCTAGGGTTAGGGTTAGGGAACGGCAAGGCTTAGGGCACAGGTGAGGGTCCGCAAACGTGGGAGGGTCAGGCTACGTGCTGAAGCACAGGTCAGTGCCCGCGTATGGGCCAGGTGTAGGCTACGGCATAGGGTAAGGTGTAGGGCTGGTGGTGGGTTTCCGTTCCGGGCTAGGGTTAGTGTTAGGGAATGGCATGTCTTAGGGCCCAGGTGATGGTACGGAAACGTGGGAGGGTCAAACTCCATGCTGACGCACGGGTCAGTGCGAGCGTACGGGCGAGGAGTAGGCTACCCAGTAGGGAAAGGTTTAGGGATGGTGGTGGTTTTCCGTTCCGGGTTAGGATTAGGGTTAGGGAATGGCAAGGCTTAGGGCACAGGTGAGGGTACGGAAACGTGGGAGGGTCAGGCTACGTGCTGACGCACGGGTCAGTGCCAGCGTACGGGCCAGGAGTAGGCTATGGCGTAGGGAAAGGTTTAGGCCTGGTGGTGGGTTTTCGTTCCGGGCTATGGTTAGGGATAGGGAACGGCAAGGCTTAGGGCACATGTGAGGTTACAGAAACGTGGGAGGGTCTGGCTACGAGCTGACGCACGGGTCAGTGCCAGGGTACAGGCAAGGAGTAGGCTACGTCATAGGCTAAGGAGTAGGGCTGGTGGTGGGTTTCCGTTCCGGGCTAGGGTAAGGGAACGGCAAGGCTTAGGGCACAGGTGAGGGTAGAGAAAAGCGGGAGTGTCAGGCTACGTGATGACGCACGGTTCAGTGCCAGCGTACGGGCCAGGAGTAGGCTACGGCATAGGGAAAGGTGTAGGGCTGGTGGTGTGTTTGCGTTCCGGGCTAGGGTTAGGGTTAGGGAACGTCAAGGCTTAGGGCACAGGTGAGGGTACGGAAACGTGGGAGGGTCAGGCTACGTGCTGACGCACGGGTCAGTGCCAGCGTACAGGCCAGGAGTAGGCTAAGGCTTGTGGCTAAGTTTTAGGGCTGGTGGTGGCTTTCTGTTTGGGGCTAGGGTTAGGGTTAGAGAACGGCAAGGCTTAGGGCACAGGTGAGGGTACGGAAACGTGGGAGGGTCAGGCTACGTGCTGACGAACGCGTCAGTGCCCGCATATGGGCCAGGTGTAGGCTACAGCATAGGGTAAGGTGTAGGGCTGGTGGTGGGTTTCCGTTCCGGGCTAGGGTTAGTGTTAGAGAACGGCAAGTCTTAGGGCACAGGTGAGGGTACGGAAACGTGGGAGGGTCAGGCTACGTGCTGATGAAAGGGTCAGTGCCTGCGTACGGGCCAGGAATAGGCTACGGCGTAGGGAAAGGTGTATGGCTGGTGGTGGGTTTCCGTTCCGGGCTAGGGTTAGGGTTAGGGAATGGCAAGGCTTAGGGCACAGGTGATGGTCCGCAAACGTGGGAGGGTCAGGCTACGTGCTGATGCATGGGTCAGTGCCAGCATAAGGTCCAGGAATAGGCTACGGCTTTGGGGTAAGTTGTAGGGCTGGTGGTGGGTTTCCATTCCGGGCTAGGGTTAGGGTTAGGGAACGGCAAGGCTTAGGGCACAGGTGAGGGTCCACAAACGTGGGAGGGTCAGGCTTCGTGCTGACGCACGGGTCTGTGCCAGCGTACTGGCCAGGAGTAGGCTACGGCTTGGGGGTAAGTTGTAGGGCTGGTGGTGGGTTTCTGTTCCGGGCTACGGTTAGGGTTAGCGAATGGCAAGGCTTAGGGAACATGTGAGGGTACGGCAACGTGGCAGGGTCAGGATACGTTCTGACGCACGGGTCAGTGCCAGCGTATGGACCAGGAGTAGGCTACGGCTTGGGGGTAAGGTGTAGGGCTGGTGGTGGGTTTCCGTTCAGGGCTAGGGTTAGGGTTAGGGAACGGCAAGGCTTAGGGCACAGGTGAGGGTACGGAAACGTGGGAGGGCCTGGCTACGTGCTGACGCACAGGTCAGTGCCAGCATTCGGGCCAGGAGTAGGCTACGGCGTAGGGTAAGGTGTAGGGCTGGTGGTGGGTTTCCGTTCCGGGCTAGGGTAAGGGTTAGGGAACGGCAAAGCTTACAGCACAGGTGAGGGTTCGCAATCGTGCGAGGGTTAGGCTACGTGCTGATGCAGGGGTCAGTGCCAGCGTACGGGCCAGGAGTATGCTACGGCGTAGGGTAAGGTGTATGGCTGGTGGTGGGTTTCCGTTCATGGGCTAGGGTTAGGGTTAGGAAACGGCAAGGCTTAGGGCACAGGTGAGGGTACGGTAATGTGGGAAGTTCAGGCTATGTGCTGACGCACAGGTCAGTGCCAGCGTATGGACCAGGAGTAGGCTACGGCTTGGGGGTAAGGTATTGGGCTGGTGGTGGGTTTCCGTTCCGGGCTAGGGTTAGGGTTAGGGAACGGCAAGGCTTAGGGCACAGGTGAGGGTACGGAAACGTGGGAGGGTCAGGCTACGTGCTGATGAAAGGGTCAGTGCCTGCGTACGGGCCAAGAATAGGCTACGGCGTAGGGAAAGGTGTAGGGCTGGTGGTGGGTTTCCGTTCCGGTCTAGGGTTAGGGATAGGGAATGGCAAGTCTTAGGGCCCAGGTGAGGGTACGGAAACGTGGGAGTGCCAGGCTACGTGCTGACGCACGGGTCAGTGCCAGCGTACGGACGAGGAGTAGGCTACGCCTTGGGGTTAGGTGTAGGGCTTGTGGTGTGTTTCCGTTCCGTACTAGGGTTAGGGTTAGGGAACGGCAAGGCTTAGGGCACAGGTGAGGGTACGGTAATGTGGGAAGTTCAGGCTACGTGCTGACGCACAGGTCAGTGCCAGCGTATGGACCAGGAGTAGGCTACGGCTTGGGGGTAAGGTTTAGGGCTGGTGGTGGGTTTCCGTTCCGGGCTAGTGTTAGGGTTAGGGAACGGCAAGGCTTAGGGCACAGGTGAGGGTACGGTAATGTGGGAAGTTCAGGCTACGTGCTGACGCACAGTTCAGTGCCAGCGTATGGACCAGGAGTAGGCTACGGCTTGGGGGTAAGTTGTAGGGCTGGTGGTGGGTTTCTGCTCAGGGCTAGGGTTAGGGTTAGTGAACGGCAAAGCTTAGGACACAGGTGAGGGTACGGAAACGTGGGAGGGTCAGGCTACGTGCTGATGAAACGGTGAGTGCCGGCGTACGAGCCAGGAATAGGCTACAGCGCTGGGAAAGGTACAGGGCTGGTGGTGGGTTTCCGTTCCGGGCTAGGGTTAGGGTTAGGGAACGGCAAGGCTTAGGGCACAGGTGAGGGTCCGCAAACGTGGGAGGGTCAGGCTACGTGCTGAAGCACAGGTCAGTGCCCGCGTATGGGCCAGGTGTAGGCTACGGCATAGGGTAAGGTGTAGGGCTGGTGGTGGGTTTCCGTTCCGGGCTAGGGTTAGTGTTAGGGAATGGCATGTCTTAGGGCCCAGGTGATGGTACGGAAACGTGGGAGGGTCAAACTCCATGCTGACGCACGGGTCAGTGCGAGCGTACGGGCGAGGAGTAGGCTACCCAGTAGGGAAATGTTTAGGGATGGTGGTGGTTTTCCGTTCCGGGTTAGGGTTAGGGTTAGGGAATGGCAAGGCTTAGGGCACAGGTGAGGGTACGGAAACGTGGGAGGGTCAGGCTACGTGCTGACGCACGGGTCAGTGCCAGCGTACGGGCCAGGAGTAGGCTATGGCGTAGGGAAAGGTTTAGGCCTGGTGGTGGGTTTTCGTTCCGGGCTATGGTTAGGGATAGGGAACGGCAAGGCTTAGGGCACATGTGAGGTTACAGAAACGTGGGAGGGTCTGGCTACGAGCTGACGCATGGGTCAGTGCCAGGGTACAGGCAAGGAGTAGGCTACGTGATAGGCTAAGGAGTAGGGCTGGTGGTGGGTTTCCGTTCCGGGCTAGGGTAAGGGAACGGCAAGGCTTAGGGCACAGGTGAGGGTAGAGAAAAACAGGAGTGTCAGGCTACGTGATGACGCACGGTTCAGTGCCAGCGTACGGGCCAGGAGTAGGCTACGGCATAGGGAAAGGTGTAGGGCTGGTGGTGTGTTTGCGTTCCGGGCTAGGGTTAGGGTTAGGGAACGTCAAGGCTTAGGGCACAGGTGAGGGTACGGAAACGTGGGAGGGTCAGGCTACGTGCTGACGCACGGGTCAGTGCCAGCGTACAGGCCAGGAGTAGGCTAAGGCTTGTGGCTAAGTTTTAGGGCTGGTGGTGGCTTTCTGTTTGGGGCTAGGGTTAGGGTTAGAGAACGGCAAGGCTTAGGGCACAGGTGAGGGTACGGAAACGTGGGAGGGTCAGGCTACGTGCTGACGAACGCGTCAGTGCCCGCATATGGGCCAGGTGTAGGCTACAGCATAGGGTAAGGTGTAGGGCTGGTGGTGGGTTTCCGTTCCGGGCTAGGGTTAGGGTTAGAGAACGGCAAGTCTTAGGGCACAGGTGAGGGTACGGAAACGTGGGAGGGTCAGGCTACGTGCTGATGAAAGGATCAGTGCCTGCGTACGGGCCAGGAATAGGCTACGGCGTAGGGAAAGGTGTATGGCTGGTGGTGGGTTTCCGTTCCGGGCTAGGGTTAGGGTTAGGGAATGGTAAGGCTTAGGGCACAGGTGATGGTCCGCAAACGTGGGAGGGTCAGGCTACGTGCTGATGCACGGGTCAGTGTCAGCATATGGTCCAGGAATAGGCTACGGCTTTGGGGTAAGTTGTAGGGCTGGTGGTGGGTTTCCATTCCGGGCTAGGGTTAGGGTTAGGGAACGGCAAGGCTTAGGGCACAGGTGAGGGTCCACAAACGTGGGAGGGTCAGGCTTCGTGCTGATGCACGGGTCTGTGCCAGCGTACTGGCCAGGAGTAGGCTACGGCTTGGGGGTACGTTGTAGGGCTGGTGGTGGGTTTCTGTTCCGGGCTACGGTTAGGGTTAGCGAATGGCAAGGCTTAGGGCACAGGTGAGGGTACGGAAACGTGGGAGGGTCAGGCTACGTGCTGATGCACGGGTCAGTGCCAGCGTACCGGGCAGGAGTAGGCTACGGCATATGGTAAAGTGTATGGCTGGTGGTGGGATTCCGTTCCGGGCTAGGTTTAGGGTTAGGGAACGGCAAGGCTTAGGGCTCAGGTAAGGGTACAGAAAAGTGGGAGGGTCAGGCTACGTGCTGACGCACGTATCAGTGCCAGCGTTCGGGCCAGGAGTAGGCTACGGTGTAGGGTAAAGTGTAGGGCTGGTGGTGGGTTTCCGTGCCGGGCTAGGGTTAGGGTTAGGGAACGGCAAGGCTTAGGGCACAGGTGAGGGTACGGAAACGTGGGAGGGTCAGGCTACGTGCTGATGAAATGGTCAGTGCCTGTGTACGGGCCAGGAATAAGCTACGGCATAGGGAAAGGTATAGGGTTGGTGGTGGGTTTCTGTTCCGGGCTAGGGTTAGGGTTAGGGAATGGCAAGGCTTAGGGCACAGGTGAGGTTACGGAAACTTGGGAGGGTCAGGCTACATGCTGACGCACGGGTCAGTGCCAGCGTACTGGCCAGGACTAGGCTACGGCATACGATAAGGTGTAGGGCTGGTGGTGGGATTCCGTGCCGGCCTAAGGTAAGGGTTAGGGAACGGCAAGGCTTAGGGCACAGGTGAGCGTACGGTAACATGGGAGGGTCAGGCTATGTGCTGAAGCACAGGTCAGTGCCCACGTACGGGCAAGGTGTAGGATACGGCATAGAGTAAGGTGTAGGTCTGGTGGTGGGTTTCCGTTCCGGGTGAGGGTTAGGGTTAGTGAACGGCAAGGCTTAGGGCACAGGTGAGGGTACGGAAACGTGGGAGGGTCAGGCTACTTGCTGATGAAAGGGTCAGTGCCTGCGTATGAGCCAGGAATAGGCTACGGCGTAGGGAAAGGTGTAGGGCTGGTGGTGGGTTTCCGTTCCGGTCTAGGGTTAGTGTTAGGGAACGGCAAGGCTTAGGGCACAGGTGAGGGTCCGCAAACGTGGGTGGGTCTGGCTTCGTGCTGACGCACGGGTCTGTGCCAGCGTACGGGCCAGGAGTAGGCTACGGCATGGGGGTAAGGTGTAGGGCTGGTGGTGGGTTTCCGTTCCGGGCTAGGGCTAGGGTTAGGGAACGGCAAGGCTTAGGGCACAGGTGAGGGTACGGAAACGTGGGAGGGTCAGGCTACGTGATGGTGAACGGGTCAGTGCCAGCGTACTGGCCAGGAGTAAGCTACGGCTTGGGGGTTAGTTGTAGGGCTGGTGGTGGGTTTCCGTTCTGGGCTAGGGTTAGGGTTAGGGAACGGCAAGGCTTAGGGCACAGTTGAGGGTACAGAAACGTGGGAGGGTCAGGCTACATGCTGACGCACGGGTCAGTGCCAGCGTACGGGCCAGGAATAGGCTATGGCTTGGGGGTAAGCTGTAGGGCTGGTGGTGTGTTTCCGTTCCGGACTATGGTTAGGGTTAGGGAACGGCAAGGCTTAGGGCACAGGTGAGGGTACCGAAAAGTGTGAGGGTCAGGCTACGTGCTGACGCACGTGTCAGTGCCAGCGTACGGGCCAGGAATAGGCTATGGCTTGGGGGTAAGCTGTAGGGCTAGTGGTGTGTTTCCGTTCCGGACTAGGGTTAGGGTTAGGGAACGGCAAGGCTTAGGGCACAGGTGAGGGTACGGAAACGTGGGAGGGTCAGGCTACCTGCTGACGCACGGGTCAGTGCCACCGTACGGGCCAGGAGTAGGCTACGGCGTAGGGTAAGGTATAGGGCTGGTGGTGGGTTTCCATGCTGGGCTAGGGTTAGGGTTAGGGAACGGCAAGGCTTAGGGCACAGGTGAGGGTACGGAAACGTGGGAGGGTCAGGCTACGTGCTGATGCACGGGTCAGTGCCAGCGTACGGGCCAGGAGTAGGCTACGGCGTAGGGCAAGGTGTAGTGCTAGTAGTGCGTTTCCGTTCCGGGCTTGGGTTAGGGTTAGGGAAAGGCAAGGCTTAGGGCACAGGTGACGTTACGGTAACGTGGGAAGGTCAGGCTACGTGCTGACGCACAGGTCAGTGCCAGCGTATGGACCACGAGTAGGCTACGGCTTGGGGGTAAGGTGTAGGGCTTGTGGTGGGTTTCCGTTCCGCGCTAGGGTTAGGGTTAGGGAACGGCAAGGTTTAGGGCACATGTGAGGGTACGGCAATGTGGCAGGTTCAGGATACGTTCTGACGCACGGGTCAGTGCCAGCGTATGGACCAGGAGTAGGCTACGGCTTGGGGGTAAGTTGTAGGGCTGGTGGTGGGTTTCCGTTCTGGGTTACAGTTAGGGTTAGGGAACGGCAAAGCTTAGGGCACAGGTGAGGGTACGGAAACGAGGGAGGGTCAGGCTACGTGATGACGCATGGGTCAGTGCCAGCGTACCGGCCAGGAGTAGGCTACGGCTTGGGGGTAAGGTGTAGGGCTGGTGGTGGGTTTCCGTTCCGGGGTAGGATAAGCGTTAGGGAACGGCAAGGCTTACAGCACAGGTGAGGGTACGGAAACGTGAGAGGGTTAGGCTACGTGCTGACGCACGGGTCAGTGCCAGCGTACGGGCCAGGAGTATGCTACGGCGTAGGGTAAGGTGTAGGGCTGGTGGTGGGTTTCCGTTCATGGGCTAGGGTTAGGGTTAGGAAACGGCAAGGCTTAGGGCCCAGGTGAGGGTACGGAAACGTGGGAGGGTCAGACTACGTGCTGACACATGGTTAAGTGCCAGCGTACGGGCCAGGTGTAGGCTACGGCGTAGGGAAAGGTTTAGGGCTAGTGGTGGGTTTCCGTTCCGTGCTAGGGTTAGGGTTAGGGAACGGCAAGGCTTAGGGCACAGGTGAGGGTACGGAAACGTGGGAGGGTCAGGCTACGTGCTGACGCACGGGTCAGTGCCAGCGTACTGCCCAGGAGTAGGCTACGGCTTGGTGGTTTGGTGTAGGTCTGATGGTGTGTTTCCGTTCCGGGCTAGGGTTAGTGTTAGGGAATGGCATGTCTTAGGGCCCAGGTGATGGTACGGAAACGTGGGAGGGTCAAACTCCATGCTGACGCACGGGTCAGTGCGAGCGTACGGGCGAGGAGTAGGCTACCCAGTAGGGAAAGGTTTAGGGATGGTGGTGGTTTTCCGTTCCGGGTTAGGGTTAGGGTAAGGGAATGGCAAGGCTTAGGGCACAGGTGAGGGTACGGAAACGTGGGAGGGTCAGGCTACGTGCTGACGCACGGGTCAGTGCCAGCGTACGGGCCAGGAGTAGGCTATGGCGTAGGGAAAGGTTTAGGCCTGGTGGTGGGTTTTCGTTCCGGGCTATGGTTAGGGATAGGGAACGGCAAGGCTTAGGGCACATGTGAGGTTACAGAAACGTGGGAGGGTCTGGCTACGAGCTGACGCACGGGTCAGTGCCAGGGTACAGGCAAGGAGTAGGCTACGTCATAGGCTAAGGAGTAGGGCTGGTGGTGGGTTGCCGTTCCGGGCTAGGGTAAGGGAACGGCAAGGCTTAGGGCACAGGTGAGGGTACAGAAAAGCGGGAGGGTCAGGCTACGTGATGACGCACGTTCAGTGCCAGCGTACAGGCCAGGAGTAGGCTAAGGCTTGTGGCTAAGTTTTAGGGCTGGTGGTGGCTTTCTGTTTCGGGCTAGGGTTAGGGTTAGAGAACGGCAAGGCTTAGGGCACAGGTGAGGGTACGGAAACGTGGGAGGGTCAGGCTACGTGCTGACGAATGCGTCAGTGCCCGCATATGGGCCAGGTGTAGGCTACAGCATAGGGTAAGGTGTAGGGCTGGTGGTGGGTTTCCGTTCCGGGCTAGGGTTAAGGTTAGAGAACGGCAAGTCTTAGGGCACAGGTGAGGGTACGGAAACGTGGGAGGCTCAGGCTACGTGCTGATGAAAGGGTCAGTGCCAGCGTACGGGCCAGGAATAGGCTACGGCGTAGGGAAAGGTGTATGGCTGGTGGTGGGTTTCCGTTCCGGGCTAGGGTTAGGGTTAGGGAATGGCAAGGCTTAGGGCACAGGTGATGGTCCGCAAACGAGGGAGGGTCAGGCTACGTGCTGACGCACGGGTCAGTGCCAGCATAAGGTCCAGGAATAGGCTACGGGTTTGGGGTAAGTTGTAGGGCTGGTGGTGGGTTTCCATTCCGGGCTAGGGTTAGGGTTAGGGAACGGCAAGGCTTAGGGCACAGGTGAGGGTCCACAAACATGGGAGGGTCAGGCTTCGTGCTGACGCACGGGTCTGTGCCAGCGTACTGGCCAGGAGTAGGCTACGGCTTGGGGGTAAGTTGTAGGGCTGGTGGTGTGTTTCTGTTCCGGGCTATGGTTAGGGTTAGCGAACGGCAAGGCTTAGGGCACAGGTGAGGGTACGGAAACGTGTGAGGGTCAGGCTACGTGCTGATGCACGGGTCAGTGCCAGCGTACCAGGCAGGAGTAGGCTACGGCATATGGTAAATTGTATGGCTGGTGGTGGGATTCCGTTCCGGGCTAGGGTTAGGGTTAGGGAACGGCAAGGCTTAGGGCTCAGGTAAGGGTACAGAAAAGTGGGAGGGTCAGGCTACGTGCTGACGCACGTATCAGTGCCAGCGTTCGGGCCAGGAGTAGGCTACGGTGTAGGGTAAAGTGTAGGGCTGGTGGTGGGTTTCCGTGCCGGGCTAGGGTTAGGGTTAGGGAACGGCAAGGCTTAGGGCACAGTTGAGGGTACAGAAACGTGGGAGGGCCAGGCTACATGCTGACGCACGGGTCAGTGCCAGCGTACGGGCCAGGAATAGGCTATGGCTTGGGGGTAAGCTGTAGGGCTGGTGGTGTGTTTCCGTTCCGGACTAGGGTTAGGGTTAGGGAACGGCAAGGCTTAGGGCACAGGTGAGGGTACGGAAAAGTGTGAGGGTCAGGCTACGTGCTGACGCACGTGTCAGTGCCAGCGTACGTGCCAGGAGTAGGCTACGGCGTAGGGCAAGGTGTAGTGCTGGTAGTGCGTTTCCGTTCCGGGCTTGGGTTAGGGTTAGGGAAAGGCAAGGCTTAGGGCACAGGTGAGGGTACGGAAACGTGGGAGGGTCAGACTACGTGCTGACACATGGTTAAGTGCCAGCGTACGGGCCAGGTGTAGGCTACGGCGTAGGGAAAGGTTTAGGGCTAGTGGTGGGTTTCCGTTCCGGGCTAGGGTTAGGGTTAGGGAACGGCAAGGCTTAGGGCACAGGTGAGGGTACGGAAACGTGGCAGGATCAGGCTACGTGCTGACGCACGGGTCAGTGCCAGCGTACCGCCCAGGAGTAGGCTACGGCTTGGTGGTTAGGTGAAGGTCTGATGGTGTGTTTCCGTTCCGGGCTAGGGTTAGTGTTAGGGAATGGCATGTCTTAGGGCCCAGGTGATGGTACGGAAACGTGGGAGGGTCAAACTCCATGCTGACGCACGGGTCAGTGCGAGCGTACGGGCGAGGAGTAGGCTACCCAGTAGGGAAAGGTTTAGGGATGGTGGTGGTTTTCCGTTCCGGGTTAGGGTTAGGGTAAGGGAATGGCAAGGCTTAGGGCACAGGTGAGGGTACGGAAACGTGGGAGGGTCAGGCTACGTGCTGACGCACGGGTCAGTGCCAGCGTACGGGCCAGGAGTAGGCTATGGCGTAGGGAAAGGTTTAGTCCTGTTGGTGGGTTTTCGTTCCGGGCTATGGTTAGGGATAGGGAACGGCAAGGCTTAGGGCACATGTGAGGTTACAGAAACGTGGGAGGGTCTGGCGACGAGCTGACGCACGGGTCAGTGCCAGGGTACAGGCAAAGAGTAGGCTACGTCATAGGCTAAGGTGTAGGGCTGGTGGAGGGTTTCCGTTCCGGGCTAGGGTAAGGGAACGGCAAGGCTTAGGGCACAGGTGAGGGTACAGAAAAGCGGGAGGGTCAGGCTACGTGATGACGCACGGGTCAGTGCCAGCGTACAGGCCAGGAGTAGGCTAAGGCTTGTGGCTAAGTTTTAGGGCTGGTGGTGGCTTTCTGTTTCGGGCTAGGGTTAGGGTTAGAGAACGGCAAGGCTTAGGGCACAGGTGAGGTTACAGAAAAGCGGGAGGGTCAGGCTACGTGATGACACACGGTTCAGTGCCAGCGTACGGGCCAGGAGTAGGCTACGGCATAGGGAAAGGTGTAGGGCTGGTGGTGTGTTTGCGTTCCGGGCTAGGGTTAGGGTTAGGGAACGTCAAGGCTTAGGGCACAGGTGAGGGTACGGAAACGTGAGAGGGTCAGGCTACATGCTGACGCATGGTTCAGTGCCAGCGTACGGGCCAGGAGTAGGCTACGGTGTAGGGTATGGTGTAGGGCTGGTGGTGGGTTTCTGTTCCGGTCTAGGGTTAGTGTTAGGGAACGGCAAGGCTTAGGGCACAGGTGAGGGTACGGAAACGTGGGAGGGTCAGGCTACGTGCTGACGCACGGGTCAGTGCCAGCGTACGGGCCAGGAGTAGGCTATGGCGTAGGGAAAGGTTTAGGCCTGGTGGTGGGTTTTCGTTCCGGGCTATGGTTAGGGATAGGGAACGGCAAGGCTTAGGGCACATGTGAGGTTACAGAAACGTGGGAGGGTCTGGCTACGAGCTGACGCACGGGTCAGTGCCAGGGTACAGGCAAGGAGTAGGCTACGTCATAGGCTAAGGAGTAGGGCTGGTGGTGGGTTTCCGTTCCGGGCTAGGGTAAGGGAACGGCAAGGCTTAGGGCACAGGTGAGGGTACAGAAAAGCGGGAGGGTCAGGCTACGTGATGACACACGTTTCAGTGCCAGCGTACGGGCCAGGAGTAGGCTACGGCATAGGGAAAGGTGTAGGGCTGGTGGTGGGTTTCTGTTCCGGTCTAGGGTTAGTGTTAGGGAACGGCAAGGCTTAGGGCACAAGTGAGGGTACGGAAACGTGGGAGGGTCAGGCTACGTGCTGACGCACGGGTCAGTGCCAGCGTACAGGCCAGGAGTAGGCTAAGGCTTGTGGCTAAGTTTTAGGGCTGGTGGTGGCTTTCTGTTTCGGGCTAGGGTTAGGGTTAGAGAACGGCAAGGCTTAGGGCACAGGTGAGGGTACGGAAACGTGGGAGGGTCAGGCTACGTGCTGACGAACACGTCAGTGCCCGCATTTGGGCCAGGTGTAGGCTACAGCATAGGGTAAGGTGTAGGGCTGGTGGTGGGTTTCCATTCCGGGCTAGGGTTAGGGTTAGAGAACGGCAAGCCTTAGGGCACAGGTGAGGGTACGGAAACGTGGGAGGGTCAGGCTACGTGCTGATGAAAGGGTCAGTGCCTGCGTACGGGCCAGGAATAGGCTACGGCGTAGGGAAATGTGTAAGGCTGGTGGTGGGTTTCCGTTCCGGGCTAGGGTTAGGGTTAGGGAATGGCAAGGCTTAGGGCACAGGTGATGGTCCGCAAACGTGGGAGGGTCAGGCTACGTGCTGACACACGGGTCAGTGCCAGCATAAGGTCCAGGAATAGGCTACGGCTTTGGGGTAAGTTGTAGGGCTGGTGGTGGGTTTCCGTTTCGGGCTAGGGTTAGGGTTAGGGAACGGCAAGGCTTAGGGCACAGGTGAGGGTCCACAAACGTGGGAGGGTCAGGCTACATGCTGACGCACGGGTTAGTGCCAGCGTACGGGCCAGGAATAGGCTATGGCTTGGGGGTAAGCTGTAGGTCTCTTGGTGTGTTTCCGTTCCGGACTAGGGTTAGTGTTAGGGAACGGCAAGGCTTAGGGCACAGGTGAGGGTACGGAAACGTGTGAGGGTCAGGCTACGTGCTGACGCACGTGTCAGTGCCAGCGTATGTGCCAGGAGTAGGCTACGGCGTAGGGCAAGGTGTAGGGCTGGTAGTGCATTTCCGTTCCGGGCTTGGGTTAGGGTTAGGGAAAGGCAAGGCTTAAGGCACAGGTGACGTTACGGTAACGTGGGAAGTTCAGGCTACGTGCTGACGCACAGATCAGTGCCAGCGTATGGACCATGAGTAGGCTACGGCTTGGGGGTAAGGTGTAGGGCTTGTGGTGGGTTTCCGTTCCGCGCTAGGGTTAGGGTTAAGGAACGGCAAGGTTTAGGGCACATGTGAGGGTACGGCAACGTTGCAGGTTCAGGATACGTTCTGACGCACGGGTCAGTGCCAGCGTATGGACCAGGAGTAGGCTACGGCTTGGGGGTAAGTTGTAGGGCTGGTGGTGGGTTTCCGTTCCGGGCTACAGTTAGGGTTAGGGAACGGCAAGGCTTAGGGCACAGGTGAGCGTACGGTAACATGGGAGATTCAGGCTACGTGCTGAAGCACAGGTCAGTGCCCGCGTACGGGCCAGGTGTAGGCTACGGCATAGAGTAAGGTGTAGGTCTGGTAGTGGGTTTCCATTCCGGGCTAGGGTTAGCGTTAGGGAACGGCAAGGCTTAGGGCACAGGTGAGCGTACGGTAACATGGGAGGGTCAGGCTACATGCTGAAGCACAGGTCAGTGCCTGCGTACGGGCCAGGTGTAGGCTACGGCATAGAGTAAGGTGTAGGGCTGGTGGTGGCTTTCCCTTCCGGGCTAGGGTTAGGGTTAGTGAACGGCAAGGCTTAGGGCACCGGTGAGGGTACGGAAACGTGGGAGGGTCAGGCTACTTGCTGATGAAAGGGTCATTGCCTGCGTATGAGCAAGGAATAGGCTACGGCGTAGGGAAAGGTGTAGGGCTGGTGGTGGGTTTCCGTTCCGGGCTAGGGTTAGGGTTAGGGAAAGGCAAGGCTTAGGGCCCAGGTGAGGGTACGGAAACGTGGGAGGGTCAGGCTACGTTCTGACACACGGGTCAGTGCCAGCGAACCGGCCAGGAGTAGGCTACGGCTTGGGGGTTTGGTGTAGGGCTGGTGGTGGGTTTCCGTTCCGGGCTAGGGTTAGTGTTAGGGAACAGGAAGGCTTAGGGCACAGGTGACGTTACGGTAACTTGGGAAGTTCAGGCTACGTGCTGACGCACAGGTCAGTGCCAGTTTATGGACCACGAGTAGGCTACGACTTGGGGGTAAGTTGTAGGGCTGGTGGTGGGTTTCCGTTCCGGGCTACAGTTAGGGTTAGGGAACGGCAAAGCTTAGGGCACAGGTGAGGATACGGAAACATGGGAGGGTCAGGCTACGTGATGACGCACGGGTCAGTGCCAGCGAACCGGCCAGTAGTTGGCTACGGCTTGGTGGTTAGGTGTAGGGCTGGTGGTGGGTTTCCGTTCCGGGCTAGGGTTAGTGTAAGGGAACAGGAAGGCTTAGGGCACAGGTGACGTTACGGTAACGTGGGAAGGTCAGGCTACGTGCTGACGCACAGGTCAGTGCCAGCGTATGGACCACGAGTAGGCTACGGCTTGGGGGTAAGATGTAGGGCTTGTGGTGGGTTTCCGTTCCGGGCTAGGGTTAGGGTTAGGGAACGGCAAGCTTTAGGGCACATGTGAGGGTATGGCAACGTGGCAGGGTCAGGATACGTTCTGACGCACGGGTCAGTGCCAGCGTATGGACCAGGAGTAGGCTACGGCTTGGGGGTAAGGTGTAGGGCTGGTGGTGGGTTTCGGTTCAGGGCTAGGGTTAGGGTTAGGGAACGGCAAGGCTTAGGGCACAGGTGAGGGTACGGAAACGTGGGAGGGCCTGGCTACGTGCTGACACACAGGTCAGTGCCAGCATTCGGGCCAGGAGTAGGCTACGGCGTAGGGTAAGGTGTAGGGCTGGTGGTGGGTTTCCGTTCCGGGCTAGGGTAAGGGTTAGGGAACGGGAAGGCTTACAGCACAAGTGAGGGTTCGGAATCGTGCGAGGGTTAGGCTACGTGCTGATGCAGGGGTAAGTGCCAGCGTACGGGCCAGGAGTATGCTACGGCGTAGGGTAAGGTGTATGGCTGGTGGTGGGTTTCCGTTCATGGGCTAGGGTTAGGGTTAGGAAACGGCAAGGCTTAGGGCACAGGTGAGGGTACGGTAATGTGGGAAGTTCAGGCTATGTGCTGACGCACAGGTCAGTGCCAGCGTATGGACCAGGAGTAGGCTACGGCTTGGGGGTAAGGTATTGGGCTGTGGTGGGTTTCCGTTCCGGGCTAGGGTTAGGGTTAGGGAACGGCAAGGCTTAGGGCACAGGTGAGGGTACGTAAACGTGGGAGGGTCAGGCTACGTGCTGATGAAAGGGTCAGTGCCTGCGTACGGGCCAAGAATAGGCTACGGCGTAGGGAAAGGTGTAGGGCTGGTGGTGGGTTTCCGTTCCGGTCTAGGGTTAGGGATAGGGAATGGCAAGTCTTAGGGCCCAGGTGAGGGTACGGAAACGTGGGAGGGTCAGGCTACGTGCTGACGCACGGATCAGTGCCAGCGTACGGACCAGGAGTAGGCTACGCCTTGGGGTTAGGTGTAGGGCTTGTGGTGTGTTTCCGTTCCGTACTAGGGTTAGGGTTAGGGAACGGCAAGGCTTAGGGCACAGGTGAGGGTACGGTAATGTGGGAAGTTCAGGCTACGTGCTGACGCACAGGTCAGTGCCAGCGTATGGACCAGGAGTAGGCTACGTCTTGGGGGTAAGGTTTAGGGCTGGTGGTGGGTTTCCGTTCCGGGCTAGGGTTAGGGTTAGGGAACGGCAAGGCTTAGGGCACAGGTGAGGGTACGGTAATGTGGGAAGTTCAGGCTACGTGCTGACGCACAGTTCAGTGCCAGCGTATGGACCAGGAGTAGGCTACGTCTTGGGGGTAAGGTGTAGGGCTGGTGGTGGGTTTCCGCTCAGGGCTAGGGTTAGGGTTAGTGAACGGCAAAGCTTAGGACACAGGTGAGGGTACGGAAACGTGGGAGGGTCAGGCTACGTGCTGATGAAACGGTGAGTGCCGGCGTACGAGCCAGGAATAGGCTACAGCGTTGGGAAAGGTATAGGGCTGGTGGTGGGTTTCCGTTCCGGGCTAGGGTTAGGGTTAGGGAACGGCAAGGCTTAGGGCACAGGTGAGGGTCTGCAAACGTGGGAGGGTCAGGCTACATGCTGAAGCACAGGTCAGTGCCCGCGTATGGGCCAGGTGTAGGCTACGGCATAGGGTAAGGTGTAGGGCTGGTGGTGGGTTTCCGTTCCGGGCTAGGGTTAGTGTTAGGGAATGGCATGTCTTAGGGCCCAGGTGATGGTACGGAAACGTGGGAGGGTCAAACTCCATGCTGACGCACGGGTCATTGCGAGCGTACGGGCGAGGAGTAGGCTACCCAGTAGGGAAAGGTTTAGGGATGGTGGTGGTTTTCCGTTCCGGGTTAAGGTTAGGGTTAGGGAATGGCAAGGCTTAGGGCACAGGTGAGGGTACGGAAACGTGGGAGGGTCAGGCTACGTGCTGACGCACAGGTCAGTGCCAGCGTACGGGCCAGGAGTAGGCTATGGCGTAGGGAAAGGTTTAGGCCTGGTGGTGGGTTTTCGTTCCGGGCTATGGTTAGGGATAGGGAACGGCAAGGCTTAGGGCACATGTGAGGTTACAGAAACGTGGGAGGGTCTGGCTACGAGCTGACGCACGGGTCAGTGCCAGGGTACAGGCAAGGAGTAGGCTTCGTCATAAGCTAAGGAGTAGGGCTGGTGGTGGGTTTCCGTTCCGGGCTAGGGTAAGGGAACGGCAAGGTTTAGGGCACAGGTGAGGGTACAGAAAAGCGGGAGTGTCAGGCTACGTGATGACGCACGGTTCAGTGCCAGCGTACGGGCCAGGAGTAGGCTACGGCATAGGGAAAGGTGTAGGGCTGGTGGTGTGTTTGCGTTCCGGGCTAGGGTTAGGGTTAGGGAACGTCAAGGCTTAGGGCACAGGTGAGGGTACGGAAACGTGAGAGGGTCAGGCTACATGCTGACGCATGGTTCAGTGCCAGCGTACGGGCCAGGAGTAGGCTACGGTGTAGGGTATGGTGTAGGGCTGGTGGTGGGTTTCTCTTCCGGTCTAGGGTTAGTGTTAGGGAACGGCAAGGCTTAGGGCACAGGTGAGGGTACGGAAACGTGGGAGGGTCAGGCTACGTGCTGACGCACGGGTCAGTGCCAGCGTACAGGCCAGGAGTAGGCTAAGGCTTGTGGCTATGTTTTAGGGCTGGTGGTGGCTTTCTGTTTCGGGCTAGGGTTAGGGTTAGAGAACGGCAAGGCTTAGGGCACAGGTGAGGGTACGGAAACGTGGGAGGGTCAGGCTACATGCTGACGAACGCGTCAGTGCCCGCATATGGGCCAGGTGTAGGCTACAGCATAGGGTAAGGTGTAGGGCTGGTGGTGGGTTTCCGTTCCGGGCTAGGGTTAGGGTTTGAGAACGGCAAGTCTTAGGGCACAGGTGAGGGTACGGAAACGTGGGAGGGTCAGGCTACGTGCTGATGAAAGGGTCAGTGCCTGCGTACGGGCCAGGAATAGGCTACGGCGTAGGGAAAGGTGTATGGCTGGTGGTGGGTTTCCGTTCCGGGCTAGGGTTAGGGTTAGGGAATGGCAAGGCTTAGGGCACAGGTGATGGTCCGCATACGTCGGAGGGTCAGGCTACGTGCTGACGCACGGGTCAGTGCCAGCATAAGGTCCAGGAATAGGCTACGGCTTTGGGGTAAGTTGTAGGGCTGGTGGTGGGTTTCCATTCCGGGCTAGGGTTAGGGTTAGGGAACGGCAAGGCTTAGGGCACAGGTGAGGGTCCACAAACGTGGGAGGGTCAGGCTTCGTGCTGACGCACGGGTCTGTGCCAGCGTACTGGCCAGGAGTAGGGTACGGCTTGTGGCTAAGTTTTAGGGCTGGTGGTGGGTTTCTGTTCCGGGCTACGGTTAGGGTTAGCGAATGGCAAGGCTTAGGGCACAGGTGAGGGTACGGAAACGTGGGAGGGTCAGGCTACGTGCTGATGCACGAGTCAGTGCCAGCGTACCGGGCAGGAGTAGGCTACGGCATATGGTAAAGTGTATGGCTCGTGGTGGGATTCCGTTCCGGGCTAGGTTTAGGGTTAGGGAACGGCAAGGCTTAGGGCTCAGGTAAGGGTACAGAAAAGTGGGAGGGTCAGGCTACGTGCTGACGCACGTATCAGTGCCAGCGTTCGGGCCAGGAGTAGGGTACGGTGTAGGGTAATGTGTAGGGCTGGTGGTGGGTTTCTGTGCCGGGCTAGGGTTAGGGTTAGGGAACGGCAAGGCTTAGGGCACAGGTGAGGGTACGGAAACGTGGGAGGGTCAGGCTACGTGCTGATGAAAGGGTCAGTGCCTGTGTACGGGCCAGGAATAAGCTACGGAATAGGGAAATGTATAGGGTTGGTGGTGGGTTTCTGTTCCGGGCTAGGGTTAGGGTTAGGGAACGGCAAGGCTTAGGGCACAGGTGAGGTTACGGAAACTTGGGAGGGTCAGGCTACATGCTGACGCACGGGTTAGTGCCAGCGTACGGGCCAGGACTAGCCTACGGCATACGATAAGGTGTAGGGCTGGTGGTGGGATTCCGTGCCAGCCTAAGGTAAGGGTTAGGGAACGGCAAGGCTTAGGGCACAGGTGAGCGTACGGTAACATGGGAGGGTCAGGCTATGTGCTGAAGCACAGGTCAGTGCCCGCGTACGGGCAAGGTGTAGGCTACGGCATAGAGTAAGGTGTAGGTCTGGTGGTGGGTTTCCTTTCCGGGCGAGTGTTAGGGTTAGGGAACGGCAAGGCTTAGGGCACAGGTGAGCGTACGGTAACATGGGAGGGTCAGGCTACGTGCTGAAGCACAGGTCAGTGCCCGCGTACGGGCCAGGTGTAGGCTACGGCATAGAGTAAGGTGTAGGGCTGGTGGTGGGTTTCCGTTCCTGGCTAGGGTTAGGGTTAGTGAACGGCAAGGCTTAGGGCACAGGTGAGGGTAAGGAAACGTGGGAGGGTCAGGCTACTTGCTGATGAAAGGGTCAGTGCCTGCGTATGAGCCAGGAAAGGCTACGGCGTAGGGAAAGGTGTAGGGCTGGTGGTGGGTTTCCGTTCCGGTCTAGGGTTAGTGTTAGGGAACGGCAAGGCTTAGGGCACAGGTGAGGGTACGGAAACGTGGGAGGGTCTGGCTTCGTGCTGACGCACGGGTCTGTGCCAGCGTACGGGCCAGGAGTAGGCTACGGCATGGGGGTAAGTTGTAGGGCTGGTGGTGGGTTTCCGTTCCGGGCTAGGGCTAGGGTTAGGGAACGGCAAGGCTTAGGGCACAGGTGAGGGTACGGAAACGTGGGAGGGTCAGGCTACGTGCTGACGAACGCGTCAGTGCCCGCATATGGGCCAGGTGTAGGCTACAGCATAGGGTAAGGTGTAGGGCTGGTGGTCGGTTTCCGTTCCGGGCTAGGGTTAGGGTTAGAGAACGGCAAGTCTTAGGGCACAGGTGAGGGTACGGAAACGTGGGAGGGTCAGGCTACGTGCTGATGAAAGGGTCAGTGCCTGCGTACGGGCCAGGAATAGGCTACGGCGTAGGGAAAGGTGTATGGCTGGTGGTGGGTTTCCGTTCCAGGCTAGGGTTAGGGTTAGGGAATGGCAAGGCTTAGGGCACAGGTGATGGTCCGCATACGTCGGAGGGTCAGGCTACGTGCTGACGCACGGGTCAGTGCCAGCATAAGGTCCAGGAATAGGCTACGGCTTTGGGGTAAGTTGTAGGGCTGGTGGTGGGTTTCCATTCCGGGCTAGGGTTAGGGTTAGGGAACGGCAAGGCTTAGGGCACAGGTGAGGGTCCACAAACGTGGGAGGGTCAGGCTTCGTGCTGACGCACGGGTCTGTGCCAGCGTACTGGCCAGGAGTAGGGTACGGCTTGTGGCTAAGTTTTAGGGCTGGTGGTGGGTTTCTGTTCCGGGCTACGGTTAGGGTTAGCGAATGGCAAGGCTTAGGGCACAGGTGAGGGTACGGAAACGTGGGAGGGTCAGGCTACGTGCTGATGCACGAGTCAGTGCCAGCGTACCGGGCAGGAGTAGGCTACGGCATATGGTAAAGTGTATGGCTCGTGGTGGGATTCCGTTCCGGGCTAGGTTTAGGGTTAGGGAACGGCAAGGCTTAGGGCTCAGGTAAGGGTACAGAAAAGTGGGAGGGTCAGGCTACGTGCTGACGCACGTATCAGTGCCAGCGTTCGGGCCAGGAGTAGGGTACGGTGTAGGGTAAAGTGTAGGGCTGGTGGTGGGTTTCCGTGCCGGGCTAGGGTTAGGGTTAGGGAACGGCAAGGCTTAGGGCACAGGTGAGGGTACGGAAACGTGGGAGGGTCAGGCTACGTGCTGATGAAAGGGTCAGTGCCTGTGTACGGGCCAGGAATAAGCTACGGCATAGGGAAATGTATAGGCTTGGTGGTGGGTTTCTGTTCAGGGCTAGGGTTAGGGTTAGGGAACGGCAAGGCTTAGGGCACAGGTGAGGTTATGGAAACTTGGGAGGGTCAGGCTACATGCTGACGCACGGTTTAGTGCCAGCGTATGGGCCAGGAATAAGCTACGGCATACGATAAAGTGTAGGGCTGGTGGTGGGATTCCGTGCCAGCCTAAGGTAAGGGTTAGGGAACGGCAAGGCTTAGGGCACAGGTGAGCGTACGGTAACATGGGAGGGTCAGGCTATGTGCTGAAGCACAGGTCAGTGCCCGCGTACGGGCAAGGTGTAGGCTACGGCATAGAGTAAGGTGTAGGTCTGGTGGTGGGTTTCCTTTCCGGGCGAGTGTTAGGGTTAGGGAACGGCAAGGCTTAGGGCACAGTTGAGGGTACAGAAACGTGGGAGGGTCAGGCTACATGCTGACGCACGGGTCAGTGCCAGCGTACGGGCCAGGAATAGGCTATGGCTTGGGGGTAAGCTGTAGGGCTGGTGGTGTGTTTCCGTTCCGGACTAGGGTTAGGGTTAGGGAACGGTAAGGCTTAGGGCACAGGTGAGGGTACGGAAAAGTGTGAGGGTCAGGCTACGTGCTGACGCACGTGTCAGTGCCAGCGTACGTGCCAGGAGTAGGCTACAGCGTAGGGCAAGGTGTAGTGCTGGTAGTGCGTTTCCGTTCCGGGCTTGGGTTAGGGTTAGGGAAAGGCAAGGCTTAGGGCACAGGTGAGGGTATGGTAACGTGGGAAGGTCAGGCTACGTGCTGACGCACAAGTCAGTGCCAGCGTATGGACCACGAGTAGGCTACGGCTTGGGGGTAAGGTGTAGGGCTTGTGGTGGGTTTCCGTTCCGCGCTAGGGTTAGGGTTAGGGAACGGCAAGGTTTAGGGCACATGTGAGGGTACGGCAATGTGGCAGGTTCAGGATACGTTCTGACGCATGGGTCAGTGCCAGCGTATGGACCAGGAGTAGGCTATGGCTTGGGGGTAAGTTGTAGGGCTGGTGGTGGGTTTCCGTTCTGGGTTACAGTTAGGGTTAGGGAACGGCAAAGCTTAAGGCACAGGTGAGGGTACGGAAACGTGGGAGGGTCAGGCTACGTGATGACGCACGGGTCAGTGCCAGCGTACAGGCCAGGAGTAGGCTACGGCTTGGGGGTAAGTTGTAGGGCTGGTGGTGGGTTTCCGTTCCGGGGTAGGATAAGCGTTAGGGAACGGCAAGGCTTACAGCACAGGTGAGGGTACGGAAACATGAGAGGGTTAGGCTACGTGCTGACGCACGGGTCAGTGCCAGCGTACGGGCCAGGAGTATGCTACGGCGTAGGGTAAGGTGTAGGGCTGTTGGTGGGTTTCCGTTCATGGGCTAGGGTTAGGGTTAGGAAACGGCAAGGCTTAGGGCCCAGGTGAGGGTACGGAAACGTGGGAGGGTCAGACTACGTGCTGACACATGCTTAAGTGCCAGCGTACGGGCCAGGTGTAGGCTACGGCGTAGGGAAAGGTTTAGGGCTAGTGGTGGGTTTCCGTTCCGGGCTAGGGTTAGGGTTAGGGAACGGCAAGGCTTAGGGCACAGGTGAGGGTACGGAAACGTGGGAGGGTCAGGCTACGTGCTGACGCACGGGTCAGTGCCAGCGTACCGCCCAGGAGTAGGCTACGGCTTGGTGGTTAGGTGTAGGTCTGATGGTGTGTTTCCGTTCCGGGCTAGGGTTAGTGTTAGGGAATGGCATGTCTTAGGGCCCAGGTGATGGTACGGAAACGTGGGAGGGTCAAACTCCATGCTGACGCACGGGTCAGTGCGAGCGTACGGGCGAGGAGTAGGCTACCCAGTAGGGAAAGGTTTAGGGATGGTGGTGGTTTTCCGTTCCGGGTTAGGGTTAGGGTAAGGGAATGGCAAGGCTTAGGGCACAGGTGAGGGTACGGAAACGTGGGAGGGTCAGGCTACGTGCTGACGCACGGGTCAGTGCCAGCGTACGGGCCAGGAGTAGGCTATGGCGTAGGGAAATGTTTAGGCCTGGTGGTGGGTTTTCGTTCCGGGCTATGGTTAGGGATAGGGAACGGCAAGGCTTAGGGCACATGTGAGGTTACAGAAACGTGGGAGGGTCTGGCTACGAGCTGACGCACGGGTCAGTGCCAGGGTACAGGCAAGGAGTAGGCTACGTCATAGGCTAAGGAGTAGGGCTGGTGGTGGGTTTCCGTTCCGGGCTAGGGTAAGGGAACGGCAAGGCTTAGGGCACAGGTGAGGGTACAGAAAAGCGGGAGGGTCAGGCTACGTGATGACGCACGGGTCAGTGCCAGCGTACAGGCCAGGAGTAGGCTAAGGCTTGTGGCTAAGTTTTAGGGCTGGTGGTGGCTTTCTGTTTCGGGCTAGGGTTAGGGTTAGAGAATGGCAAGGCTTAGGGCACAGGTGAGGGTACGGAAACGTGGGAGGGTCAGGCTACGTGCTGACGAACGTGTCAGTGCCCGCATATGGGCCAGGTGTAGGCTACAGCATAGGGTAAGGTGTAGGGCTGGTGGTGGGTTTCCGTTCCGGGCTAGGGTTAGGGTTAGAGAACGGCAAGTCTTAGGGCACAGGTGAGGGTACGGAAACGTGGGAGGGTCAGGCTACGTGCTGATGAAAGGGTCAGTGCCTGCGTACGGGCCAGGAATAGGCTACGGCGTAGGGAAAGGTGTAAGGCTGGTGGTGGGTTTCCGTTCCGGGCTAGGGTTAGGGTTAGGGAATGGCAAGGCTTAGGGCACAGGTGATGTTCCGCAAACGTGGGAGGGTCAGGCTACGTGCTGACGCACGGGTCAGTGCCAGCATAAGGTCCAGGAATAGGCTACTGCTTTGGGGTAAGTTGTAGGGCTGGTGGTGGGTTTCCATTCCGGGCTAGGGTTAGGGTTAGGGAACGGCAAGGCTTAGGGCACAGGTGAGGGTCCACAAACGTGGGAGGGTCAGGCTTCGTGCTGACGCACGGGTCTGTGCCAGCGTACTGGCCAGGAGTAGGCTACGGCTTGGGGGTAAGTTGTAGGGCTGGTGGTGGGTTTCTTTTCCGGGCTATGGTTAGGGTTAGCGAACGGCAAGGCTTAGGGCACAGGTGAGGGTACGGAAACGTGGGAGGGTCAGGCTACGTGCTGATGCACGGGTCAGTGCCAGCGTAGCGGGCAGGAGTAGGCTACGGCATATGTTAAAGTGTATGGCTGGTGGTGGGATTCCGTTCCGGGCTAGGGTTAGGTTTAGGGAACGGCAAGGCTTAGGGCTCAGGTAAGGGTACAGAAAAGTGGGAGGGTCAGGCTACGTGCTGACGCACGTATCAGTGCCAGCGTTCGGGCCAGGAGTAGGCTACGGTGTACGGTAAAGTATAGGGCTGGTGGTGGGTTTCCGAGCAGGGCTAGGGTTAGGGTTAGGGAACGGCAAGGCTTAGGGCACAGTTGAGGGTACAGAAACGTGGGAGTGTCAGGCTACATGCTGACGCACGGGTCAGTGCCAGCGTACGGGCCAGGAATAGGCTATGGCTTGGGGGTAAGCTGTAGGGCTGGTGGTGTGTTTCCGTTCCGGACTAGGGTTAGGGTTAGGGAACGGCAAGGCTTAGGGCACAGGTGAGGGTACGGAAAAGTGTGAGGGTCAGGCTACGTGCTGACGCACGTGTCAGTGCCAGCGTACGTGCCAGGAGTAGGCTACGGCGTAGGGCAAGGTGTAGTGCTGGTAGTGCGTTTCCGTTCCGGGCTTGGGTTAGGGTTAGGGAAAGGCAAGCCTTAGGGCACAGGTGACGTTACGGTAACGTGGGAAGGTCAGGCTACGTGCTGACGCACAGGTCAGTGCCAGCGTATGGACCACGAGTAGGCTACGGCTTGGGGGTAAGGTGTAGGTCTTGTGGTGTGTTTCCGTTCCGCGCTAGGGTTAGGGTTAGGGAACGGCAAGGTTTAGGGCACATGTGAGGGTACGGCAATGTGGCAGGTTCAGGATACGTTCTGACGCACGGGTCAGTGCCAGCGTATGGACCAGGAGTAGGCTACGGCTTGGGGGTAAGTTGTAGGGCTGGTGGTGGGTTTCCGTTCTGGGTTACAGTTAGGGTTATGGAACGGCAAAGCTTAGGGCACAGGTGAGGGTACGGAAAAGTGGGAGGGTCAGGCTACGTGATGACGCACGGGTCAGTGCCAGCGTACCGGCCAGGAGTAGGCTACGGCTTGGGGGTAAGGTGTAGGGCTGGTGGTGGGTTTCCGTTCTGGGGTAGGATAAGCGTTAGGGAACGGCAAGGCTTACAGCACAGGTGAGGGTACGGAAACGTGAGAGGGTTAGGCTACGTGCTGACGCACGGGTCAGTGCCAGCGTACGGGCCAGGAGTATGCTACGGCGTAGGGTAAGGTGTAGGGCTGGTGGTGGGTTTCCGTTCATGGGCTAGGGTTAGGGTTAGGAAACGGCAAGGCTTAGGGCCCAGGTGAGGTTACGGAAACGTGGGAGGGTCAGACTACGTGCTGACAAATGGTTAAGTGCCAGCGTACGGGCCAGGTGTAGGCTACGGCGTAGGGAAAGGTTTAGGGCTAGTGGTGGGTTTCCGTTCCGGGCTAGGGTTAGGGTTAGGGAACGGCAAGGCTTAGGGCACAGGTGAGGGTACGGAAACGTGGGAGGGTCAGGCTACGTGCTGACGCACGGGTCAGTGCCAGCGTACCGCCCAGGAGTAGGCTACGGCTTGGTGGTTAGGTGTAGGTCTGATGGTGTGTTTCCGTTCCAGGCTAGGGTTAGTGTTAGGGAATGGTATGTCTTAGGGCCCAGGTGATGGTACGGAAACGTGGGAGGGTCAAACTCCATGCTGACGCACGGGTCAGTGCGAGCGTACGGGCGAGGAGTAGGCTACCCAGTAGGGAAAGGTTTAGGGATGGTGGTGGTTTTCCGTTCCGGGTTAGGGTTAGGGTAAGGGAATGGCAAGGCTTAGGGCACAGGTGAGGGTACGGAAACGTGGGAGGGTCAGGCTAAGTGCTGACGCACGGGTCAGTGCCAGCGTACGGGCCAGGAGTAGGCTATGGCGTAGGGAAAGGTTTAGGCCTGGTGGTGGGTTTTCGTTCCGGGCTATGGTTAGGGATAGGGAACGGCAAGGCTTAGGGCACATGTGAGGTTACAGAAACGTGGGAGGGTCTGGCTACGAGCTGACGCACGGGTCAGTGCCAGGGTACAGGCAAGGAGTAGGCTACGTCATAGGCTAAGGAGTAGGGCTGGTGGTGGGTTTCCGTTCCGGGCTAGGGTAAGGGAACGGCAAGGCTTAGGGCACAGGTGAGGGTACAGAAAAGCGGGAGGGTCAGGCTACGTGATGACGCACGGGTCAGTGCCAGCGTACAGGCCAGGAGTAGGCTAAGGCTTGTGGCTAAGTTTTAGGGCTGGTGGTGGCTTTCTATTTCGGGCTAGGGTTAGGGTTAGAGAACGGCAAGGCTTAGGGCACAGGTGAGGGTACGGAAACGTGGGAGGGTCAGGCTCCGTGCTGACGAACGCGACAGTGCCCGCATATGGGCCAGGTGTAGGCTACAGCATAGGGTAAGGTGTAGGGCTGGTGGTGGGTTTCCGTTCCGGGCTAGGGTTAGGGTTAGAGAACGGCAAGTCTTAGGGCACAGGTGAGGGTACGGAAACGTGGGAGGGTCAGGCTACGTGCTGATGAAAGGGTCAGTGCCTGCGTACGGGCCAGGAATAGGCTACGGCGTAGGGAAAGGTGTAGGGCTGGTGGTGGGTTTCTGTTCCGGGCTAGGGTTAGGGTTACGGAACGGCAAGGCTTAGGGCACAGTTGAGGGTACGGAAACGTGGGAGGGTCAGGCTACGTGCTGACGCACGGGTCAGTGCCAGCGTATGGGCCAGGAATAGGCTACGGCGTAGGGTGAGGTGTAGGGCTGGTTGTGGGTTTCCGTTCCGGGCTAGGGTTAGGGTTAGGGAACGGCAAGGCTTAGAGCACAGGTGAGGGTACGGAAACGTGGGAGGGTCAGGCTACGTGCTGACGCACGGGTCAGTGCCAGCGTACGGGACAGGAGTAGGCTACGGCTTGGGGGTAAGTTGTAGGGCTTGTGGTGGGTTTCCGTTCTGGGCTAGGGTTAGGGTTAGGGAACGACAAGGCTTAGGGCACAGGTGAGGGTACGGAAACGTGGGAGGGTCAGGCTACGTGCTGACGCACGGGTCAGTGCCAGCGTACGGGCCAGGAGTAGGCTACGGCGTAGGGTAAGGTGTAGGGCTGGTGGTGGGTTTCCGTTCCGGGCTAGGGTTAGGGTTAGGGAACGGCAAGGCTTAGGGCACAGGTGAGGGTACGGAAACGTGGGAGGGTCAGGCTATGTGCTGACGCACGGGTCAGTGCCAGCGTACGGCTCAGGAGTAGGCTACGGCTTGGGGGTAAGTTGTAGGGCTGGTGGTAGGTTTTTGTTCCACGCTAGGGTTAGGGTTAGGGAACGGCAAGGCTTAGGGCACAGGTGAGGGTACGGAAACGTGGGAGGGTCAGGCTACGAGCTGACGCACGGGTCAGTGCCAGCGTACGGGCCAGGAGTAGGCTACGGCTTGGGGGTAAGTTGTAGGGCTGGTGGTGTGTTTCCGTTCCGGGCTAGGGTTAGGGTTAGGGAACGGCAAGGCTTAGGGCACAGGTGAGGGTACGGAAACGTGGGAGGGTCAGGCTACGTGCTGACGCACGGGTCAGTGCCAGCGTACGGGACAGGAGTAGGCTACGGCATAGGGTAAGGTGTAGGTCTGGTGGTGGGTTTCCGTTCCAGGCTAGGGTTAGGGTTAGGGAGCGGCAAGGCTTAGGGCACAGGTGAGGGTACGGTAACATGGGAGGGTAAGGCTACGTGCTGACGCACGGGTCAGTGCCAGCGTACGGGCCAGGAGTAGGCTACGGCGTAGGATAAGGTGTAGGGCTGGTGGTGGGTGTCCATGCTGGGCTAGGGTTAGGGTTAGGGAACGGCAAGGCTTAGGGCACAGGTGAGGGTACGGAAACGTGGGAGGGTCAGGCTACGTGCTGACGCACGGGTCAGTGCCAGCGTACGGGCCAGGAGTAGGCTACGGCGTAGGGTAAGGTTTAGGGCTGGTGGTGGGTTTCCGTTCCGGGCTAGGGTTAGCGTTAGGGAACGGCAAGGCTTAGAGCACAGGTGAGGGTACGGAAACCTGGGAGGCTCAGGCTACGTGCTGACGCACGGGACAGTGCCAGCGTACGGGCCAGGAGTAGGCTACGGCTTGGGGGTAAGGTGTAGGGCTGGTGGTGGGTTTTTGTTCCGGGCTAGGGTTAGGGTTAGGGAACGGCAAGGCTTAGGGCACAGGTGAGGTTACGGAAACGGGGGAGGGTCAGGCTACGTGCTGACGCACGTGTCAGTGCCAGCGTACAGGCCAGGAGTAGGCTACGGCGTAGGGTAAGGTGTAGGGCTGGTGGTGGGTTTCCGTTACGGGCTAGGGTTAGGCTTAGGGAACGGCAAGGCTTAGGGCACAGGTGAGGGTACAGAAACGTGGGAGGGTCAGGCTACGTGCTGACGCACGGGTCAGTGCCAGCGTACGGGCCAGGATTAGGCTACGGCGTAGGGTAAGGTGTAGGGCTGGTGGTGGGTTTCCGTTCCGGGCTAGGGTTAGGGTTAGGGAACGGCAAGGCTTAGGGCACAGGTGAGGGTACGGAAACGTGGGAGGGACAGGCTACATGCTGATGCACATGTCAGTGCCAGCGTACGGGCCAGGAGTAGTCTATGGCTTGGGGGTAAGGTGTAGGGCTGGTGGTGGGTTTCCGTTCCGGGCTAGGGTTAGGGTTAGGGAACGGCAAGGCTTAGGGCACAGGTGAGGGTACGGAAACGTGGGAGGGTCAGGCTACGTGCTGACGCACGGGTCAGTGCCAGCGTACGGGCCAGGAGTAGGCTACGGCGTAGGGTAAGGTTTAGGGCTGGTGGTGGGTTTCCGTTCCGGGCTAGGTTTAGGGTTAGGGAACGGCAAGGCTTACGGCACAGTTGAGGTTACGGAAACGTGGGAGGGTCAGGCTACGTACTGACGCACGGGTCAGTGCCTGCGTACGGGCCAGGAGTAGGCTAAGGGTTGGGGGTAAGTTGTAGGGCTGGTGGTGGGTTTCCGTTCCGGGCTAGGGTTAGGGTTAGGGAACGGCAAGGCTTAGGGCACAGGTGAGGGTACAGAAACGTGGGAGGGTCAGACTACGTGCTGACACACGGGTTAGTGCCAGCGAACGGGCCAGGAGTAGGCTACGGCTTGGGGGTAAGTTGTAGGGCTGGTGGTGGGTTTCCGTTCCGGGATAGGGTTAGGGTTAGGGAACGGCAAGGCTTAGGGCACAGGTGAGGGTACGGAAACGTGGGAGGGTCAGGCTACGTGCTGACGCACGGGTCAGTGCCAGCGTACGGGCCAGGAGTAGGCTACGGCGTAGTGTAACGTGTAGGTCTGGTGGTGGGTTTCCATTCCGGGCTAGGGTTAGGGTTAGGGAGCGGCAAGGCTTAGGGCACAGGTGAGGGTACGGAAACGTGGGAGGGTAAGGCTACGTGCTGACGCACGGGTCAGTGCCAGCGTACGGGCCAGGAGTAGGCTACGGCGTAGGGTAAGGTGTAGGGCTGGTGGTGGGTGTCCATGCTGGGCTAGGGTTAGGGTTAGGGAACGGCAAGGCTTAGGGCACAGGTGAGGGTACGGAAACGTGGGAGGGTCAGGCTACGTGCTGATGCACGGGTCAGTGCCAGCGTACGGGCCAGGAGTAGGCTACGGCGTAGGGTAAGGTGTAGTGCTGGTGGTGGGTTTCCGTTCCAGGCTAGGGTTAGGGTTAAGGAACGGCAAGGCTTAGGGCACAGGTGAGGGTACGGAAACGTGGGAGGGTCAGGCTACGTGCTGACGCACGGGTCAGTGCCAGCGTATGGGCCAGGAGTAGGCTACGGCTTGGGGGTAAGGTGTAGGGCTGGTGGTGGGTTTCTGTTCCGGGCTAGGGTTAGGGTTACGGAACGGCAAGGCTTAGGGCACAGTTGAGGGTACGGAAACGTGGGAGGGTCAGGCTACGTGCTGACGCACGGGTCAGTGCCAGCGTATGGGCCAGGAATAGGCTACGGCGTAGTGTGAGGTGTAGGGCTGGTTGTGGGTTTCCGTTCCGGGCTAGGGTTAGGGTTAGGGAACGGCAAGGCTTAGAGCACAGGTGAGGGTACGGAAACGTGGGAGGGTCAGGCTACGTGCTGACGCACGGGTCAGTGCCAGCGTACGGGACAGGAGTAGGCTACGGCTTGGGGGTAAGTTGTAGGGCTTGTGGTGGGTTTCCGTTCTGGGCTAGGGTTAGGGTTAGGGAACGACAAGGCTTAGGGCACAGGTGAGGGTACAGAAACGTGGGAGGGTCAGGCTACGTGCTGACGCACGGGTCAGTGCCAGCGTACGGGCCAGGAGTAGGCTACGGCGTAGGGTAAGGTGTAGGGCTGGTGGTGGGTTTCTGTTCCGGGCTAGGGTTAGGGTTAGGGAACGGCAAGGCTTAGGGCACAGGTGAGGGTACGGAAACGTGGGAGGGTCAGGCTATGTGCTGACGCACGGGTCAGTGCGAGCGTACGGCTCAGGAGTAGGCTACGGCTTGGGGGTAAGTTGTAGGGCTGGTGGTAGGTTTTTGTTCCACGCTAGGGTTAGGGTTAGGGAACGGCAAGGCTTAGGGCACAGGTGAGGGTACGGAAACGTGGGAGGGTCAGGCTACGAGCTGACGCACGGGTCAGTGCCAGCGTACGGGCCAGGAGTAGGCTACGGCTTGGGGGTAAGGTGTAGGGCTGGTGGTGGGTTTCCGTTCCGGGCTAGGGTTAGGGTTAGGGAACGGCAAGGCTTAGGGCACAGGTGAGGGTACGGAAACGTGGGAGGGTCAGGCTACGTGCTGACGCACGGGTCAGTGCCAGCGTACGGGACAGGAGTAGGCTACGGCATAGGGTAAGGTGTAGGTCTGGTGGTGGGTTTCCGTTCCAGGCTAGGGTTAGGGTTAGGGAACGGCAAGGCTTAGGGCACAGGTGAGGGTACGGAAACGTGGGAGGGTAAGGCTACGTGCTGACGCACGGGTCAGTGCCAGCGTACGGGCCAGGAGTAGGCTACGGCGTAGGGTAAGGTGTAGGGCTGGTGGTGGGTGTCCATGCTGGGCTAGGGTTAGGGTTAGGGAACGGCAAGGCTTAGGGCACAGGTGAGGGTACGGAAACGTGGGAGGGTCAGGCTACGTGCTGATGCACGGGTCAGTGCCAGCGTACGGGCCAGGAGTAGGCTACGGCGTAGGGTAAGGTGTAGGGCTGGTGGTGGGTTTCCGTTCCGGGCTAGGGTTAGGGTTAGGGAACGGCAAGGCTTAGGGCACAGGTGAGGGTACGGCAACGTGGGAGGGTCAGGCTACGTGCTGACGCACGGGTCAGTGCCAGCGTACGGGCCAGGAGTAGGCTAAGGCTTGTGGGTTAGGTGTAGGGCTGGTGGTGGGTTTCCATTCCGGGCTAGGGTTAGGGTTAGGGAACGGCAAGGCTTAGGGCACAGGTGAGGGTACGGAAACGTGGGAGGGTCAGGCTACGTGCTGACGCACGGGTCAGTGCCAGCGTACCGGCCGGGTGTAGGCTACGGCTTGGGGGTAAGGTGTAGGGCTGGTGGTGTGTTTCCGTTCCGGGCTAGGGTTAGGGTTAGGGAACGGCAAGGCTTAGGGCACAGGTGAGGGTACGGAAACGTGGGAGGGTCAGGCTACGTGCTGACGCACGGGTCAGTGCCAGCGTACGGGCCAGGAGTAGGCTACGGCGTAGGGTAAGGTTTAGGGCTGGTGGTGGGTTTCCGTTCCGGGCTAGGGTTAGCGTTAGGGAACGGCAAGGCTTAGAGCACAGGTGAGGGTACGGAAACCTGGGAGGGTCAGGCTACGTGCTGACGCACGGGACAGTGCCAGCGTACGGGCCAGGAGTAGGCTACGGCTTGGGGGTAAGGTGTAGGGCTGGTGGTGGGTTTTTGTTCCGGGCTAGGGTTAGGGTTAGGGAACGGCAAGGCTTAGGGCACAGGTGAGGTTACGGAAACGGGGGAGGGTCAGGCTACGTGCTGACACACGTGTCAGTGCCAGCGTACAGGCCAGGAGTAGGCTACGGCGTAGGGTAAGGTGTAGGGCTGGTGGTGGGTTTCCGTTCCGGGCTAGGGTTAGGCTTAGGGAACGGCAAGGCTTAGGGCACAGGTGAGGGTACAGAAACGTGGGAGGGTCAGGCTACGTGCTGACGCACGGGTCAGTGCCAGCGTACGGGCCAGGATTAGGCTACGGCGTAGGGTAATGTGTAGGGCTGGTGGTGGGTTTCCGTTCCGGGCTAGGGTTAGGGTTAGGGAACGGCAAGGCTTAGGGCACAGGTGAGGGTACGGAAACGTGGGAGGGACAGGCTACATGCTGATGCACATGTCAGTGCCAGCGTACGGGCCAGGAGTAGTCTATGGCTTGGGGGTAAGGTGTAGGGCTGGTGGTGGGTTTCCGTTCCGGGCTAGGGTTAGGGTTAGGGAACGGCAAGGCTTAGGGCACAGATGAGGGTACGGAAACGTGGGAGGGTCAGGCTACGTGCTGACGCACGGGTCAGTGCCAGCGTACGGGCCAGGAGTAGGCTACGGCGTAGGGTAAGGTTTAGGGCTGGTGGTGGGTTTCCGTTCCGGGCTAGGGTTTGGGTTAGGGAACGGCAAGGCTTACGGCACAGGTGAGGTTACGGAAACGTGGGAGGGTCAGGCTACGTGCTGACGCACGGGTCAGTGCCTGCCTACGGGCCAGGAGTAGGCTACGGCTTGGGGGTAAGTTGTAGGGCTGGTGGTGGGTTTCCGTTCCGGGCTAGGGTTAGGGTTAGGGAACGGCAAGGCTTAGGGCACAGGTGAGGGTACAGAAACGTGGGAGGGTCAGACTACGTGCTGACGCACGGGTTAGTGCCAGCGAACGGGCCAGGAGTAGGCTACGGCTTGGGGGTAAGTTGTAGGGCTGGTGGTGGGTTTCCGTTCCGGGCTAGGGTTAGGGTTAGGGAACGGCAAGGCTTAGGGCACAGGTGAGGGTACGGAAACGTGGGAGGGTCAGGCTACGTGCTGACGCATGGGTCAGTGCCAGCGTACGGGCCAGGAGTAGGCTACGGCGTAGGGTAACGTGTAGGGCTGGTGGTGGGTTTCCATTCCGGTCTAGGGTTAGGGTTAGGGATCGGCAAGGCTTAGGGCACAGGTGAGGGTACGGAAACGTGGGAGGGTCAGGCTACCTGCTGACGCACGGGTCAGTGCCACCGTACGGGCCAGGAGTAGGCTACGGCGTAGGGTAAGGTATAGGGCTGGTGGTGGGTTTCCATGCTGGGCTAGGGTTAGGGTTAGGGAACGGCAAGGCTTAGGGCACAGGTGAGGGTACGGAAACGTGGGAGGGTCAGGCTACGTGCTGATGCACGGGTCAGTGCCAGCGTACGGGCCAGGAGTAGGCTACGGCGTAGGGTAAGGTGTAGTGCTGGTGGTGGGTTTCCGTTCCGGGCTAGGGTTAGGGTTAGGGAACGGCAAGGCTTAGGGCACAGGTGAGGGTACGGAAACGTGGGAGGGTCAGGCTACGTGGTGACGCACGTGTCAGTGCCAGCGTACGGGCCAGGAGTAGGCTACGGCTTGGGGGTAAGGTGTAGGGCTGGTGGTCTGTTTCCCTTCCGGGCTAGGGTTACGGTTAGGGAACGGCAAGGCTTAGGGCACAGGTGAGGGTACGGAAACGTGGGAGGGTCAGGCTACGTGCTGACGCACGGGTTAGTGCCAGCGAACGGGCCAGGAGTAGGCTACGGCTTGGGGGTAAGGTGTAGGGCTGGTGGTGGGTTTCTGTTCCGGGCTAGGTTTAGGGTTACGGAACGGCAAGGCTTAGGGCACAGTTGAGGGTACGGAAACGTGGGAGGGTCAGGCTACGTGCTGACGCACGGGTCAGTGCCAGCGTATGGGCCAGGAATAGGCTACGGCGTAGGGTGAGGTGTAGGGCTGGTTGTGGGTTTCCGTTCCGGGCTAGGGTTAGGGTTAGGGAACGGCAAGGCTTAGAGCACAGGTGAGGGTACGGAAACGTGGGAGGGTCAGGCTACGTGCTGACGCACGGGTCAGTGCCAGCGTACGGGCCAGGAGTAGGCTACGGCTTGGGCGTAAGTTGTAGGGCTGGTGGTGGGTTTCCGTTCCGCGCTAGGGTTAGGGTTAGGGAACGGCAAGGCTTAGGGCACAGGTGAGGGTACGGAAACGTGGGAGGGTCAGGCTACGTGCTGACGCACGGGTCAGTGCCAGCGTACGGGCCAGGTGTAGGCTACGGCTTTAGGGTAAGTTGTAGGGCTTGTGGTGGGTTTCCGTTCTGGGCTAGGGTTAGGGTTAGGGAACGACAAGGCTTAGGGCACAGGTGAGGGTACGGAAACGTGGGAGGGTCAGGCTACGTGCTGACGCACGGGTCAGTGCCAGCGTATGGGCCAGGAGTAGGCTACGGCGTAGGGTAAGGTGTAGGGCTGGTGGTGGGTTTCCGTTCCGGGCTAGGGTTAGGGTTAGGGAACGGCAAGGCTTAGGGCACAGGTGAGGGTACGGAAACGTGGGAGGGTCAGGCTATGTGCTGACGCACGTGTCAGTGCCAGCGTACGGCCCAGGAGTAGGCTACGGCTTGGGGGTAAGTTGTAGGGCTGGTGGTAGGTTTTTGTTCCACGCTAGGGTTAGGGTTAGGGAACGGCAAGGCTTAGGGCACAGGTGAGGGTACGGAAACGTGGGAGGGTCAGGCTACGAGCTGACGCACGGGTCAGTGCCAGCGTACGGGCCAGGAGTAGGCTACGGCTTGGGGGTAAGGTGTAGGTCTGGTGGTGGGTTTCCGTTCCAGGCTAGGGTTAGGGTTAGGGAGCGGCAAGGCTTAGGGCACAGGTGAGGGTACGGATACGTGGGAGGGTAAGGCTACGTGCTGACGCACGGGTCAGTGCCAGCGTACGGGCCAGGAGTAGGCTACGGCGTAGGGTAAGGTGTAGGGCTGGTGGTGGGTGTCCATGCTGGGCTAGGGTTAGGGTTAGTGAAGGGCAAGGCTTAGGGCACAGGTTAGGGTACAGAAACGTGGGAGGGTCAGGCTACGTGCTGATGCACGTGTCAGTGCCAGCGTACGTGCCAGGAGTAGGCTACGGCTTGTGGGTTAGGTGTAGGGCTGGTGGTGGGTTTCCGTTCCGGGCTAGGGTTAGGGTTAGGTAACGGCAAGGCTTAGGGCACAGGTGAGGGTACGGAAACGTGGGAGGGTCAGGCTACGTGCTGACGCACGGGTTAGTGCCAGCGAACGGGTCAGGAGTAGGCTACGGCTTGGGGGTAAGGTGTAGGGCTGGTGGTGGGTTTCCATTCCGGGCTAGGGTTAGGGTTAGGGAACGGCAAGGCTTAGGGCACAGGTGAGGGTACGGAAACGTGGGAGGGTCAGGCTACGTGCTGACGCACGGGTCAGTGCCAGCGTACGGGCCAGGAATAGGCTACGGCTTAGGGTAAGGTGTAGGGCTGGTTGTGGGTTTCTGTTCCGGGCTAGGGTTAGGGTTAGGGAACGGCAAGGCTTAGGGCACAGGTGAGGGTACGGAAACGTGGGAGGGTCAGGCTACGTGCTGACGCACGTGTCAGTGCCAGCGTACGGGCCAGGAGTAGGCTACGGTGTAGGGTAGGGTGTAGGGCTGGTGGTGGGTTTCCGTTCTGGACTAGGGTTAGGGTTAGGGAACGGCAAGGCTTAGGGCACAGGTGAGGGTACGGAAACGTGGGAGGGTCAGGCTACGTGCTGACGCACGGGTCAGTGCCAGCGTACCGGCCGGGTGTAGGCTACGGCTTGGGGGTAAGGTGTAGGGCTGGTGGTGTGTTTCCGTTCCGGGCTAGGGTTAGGGTTAGGGAACGGCAAGGCTTAGGGCACAGGTGAGGGTACGGAAACGTGGGAGGGTCAGGCTACGTGCTGACGCACGGGTCAGTGCCAGCGTACGGGCCAGGAGTAGGCTACGGCGTAGGGTAAGGTTTAGGGCTGGTGGTGGGTTTCCGTTCCGGGCTAGGGTTAGCGTTAGGGAACGTCAAGGCTTAGAGCACAGGTGAGGGTACGGAAACCTGGGAGGGTCAGGCTACGTGCTGACGCACGGGACAGTGCCAGCGTACGGGCCAGGAGTAGGCTACGGCTTGGGGGTAAGGTGTAGGGCTGGTGGTGGGTTTTTGTTCCAGGCTAGGGTTAGGGTTAGGGAACGGCAAGGCTTAGGGCACAGGTGAGGTTACGGAAACGGGGGAGGGTCAGGCTACGTGCTGACGCACGTGTCAGTGCCAGCGTACAGGCCAGGAGTAGGCTACGGCGTAGGGTAAGGTGTAGGGCTGGTGGTGGGTTTCCGTTCCGGGCTAGGGTTAGGCTTAGGGAACGGCAAGGCTTAGGGCACAGGTGAGGGTACAGAAACGTGGGAGGGTCAGGCTACGTGCTGACTCACGGGTCAGTGCCAGCGTACGGGCCAGGATTAGGCTACGGCGTAGGGTAAGGTGTAGGGCTGGTGGTGTGTTTCCGTTCCGGGCTAGGGTTAGGGTTAGGGAACGGCAAGGCTTAGGGCACAGGTGAGGGTACGGAAACGTGGGAGGGACAGGCTACATGCTGATGCACATGTCAGTGCCAGCGTACGGGCCAGGAGTAGTCTATGGCTTGGGGGTAAGGTGTAGGGCTGGTGGTGGGTTTCCGTTCCGGGCTAGGGTTAGGCTTAGGGAACGGCAAGGCTTACGGCACAGGTGAGGTTACGGAAACGTGGGAGGGTCAGGCTACGTGCTGACGCACGGGTCAGTGCCTGCGTACGGGCCAGGAGTAGGCTACGGCTTGGGGGTAAGTTGTAGGGCTGGTGGTGGGTTTCCGTTCCGGGCTAGGGTTAGGGTTAGGGAACGGCAAGGCTTATGGCACAGGTGAGGGTACAGAAACGTGGGAGGGTCAGACTACGTGCTGACGCACGGGTTAGTGCCAGCGAACGGGCCAGGAGTAGGCTACGGCTTGGGGGTAAGTTGTAGGGCTGGTGGTGGGTTTCCGTTCCGGGCTAGGGTTAGGGTTAGGGAACGGCAAGGCTTAGGGCACAGGTGAGGGTACGGAAACGTGGGAGGGTCAGGCTACGTGCTGACGCATGGGTCAGTGCCAGCGTACGGGCCAGGAGTAGGCTACGGCGTAGGGTAACGTGTAGGGCTGGTGGTGGGTTTCCATTCCGGTCTAGGGTTAGGGTTAGGGATCGGCAAGGCTTAGGGCACACGTGAGGGTACGGAAACGTGGGAGGGTCAGGCTACCTGCTGACGCACGGGTCAGTGCCACCGTACGGGCCAGGAGTAGGCTACGGCGTAGGGTAAGGTATAGGGCTGGTGGTGGGTTTCCATGCTGGGCTAGGGTTAGGGTTAGGGAACGGCAAGGCTTAGGGCACAGGTGAGGGTACGGAAACGTGGGAGGGTCAGGCTACGTGCTGATGCACGGGTCAGTGCCAGCGTACGGGCCAGGAGTAGGCTACGGCGTAGGGTAAGGTGTAGTGCTGGTGGTGGGTTTCCGTTCCGGGCTAGGGTTAGGGTTAGGGAACGGCAAGGCTTAGGGCACAGGTGAGGGTACGGAAACGTGGGAGGGTCAGGCTACGTGGTGACGCACGTGTCAGTGCCAGCGTACGGGCCAGGAGTAGGCTACGGCTTGGGGGTAAGGTGTAGGGCTGGTGGTCTGTTTCCGTTCCGGGCTAGGGTTAGGGTTAGGGAACGGCAAGGCTTAGGGCACAGGTGAGGGTACGGAAACGTGGGAGGGTCAGGCTACGTGCTGACGCACGGGTTAGTGCCAGCGAACGGGCCAGGAGTAGGCTACGGCTTGGGGGTAAGGTGTAGGGCTGGTGGTGGGTTTCTGTTCCGGGCTAGGGTTAGGGTTACGGAACGGCAAGGCTTAGGGCACAGTTGAGGGTACGGAAACGTGGGAGGGTCAGGCTACGTGCTGACGCACGGGTCAGTGCCAGCGTATGGGCCAGGAATAGGCTACGGCGTAGGGTGAGGTGTAGGGCTGGTTGTGGGTTTCCGTTCCGGGCTAGGGTTAGGGTTAGGGAACGGCAAGGCTTAGAGCACAGGTGAGGGTACGGAAACGTGGGAGGGTCAGGCTACGTGCTGACGCACGGGTCAGTGCCAGCGTACGGGCCAGGAGTAGGCTACGGCTTGGGCGTAAGTTGTAGGGCTGGTGGTGGGTTTCCGTTCCGCGCTAGGGTTAGGGTTAGGGAACGGCAAGGCTTAGGGCACAGGTGAGGGTACGGAAACGTGGGAGGGTCAGGCTACGTGCTGACGCACGGGTCAGTGCCAGCGTACAGGCCAGGTGTAGGCTACGGCTTGGGGGTAAGTTGTAGGGCTTGTGGTGGGTTTCCGTTCTGGGCTAGGGTTAGGGTTAGGGAACGACAAGGCTTAGGGCACAGGTGAGGGTACGGAAACGTGGGAGGGTCAGGCTACGTGCTGACGCACGGGTCAGTGCCAGCGTATGGGCCAAGAGTAGGCTACGGCGTAGGGTAAGGTGTAGGGCTGGTGGTGGGTTTCCGTTCCGGGCTAGGGTTAGGGTTAGGGAACGGCAAGGCTTAGGGCACAGGTGAGGGTACGGAAACGTGGGAGGGTCAGGCTATGTGCTGACGCACGGGTCAGTGCCAGCGTACGGCCCAGGAGTAGGCTACGGCTTGGGGGTAAGTTGTAGGGCTGGTGGTAGGTTTTTGTTCCACGCTAGGGTTAGGGTTAGGGAACGGCAAGGCTTAGGGCACAGGTGAGGGTACGGAAACGTGGGAGGGTCAGGCTACGAGCTGACGCACGGGTCAGTGCCAGCGTACGGGCCAGGAGTAGGCTACGGCTTGGGGGTAAGGTGTAGGTCTGGTGGTGGGTTTCCGTTCCAGGCTAGGGTTAGGGTTAGGGAGCGGCAAGGCTTAGGGCACAGGTGAGGGTACGGATACGTGGGAGGGTAAGGCTACGTGCTGACGCACGGGTCAGTGCCAGCGTACGGGCCAGGAGTAGGCTACGGCGTAGGGTAAGGTGTAGGGCTGGTGGTGGGTGTCCATGCTGGGCTAGGGTTAGGGTTAGGGAAGGGCAAGGCTTAGGGCACAGGTTAGGGTACAGAAACGTGGGAGGGTCAGGCTACGTGCTGATGCACGGGTCAGTGCCAGCGTACGGGCCAGGAGTAGGCTACGGCGTAGGGTAAGGTGTAGGGCTGGTGGTGGGTTTCCGTTCCGGGATAGGGTTAGGGTTAGGGAACGGCAAGGCTTAGGGCACAGGTGAGGGTACGGAAACGTGGGAGGGTCAGGCTACGTGCTGACGCACGTGTCAGTGCCAGCGTACGTGCCAGGAGTAGGCTACGGCTTGTGGGTTAGGTGTAGGGCTGGTGGTGGGTTTCCGTTCCGGGCTAGGGTTAGGGTTAGGTAACGGCAAGGCTTAGGGCACAGGTGAGGGTACGGAAACGTGGGAGGGTCAGGCTACGTGCTGACGCACGGGTTAGTGCCAGCGAACGGGCCAGGAGTAGGCTACGGCTTGGGGGTAAGGTGTAGGGCTGGTGGTGGGTTTCCATTCCGGGCTAGGGTTAGGGTTAGGGAACGGCAAGGCTTAGGGCACAGGTGAGGGTACGGAAACGTGGGAGGGTCAGGCTACGTGCTGACGCATGGGTCAGTGCCAGCGTACGGGCCAGGAATAGGCTACGGCGTAGGGTAAGGTGTAGGGCTGGTTGTGGGTTTCTGTTCCGGGCTAGGGTTAGGGTTAGGGAACGGCAAGGCTTAGGGCACAGGTGAGGGTACGGAAACGTGGGAGGGTCAGGCTACGTGCTTACGCACGGGTCAGTGCCAGCGTACGGGCCAGGAGTAGGCTACGGCTTGGGGGTAAGGTGTAGGGCTGGTGGTGGGTTTCCGTTCCGGGCTAGGGTTAGGGTTAGGGAACGGCAAGGCTTAGGGCACAGGTGAGGGTACGGAAACGTGGGAGGGTCAGGCTACGTGCTGACGCACGGGTCAGAGCCAGCGTACGGGCCAGGTGTAGGCTACGGCTTGGGGGTAAGTTGTAGGGCTGGTGGTGGGTTTCCGTTCCGGGCTAGGGTTAGGGTTAGGGAACGGCAAGGCTTAGGGCACAGGTGAGGGTACGGAAACGTGGGAGGCTCAGGCTACGTGCTAACGCACGGGTCATTGCCAGCGTACGGGCCAGGAGTAGGCTACGGCGTAGGGTAAGGTGTAGGGCTGGTGGTGGGTTTCCGTTCCGGGCTTGGGTTAGGGTTAGGGAACGGCAAGGCTTAGGGCACAGGTGAGGGTACGGAAACGTGGGAGGGTCAGGCTACGTGCTAAAGCACGGGTCATTGCCAGCGTACGGGCCAGGAGTAGGCTACGGCGTAGGGTAAGGTGTAGGGCTGGTGGTGGGTGTCCATGCTGGGCTAGGGTTAGGGTTAGGGAAGGGCAAGGCTTAGGGCACAGGTTAGGGTACAGAAACGTGGGAGGGTCAGGCTACGTGCTGATGCACGGGTCAGTGCCAGCGTACGGGCCAGGAGTAGGCTACGGCGTAGGGTAAGGTGTAGGGCTGGTGGTGGGTTTCCGTTCCGGGCTAGGGTTAGGGTTAGGGAACGGCAAGGCTTAGGGCACAGGTGAGGGTACGGAAACGTGGGAGGGTCAGGCTACGTGCTGACGCACGGGTCAGTGCCAGCGTACGGGCCAGGAGTAGGCTACGGCGTAGGGTAAGGTGTAGGGCTGGTGGTGGGTTTCCGTTCCGGGCTAGGGCTAGGGTTAGGTAACGGCAAGGCTTAGGGCACAGGTGAGGGTACGGAAACGTGGGAGGGTCAGGCTACGTGCTGACGCACGGGTTAGTGCCAGCGAACGGGCCAGGAGTAGGCTACGGCTTGGGGGTAAGGTGTAGGGCTGGTGGTGGGTTTCCATTCCGGGCTAGGGTTAGGGTTAGGGAACGGCAAGGCTTAGGGCACAGGTGAGGGTACGGAAACGTGGGAGGGTCAGGCTACGTGCTGACGCACGGGTCAGTGCCAGCGTACGGGCCAGGAATAGGCTACGGCGTAGGGTAAGGTGTAGGGCTGGTTGTGGGTTTCCGTTCCGGGCTAGGGTTAGGGTTAGGGAACGGCAAGGCTTAGGGCACAGGTGAGGGCACGGAAACGTGGGAGGGTCAGGCTACGTGCTTACGCACGGGTCAGTGCCAGCGTACGGGCCAGGAGTAGGCTACGGCTTGGGGGTAAGATGTAGGGCTGGTGGTGGGTTTCCGTTCCGGGCTAGGGTTAGGGTTAGGGAACGGCAAGGCTTAGGGCACAGGTGAGGGTACGGAAACGTGGGAGGGTCAGGCTACGTGCTGACGCACGGGTCAATGCCAGCGTACGGGCCAGGTGTAGGCTACGGCTTGGGGGTAAGTTGTAGGGCTGGTGGTGGGTTTCCGTTCTGGGCTAGGGTTAGGGTTAGGGAACGGCAAGGCTTAGGGCACAGGTGAGGGTACGGAAACGTGGGAGGGTCAGGCTACGTGCTAACGCACGGGTCATTGCCAGCGTACGGGCCAGGAGTAGGCTACGGCGTAGGGTAAGGTGTAGGGCTGGTGGTGGGTTTCCGTTCCGGGCTAGGGTTAGGGTTAGGGAACGGCAAGGCTTAGGGCACAGGTGAGGGTACGGAAACGTGGGAGGTTCAGGCTATGTGCTGACGCACGGGTCAGTGCCAGCGTACGGGCCAGGAGTAGGCTACGGCTTGGGGGTAAGTTGTAGGGCTGGTGGTAGGTTTTTGTTCCGCGCTAGGGTTAGGGTTAGGGAACGGCAAGGCTTAGGGCACAGGTGAGGGCACGGAAACGTGGTAGGGTCAGGCTACGTGCTGACGCACGGGTCAGTGCCAGCGTACGGGCCAGGAGTAGGCTACGGCTTGGGGGTAAGGTGTACGGCTGGTGGTGGGTTTCCGTTCCGGGCTAGGGTTAGGGTTAGAAAACGGCAAGGCTTAGGGCACAGGTGAGGGTACGGAAACGTGGGAGGGTCAGGCTACGTGCTGACGCACGGGTCAGTGCCAGCGTACGGGACAGGAGTAGGCTACGGCATAGGGTAAGGTGTAGGTCTGGTGGTGGGTTTCCGTTCCAGGCTAGGGTTAGGGTTAGGGAACGGCAAGGCTTAGGGCACAGGTGAGGGTACGGAAACGTGGGAGGGTCAGGCTACGTGCTGACGCACGGGTCAGTGCCAGCGTACGGGCCAGGTGTAGGCTACGGATTGGGGGTAAGTTGTAGGGCTGGTGGTGGGTTTCCGTTCCGGGCTAGGGTTAGGGTTAGGGAACGGCAATGCTTAGGGCACAGGTGAGGGTACGGAAACGTGGGAGGGTCAGGCTACGTGCTAAAGCACGGGTCATTGCCAGCGTACGGGCCAGGAGTAGGCTACGGCGTAGGGTAAGGTGTAGGGCTGGTGGTGGGTTTCCGTTCCGGGCTAGGGTTAGGGTTAGGGAACGGCAAGGCTTAGGGCACAGGTGAGGGTACGGAAACGTGGGAGGTTCAGGCTATGTGCTGACGCACGGGTCAGTGCCAGCGTACGGCCCAGGAGTAGGCTAAGGTTTGGGGGTAAGTTGTAGGGCTGGTGGTAGGTTTTTGTTCCACGCTAGGGTTAGGGTTAGGGAACGGCAAGGCTTAGGGCACAGGTGAGGGTACGGAAACGTGGGAGGGTCAGGCTACGAGCTGACGCACGGGTCAGTGCCAGCGTACGGGCCAGGAGTAGGCTACGGCTTGGGGGTAAAGTGTAGGGCTGGTGGTGGGTTTCCGTTCCGGGCTAGGGTTAGGGTTAGGGAACGGCAAGGCTTAGGGCACAGGTGAGGGTACGGAAACGTGGGAGGGTCAGGCTACGTGCTGACGCACGGGTCAGTGCCAGCGTACGGGACAGGAGTAGGCTACGGCATAGGGTAAGGTGTAGGTCTGGTGGTGGGTTTCCGTTCCAGGCTAGGGTTAGGGTTAGGGTGCGGCAAGGCTTAGGGCACAGGTGAGGGTACGGAAACGTGGGAGGGTAAGGCTACGTGCTGACGCACGGGTCAGTGCCAGCGTACGGGCCAGGAGTAGGCTACGGCGTAGGGTAAGGTGTAGGGCTGGTGGTGGGTGTCCATGCTGGGCTAGGGTTAGGGTTAGGGAACGGCAAGGCTTAGGGCACAGGTGAGGGTACAGAAACGTGGGAGGGTCAGGCTACGTGCTGATGAACGGGTCAGTGCCAGCGTACGGGCCAGGAGTAGGCTACGGCGTAGGGTAAGGTGTAGGGCTGGTGGTGGGTATCCGTTCCGAGCTAGGGTTAGGGTTAGGGAACGGCAAGGCTTAGGGCACAGGTGAGGGTACGGAAACGTGGGAGGGTCAGGCTACGTGCTGACACACGGGTCAGTGCCAGCGTACTGGCCAGGAGTAGGCTACGGCTTGTGGGTTAGGTTTAGGGCTGGTGGTGGGTTTCCGTTCCGGGCTAGGTTTAGGGTTAGGTAACGGCAAGGCTTAGGGCACAGGTGAGGGTACGGAAACGTGGGAGGTTCAGGCTACGTGCTGACGCACGGTTTAGTGCCAGCGAACGGGCCAGGAGTAGGCTACGGCTTGGGGGTAAGGTGTAGGGCTGGTGGTGGGTTTCCATTCCGGGTTAGGGTTGGGTTAGGGAACGGCAAGGCTTAGGGCACAGGTGAGGGTACGGAAACGTGGGAGGGTCAGGCTACGTGCTGACGCACGGGTCAGTGCCAGCGTACGGGCCAGGAATAGGCTACGGCGTAGGGTAAGGTGTAGGGCTGGTTGTGGGTTTCCGTTCCGGGCTAGGGTTAGGGTTAGGGAACGGCAAGTCTTAGGGCACAGGTGAGGGTACGGAAACGTGGGAGGGTCAGGCTACGTGCTGACGCACGGGTCAGTGCCAGCGTACGGGCCAGGAGTAGGCTACGGCTTGGGGGTAAGGTGTAGGGCTGGTGGTGGGTTTCCGTTCCGGGCTAGGGTTAGGGTTAGGGAACGGCAAGGCTTAGGGCACAGGTGAGGGTACGGAAACGTGGGAGGGTCAGGCTACGTGCTGACGCACGGGTCAGTGCCAGCGTACGGGCCAGGAGTAGGCTACGGCTTGGGGGTAAGTTGTAGGGCTGGTGGTGGGTTTCCGTTCCGGGCTAGGGTTAGGGTTAGGGAACGGCAAGGCTTAGGGCACAGGTGAGGGTACGGAAACGTGGGAGGGTCAGGCTACGTGCTAACACACGGGTCATTGCCAGCGTACGGGCCAGGAGTAGGCTACGTCGTAGGGTAAGGTGTAGGGCTGGTGGTGGGTTTCCTTTCCGGGCTAGGGTTAGGGTTAGGGAACGGCAAGGCTTAGGGCACAGGTGAGGGTACGGAAACGTGGGAGGGTCAGGCTACGTGCTGACGCACGGGTCAGTGCCAGCGTACGGGACAGGAGTAGGCTACGGCTTGGGGGTAAGGTGTAGGGCTGGTGGTGGGTTTCCGTTCCGGGCTAGGGTTAGGGTTAGGGAACGGCAAGGCTTAGGGCACAGGTGAGGGTATGGAAACGTGGGAGGGTCAGGCTACGTGCTGACGCACGGGTTAGTGCCAGCGAATGGGCCAGGAGTAGGCTACGGCTTGGGGGTAAGGTGTAGGGCTGGTGGTGGGTTTCCGTTCCGGGCTAGGGTTAGGGTTAGGGAACGGCAAGGCTTAGGGCACAGGTGAGGGTACGGAAACGTGGGAGGGTCAGGCTACGTGCTGACGCACGGGTCAGTGCAAGCGTACGGGCCAGGAATAGGCTACGGTGTAGGGTAAGGTGTAGGGCTGGTGGTGGGTTTCCGTTCCGGGCTAGGGTTAGGGTTAGGGAACGGCAAGGCTTAGGGCACAGGTGAGGGTACGGAAACGTGCGAGGGTCAGGCTACGTGCTGACGCACGGGTCAGTGACAGCGTACGGGCCAGGAGTAGGCTACGGCGTAGGTTAAGGTGTAGGGCTGGTTGTGGGTTTCCGTTCCGGGCTAGGGTTAGGGTTAGGGAACGGCAAGGCTTAGGGCACAGGTGAGGGTACGGAAACGTGGGAGGGTCAGGCTACGTGCTGACGCACGGGTCAGTGCCAGCGTACGGGCCAGGAGTAGGCTACGGCTTGGGGGTAAGGTGTAGGGCTGGTGGTGGGTTTCCGTTCCGGGCTAGGGTTAGGGTTACTGAACGGCAAGGCTTAGGGCACAGGTGAGGGTACGGAAACGTGGGAGGGTCAGGCTACATGCTGACGCACGGGTCAGTGCCAGCGTACGGGCCAGGAGTAGGCTACGGCGTCGGGTAAGGTTTAGGGCTGGTGGTGGGTTTCCGTTCCGGGCTAGGGTTAGGGTTAGGGAACGGCAAGGCTTAAGGCACAGGTGAGGGTACGGAAACGTGGGAGGGTCAGGCTACATGCTGAGGCACGGGTCAATGCCTGCGTATGGGCCAGGAGTAGGCTACGGCTTGGGGGTAAGTTGTAGGGCTGGTGGTGGGTTTCCGTTCCGGGCTAGGGTTAGGGTTAGGGAACGGCAAGGCTTAGGGCACAGGTGAGGGTACGGAAACGTGGGAGGGTCAGGCTACGTGCTGACGCACGGGTCAGTGCCAGCGTACGGGCCAGGAGTAGGCTACGGCGTAGGGTAAGGTGTAGGGCTGGTGGTGGGTTTCCGTTCCGGGCTAGGGTTAGGGTTAGGGAACGGCAAGTCTTAGGGCACAGATGAGGGTACAGAAACGTGGGAGGGTCAGGCTACGTGCTGACGCAGGGGACAGTGCCAGCGTATGGGCCAGGGTAGGCTACGGCTTGGGGGTAAGTTGTAAGGCTGGTGGTGGGTTTCCGTTCCGGGTTAGGGTTAGGTTTAGGGAACGGCAAGGCTTACGGCACAGGTGAGGTTACGGAAACGTGGGAGGGTCAGGCTACGTGCTGACGCACGGGTCAGTGCCTGCGTACGGGCCAGGAGTAGGCTACGGCTTGGGGGTAAGTTGTAGGGCTGGTGGTGGGTTTCCGTTCCAGGCTAGGGTTAGGGTTAGGGAACGGCAAGGCTTAGGGCACAGGTGAGGGTACAGAAACGTGGGAGGGTCAGACTACGTGCTGACGCACGGGTTAGTGCCAGCGAACGGGCCAGGAGTAGGCTACGGCTTGGGGGTAAGTTGTAGGGCTGGTGGTGGTTTTCCGTTCCGGGCTAGGTTTAGGGTTAGGGAACGGCAAGGCTTAGGGCACAGGTGAGGGTACGGAAACGTGGGAGGGTCAGGCTACGTGCTGACACATGGGTCAGTGCCAGCGTACGAGCCAGGAGTAGGCTACGGCGTAGGGTAACGTGTAGGGCTGGTGGTGGGTTTCCATTCCGGGCTAGGGTTAGGGTTAGGGAACGGCAAGGCTTAGGGCACAGGTGAGGGTACGGAAACGTGGGAGGGTCAGGCTACCTGCTGACGCACGGGTCAGTGCCACCGTACGGGCCAGGAGTAGGCTACGGCTTAGGGTAAGGTATAGGGCTGGTGGTGGGTTTCCATGCTGGGCTAGGGTTAGGGTTAGGGAACGGCAAGGCTTAGGGCACAGGTGAGGGTACGGAAACGTGGGAGGGTCAGGCTACGTGCTGATGCACGGGTCAGTGCCAGCGTACGGGCCAGGAGTAGGCTACGGCGTAGGGTAAGGTGTAGTGCTGGTGGTGGGTTTCCGTTCCGGGCTAGGGTTAGGGTTAGGGAACGGCAAGGCTTAGGGCACAGGTGAGGGTACGGAAACGTGGGAGGGTCAGGCTACGTGCTGACGCACGGGTCAGTGCCAGCGTACGGGCCAGGAGTAGGCTACGGCTTGGGGGTAAGGTGTAGGGCTGGTGGTGGGTTTCCCTTCCGGGCTAGGGTTAGGGTTAGGGAACGGCAAGGCTTAGGGCACAGGTGAGGGTACGGAAACGTGGGAGGGTCAGGCTACGTGCTGACGCACGGGTTAGTGCCAGCGAACGGGCCAGGAGTAGGCTACGGCTTGGGGGTAAGGTGTAGGGCTGGTGGTGGGTTTCTGTTCCGGGCTAGGGTTAGGGTTACGGAACGGCAAGGCTTAGGGCACAGTTGAGGTTACGGAAACGTGGGAGGGTCAGGCAACGTGCTGACGCACGGGTCAGTGCCAGCGTATGGGCCAGGAATTGGCTACGGCGTAGGGTGAGGTGTAGGGCTGGTTGTGGGTTTCCGTTCCGGGCTAGGGTTAGGGTTAGGGAACGGCAAGGCTTAGAGCACAGGTGAGGGTACGGAAACGTGGGAGGGTCAGGCTACGTGCTGACGCACGGGTCAGTGCCAGCGTACGGGCCAGGAGTAGGCTACGGCTTGGGCGTAAGTTGTAGGGCTGGTGGTGGGTTTCCGTTCCGCGCTAGGGTTAGGGTTAGGGAACGGCAAGGCTTAGGGCACAGGTGAGGGTACGGAAACGTGGGAGGGTCAGGCTACGTGCTGACGCACGGGTCAGTGCCAGCGTACGTGCCAGGTGTAGGCTACGGCTTGGGGGTAAGTTGTAGGGCTTGTGGTGGGTTTCCGTTCTGGGCTAGGGTTAGGGTTAGGGAACGACAAGGCTTAGGGCACAGGTGAGGGTACGGAAACGTGGGAGGTTCAGGCTACGTGCTGACGCACGGGTCAGTGCCAGCGTACGGGCCAGGAGTAGGCTACGGCGTAGGGTAAGGTGTAGGGCTGGTGGTGGGTTTCCGTTCGGGGCTAGGGTTAGGGTTAGGGAACGGCAAGGCTTAGGGCACAGGTGAGGGTACGGAAACGTGGGAGGGACAGGCTACGTGCTGACGCACGGGTCACTGCCAGCGTACGGGCCAGGAGTAGGCTACGGCTTGGGGGTAAGGTGTAGGGCTGGTGGTGGGTTTCCGTTCCGGGCTAGGGTTAGGGTTAGGATACGGCAAGGCTTAGGGCACAGGTGAGGGTACGGAAACGTGGGAGGTTCAGGCTACGTGCTGACGCACGGGTCAGTGCCAGCGTACGGGCCAGGAGTAGGCTACGGCATGGGGGTAAGTTGTAGGGCTGGTGGTGGGTTTCCGTTCCGGGCTAGGGTTAGGGTTAGGGAACGGCAAGGCTTAGGGCACAGGTGAGAGTACGGAAACGTGGGAGGTCCAGGCTATGTGCTGACGCACGGGTCAGTGCCAGCGTACGGGCCAGGAGTAGGCTACGGCTTGGGGGTAAGTTGTAGGGCTGGTGGTAGGTTTTTGTTCCGCGCTAGGGTTAGGGTTAGGGCACGGCAAGGCTTAGGGCACAGGTGAGGGCACGGAAACGTGGGAGGGTCAGGCTACGTGCTGACGCACGGGTCAGTGCCAGCGTACGGGCCAGGAGTAGGCTATGGCTTGGGGGTAAGGTGTAGGGCTGGTGGTGGGTTTCCGTTCCAGGCTAGGGTTAGGGTTAGGGAACGGCAAGGCTTAGGGCACAGGTGAAGGTACGGAAACGTGGGAGGGTCAGGCTACGTGCTGACGCACGGGTCAGTGCCAGCGTACGGGACAGGAGTAGGCTACGGCATAGGGTAAGGTGTAGGTCTGGTGGTGGGTTTCCGTTCCAGGCTAGGGTTAGGGTTAGGGAACGGCAAGGCTTAGGGCACAGGTGAGGGTACGGAAACGTGGGAGGGACAGGCTACATGCTGTCGCACATGTCAGTGCCAGCGTACGGGCCAGGAGTAGGCTATGGCTTGGGGGTAAGGTGTAGGGCTGGTGGTGGGTTTCCCTTCCGGGCTAGGGTTAGGGTTAGGGAACGGCAAGGCTTAGGGCACAGGTGAGGGTACGGAAACGTGCGAGGGTCAGGCTACGTGCTGACGCACGGGTCAGTGCCAGCGTACGGGACAGGAGTAGGCTACGGCATAGGGTAAGGTGTAGGTCTGGTGGTGGGTTTCCGTTCCAGGCTAGGGTTAGGGTTAGGGAACGGCAAGGCTTAGGGCACAGGTGAGGGTACGGAAACGTGGGAGGGTCAGGCTACGTGCTGACGCACGGGTCAGTGCCAGCGTACGGGCCAGGTGTAGGCTACGGCTTGCGGGTAAGTTGTAGGGCTGGTGGTGGGTTTCCGTTCCGGGCTAGGGTTAGGGTTAGGGAACGGCAAGGCTTAGGGCACAGGTGAGGGTACGGAAACGTGGGAGGGTCAGGCTACGTGCTAAAGCACGGGTCATTGCCAGCGTACGGGCCAGGAGTAGGCTACGGCGTAGGGTAAGGTGTAGGGCTGGTGGTGGGTTTCCGTTCCGGGCTAGGGTTAGGGTTAGGGAACGGCAAGGCTTAGGGCACAGGTGAGGGTACGGAAACGTGGGAGGTTCAGGCTATGTGCTGACGCACGGGTCATTGCCAGAATACGGCCCAGGAGTAGGCTACGGCTTGGGGGTAAGTTGTAGGGCTGGTGGTAGGTTTTTGTTCCACGCTAGGGTTAGGGTTAGGGAACGGCAAGGCTTAGGGCACAGGTGAGGGTACGGAAACGTGGGAGGTTCAGGCTACGTGCTGACGCACGGGTCAGTGCCAGCGTACGGGCCAGGAGTAGGCTACGGCTTGGGGGTAAGTTGTAGGGCTGGTGGTGGGTTTCCGTTCCGGGCTAGGGTTAGGGTTAGGGAACGGCAAGGCTTAGGGCACAGGTGAGAGTACGGAAACGTGGGAGGTTCGGGCTATGTGCTGACGCACGTGTCAGTGCCAGCGTACGGGCCAGGAGTAGGCTACGGCTTGGGGGTAAGTTGTAGGGCTGTTGGTAGGTTTTTGTTCCGCGCTAGGGTTAGGGTTAGGGCACGGCAAGGCTTAGGGCACAGGTGAGGGTACGGAAACGTGGGAGGGTCAGGCTACGTGCTGACGCACGGGTCAGTGCCAGCGTACGGGCCAGGAGTAGGCTATGGCTTGGGGGTAAGGTGTAGGGCTGGTGGTGGGTTTCCGTTCCAGGCTAGGGTTAGGGTTAGGGAACGGCAAGGCTTAGGGCACAGGTGAAGGTACGGAAACGTGGGAGGGTCAGGCTACGTGCTGACGCACGGGTCAGTGCCAGCGTACGGGACAGGAGTAGGCTACGGCATAGGGTAAGGTGTAGGTCTGGTGGTGGGTTTCCGTTCAAGGCTAGGGTTAGGGTTAGGGAACGGCAAGGCTTAGGGCACAGGTGAGGGTACGGAAACGTGGGAGGGACAGGCTACATGCTGTCGCACATGTCAGTGCCAGCGTACGGGCCAGGAGTAGGCTATGGCTTGGGGGTAAGGTGTAGGGCTGGTGGTGGGTTTCCCTTCCGGGCTAGGGTTAGGGTTAGGGAACGGCAAGGCTTAGGGCACAGGTGAGGATACGGAAACGTGGGAGGGTCAGGCTACGTGCTGACGCACGGGTCAGTGCCAGCGTACGGGCCAGGAGTAGGCTACGGCATAGTGTAAGGTTTAGGGCTGGAGGTGGGTTTCCATGCTGGGCTAGGGTTAGGGTTAGGGAACGGCAAGGCTTAGGGCACAGGTGAGGGTACGGAAACGTGGGAGGGTCAGGCTCCGTGCTGATGCACGGGTCAGTGCCAGCGTACGGTCCACGAGTAGGCTACGGCGTAGGGTAAGGTGTAGGGCTGGTGGTGGGTTTCCGTTCCGGGCTAGGGTTAGGGTTAGGGAACGGCAAGGCTTAGGGCACAGGTGAGGGTACGGAAACGTGGGAGGGTCAAGCTACGTGCTGACGCATGGGTCAGTGCCAGCGTACGGGCCAGGAGTAGGCTACGGCTTGGGGGTAAGGTGTAGGGCTGGTGGTGGGTTTCCGTTCCGGGCTAGGGTTAGGGTTAGGGAACGGCAAGGCTTAGGGCACAGGTGAGGGTATGGAAACGTGGGAGGGTCAGGCTACGTGCTGACGCACGGGTTAGTGCCAGCGAACGGGCCAGGAGTAGGCTACGGCTTGGGGGTAAGGTGTAGGGCTGGTGGTGGGTTTCCATTCCGGGCTAGGGTTAGGGTTAGGGAACGGCAAGGCTTAGGGCACAGGTGAGGGTACGGAAACGTGGGAGGGTCAGGCTACGTGCTGACGCACGGGTCAGTGCCAGCGTACGGGCCAGGAATAGGCTACGGTGTAGGGTAAGGTGTAGGGCTGGTGGTGGGTTTCCGTTCCGGGCTAGGGTTAGGGTTAGGGAACGGCAAGGCTTAGGGCACAGGTGAGGGTACGGAAACGTGCAAGGGTCAGGCTACGTGCTGACGCACGGGTCAGTGACAGCGTACGGGCCAGGAGTAGGCTACAGCGTAGGTTAAGGTGTAGGGCTGGTTGTGGGTTTCCGTTCCGGGCTAGGGTTAGGGTTAGGGAACAGCAAGGCTTAGGGCACAGGTGAGGGTACGGAAACGTGGGAGGGTCAGGCTACGTGCTGACGCACGGGTCAGTGCCAGCGTACGGGCCAGGAGTAGGCTACGGCTTGGGGGTAAGGTGTAGGGCTGGTGGTGGGTTTCCGTTCCGGGCTAGGGTTAGGGTTACTGAACGGCAAGGCTTAGGGCACAGGTGAGGGTACGGAAACGTGGGAGGGTCAGGCTACGTGCTGACGCACGGGTCAGTGCCAGCGTACGGGCCAGGAGTAGGCTACGGCGTAGGGTAAGGTTTAGGGCTGGTGGTGGGTTTCCGTTCCGGGCTAGGGTTAGGGTTAGGGAACGGCAAGGCTTAAGGCACAGGTGAGGGTACGGAAACGTGGGAGGGTCAGGCTACATGCTGAGGCACGGGTCAATGCCTGCGTACGGGCCAGGAGTAGGCTACTGCTTGGGGGTAAGTTGTAGGGCTGGTGGTGGGTTTCCGTTCCGGGCTAGGGTTAGGGTTAGGGAACGGCAAGGCTTAGGGCACAGGTGAGGGTACGGAAACGTGGGAGGGTCAGGCTACGTGCTGACGCACGGGTCAGTGCCAGCGTACGGGCCAGGAGTAGGCTACGGCGTAGGGTAAGGTGTAGGGCTGGTGGTGGGTTTCCGTTCCGGGCTAGGGTTAGGGTTAGGGAACGGCAAGGCTTAGGGCACAGGTGAGGGTACAGAAACGTGGGAGGGTCAGGCTACGTGCTGACGCAGGGGACAGTGCCAGCGTATGGGCCAGGGTAGGCTACGGCTTGGGGGTAAGTTGTAAGGCTGGTGGTGGGTTTCCGTTCCGGGTTAGGGTTAGGGTTAGGGAACGGCAAGGCTTAGGACACAAGTGAGTGTGTGAAAACGTGGGAGGGTCAGGCTACGTGCTGACGCACGGGTCAGTGCCAGCGTATGGGCCAGGAGTAGGCTACAGCGTAGGATAAGGTGTAGGGCTGGTGGTGGGTTTCCGTTTCGGGCTAGGGTTAGGGTTAGGGAACGGCAAGTCTTAGAGCACAGGTGCGGGTACGGAAACGTGGGAGGGTCAGGGTACGAGCTGACGCACGTGTCAGTGCCAGCGTACCGGCCAAGAGTAGGCTACGGCTTAGGGGTAAGTTGTAGGGCTGGTGGTGGGTTTCCGTTCCGGGCTAGGGTTAGGGTTAGGGAACGGCAAGGCTTAGGGCACAGGTGAGGGAACGGAAACGTGGGAGGGTCAGGCTACGTGCTGACGCATGGGTCAGTGCCAGCGTACGGGCCAGGAGTAGGCTACGGCTTGGGGGTTAGGTGTAGGGCTGGTGGTGGGTTTCCGTTCCGTGCTAGGGTTAGGGTTAGGGAACGGCAAGGCTTAGAGCACAGGTGAGGGTACGGAAACGTGGGAGGGTCAGGCTACGTGCTGACGCACGGTTCAGTGCCAGCGTACGGGCCAGGAGTAGGCTACAGCTTGGGGGTAATGTGTAGGGCTGGTGGTGGGTTTCCGTTCCGCGCTAGGGTTAGGGTTAGGGAACGGCAAGGCTTAGGGCACAGGTGAGGGTACGGAAACGTGGGAGGGTCAGGCTACGTGCTGACGCACGGGTCAGTGCCAGCGTACGGGCCAGGTGTAGGCTACGGCTTCGGGGTAAGTTGTAGGGCTGGTGGTGGGTTTCCGTTCTGGGCTAGGGTTAGGGTTAGGGAACGGCAAGGCTTAGGGCACAGGTGAGGGTACGGAAACTTGGGAGGGTCAGGCTACGTGGTGACGCACGGGTCAGTGCCAGCGTACGGGCCAGGAGTAGGCTACGGCGTAGGGTAAGGTGTAGGGCTGGTGGTGGGTTTCCGTTCCGGGCTAGGGTTAGGGTTAGGGAACGGCAAGGCTTAGGGCACAGGTGAGGGTACGGAAACGTGGGAGGGTCAGGCTATGTGCTGACGCACGGGTCAGTGCCAGCGTACGGGCCAGGAGTAGGCTACGGCTTGGGGGTAAGTTGTAGGGCTGGTGGTAGGTTTTTGTTCAGGGCTAGGGTTAGGGTTAGGGAACGGCAAGGCTTAGGGCACAGGTGAGGGTACGGAAACGTGGGAGGGTCAGGCTACGTGCTGACGCACGTGTCAGTGCCAGCGTACGGGCCAGGAGTAGGCTACGGCTTGGGGGTAAGGTGTAGGGCTGGTGGTGGGTTTCCGTTCCGGGCTAGGGTTAGGGTTAGGGAACGGCAAGGCTTAGGGCACAGGTGAGGGTACGGAAACGTGGGAGGGTCAGGCTACGTGCTGACGCACGGGTCAGTGCCAGCGTACGGGACAGGAGTAGGCTACGGCATAAGGTAAGGTGTAGGGCTGGTGGTGGGTTTCCGTTCCAGGCTAGGGTTAGGGTTAGGGAACGGCAAGGCTTAGGGCACAGGTGAGGGTACGGAAACGTGGGAGGGACTGACTACATGCTGACGCACTTGTCAGTGCCAGCGTACGGGCCAGGAGTAGGCTATGGATTGGGGGTAAGGTGTAGGGCTGGTGGTGGGTTTCCCTTCCGGGCTAGGGTTAGGGTTAGGGAACGGCAAGGCTTAGGGCACAGGTGAGGGTACGGAAACGTGGGAGGGTCAGGCTACGTGCTGACGCAAGTGTCAGTGCCAGCGTACGGTCCAGGAGTAGGTTACGGCGTAGGGTAAGGTGTAGGTCTGGTGGTGGGTTTCCATGCTGGGCTAGGGTTAGGGTTAGGGAACGGCAAGGCTTAGGGCACAGGTGAGGGTACGGAAACGTGGGAGGGTCAGGCTACGTGCTGATGCACGGGTCAGTGCCAGCGTATGGGCCAGGAGTAGGCTACGGCGTAGGGTAAGGTGTAGGGCTGGTGTTGGGTTTCCGTTCCGGGCTAGGGTTAGGGTTAGGGAACGGCAAGGCTTAGGGCACAGGTGAGGGTACGGAAACGTGGGAGGGTCAGGCAACGTGCTGACACACGGGTCAGTGCCAGCGTACGGGCCAGGAATAGGCTACGGTGTAGGGTAAGGTGTAGGGCTGGTGGTGGGTTTCCGTTCCGGGCTAGGGTTAGGGTTAGGGAACGGCAAGGCTTAGGGCACAGGTGAGGGTACGGAAACGTGCGAGGGTCAGGCTACGTGCTGACGCACGGGTCAGTGACAGCGTACGGGCCAGGAGTAGGCTACGGCGTAGGTTAAGGTGTAGGGCTGGTTGTGGGTTTCCGTTCCGGGCTAGGGTTAGGGTTAGGGAACGGCAAGGCTTAGGGCACAGGTGAGGGTACGGAAACGTGGGAGGGTCAGGCTACGTGCTGACGCACGGGTCAGTGCCAGCGTACGGGCCAGGAGTAGGCTACGGCTTGGGGTTAAGGTGTAGGGCTGGTGGTGGGTTTCCGTTCCGGGCTAGGGTTAGGGTTACTGAACGGCAAGGCTTAGGGCACAGGTGAGGGTACGGAAACGTGGGAGGGTCAGGCTACGTGCTGACGCACGGGTCAGTGCCAGCGTACGGGCCAGGAGTAGGCTACGGCGTAGGGTAAGGTTTAGGGCTGGTGGTGGGTTTCCGTTCCGGGCTAGGGTTAGGGTTAGGGAACGGCAAGGCTTAAGGCACAGGTGAGGGTACGGAAACGTGGGAGGGTCAGGCTACATGCTGAGGCACGGGTCAATGCCTGCGTACGGGCCAGGAGTAGGCTACGGCTTGGGGGTAAGTTGTAGGGCTGGTGGTGGGTTTCCATTCCGGGCTAGGGTTAGGGTTAGGGAACGGCAAGGCTTAGGGCACAGGTGAGGGTACGGAAACGTGGGAGGGTCAGGCTACGTGCTGACGCACGGGTCAGTGCCAGCGTACGGGCCAGGAGTAGGCTACGGCGTAGGGTAAGGTGTAGGGCTGGTGGTGGGTTTCCGTTCCGGGCTAGGGTTAGGGTTAGGGAACGGCAAGGCTTAGGGCACAGGTGAGGGTACAGAAACGTGGGAGGGTCGGGCTACGTGCTGACGCAGGGGACAGTGCCAGCGTATGGGCCAGGGTAGGCTACGGCTTGGGGGTAAGTTGTAAGGCTGGTGGTGGGTTTCCGTTCCGGGTTAGGGTTAGGGTTAGGGAACGGCAAGGCTTAGGACACAAGTGAGTGTGTGAAAACGTGGGAGGGTCAGGCTACGTGCTGACGCACGGGTCAGTGCCAGCGTATGGGCCAGGAGTAGGCTACAGCGTAGGGTAAGGTGTAGGGCTGGTGGTGGGTTTCCGTTTCGGGCTAGGGTTAGGGTTAGGGAACGGCAAGGCTTAGAGCACAGGTGCGGGTACGGAAATGTGGGAGGGTCAGGGTACGAGCTGACGCACGTGTCAGTGCCAGCGTACCGGCCAAGAGTAGGCTACGGCTTAGGGGTAAGTTGTAGGGCTGGTGGTGGGTTTCCGTTCCGGGCTAGGGTTAGGGTTAGGGAACGGCAAGGCTTAGGGCACAGGTGAGGGTACGGAAACGTGGGAGGGTCAGGCTACGTGCTGACGCATGGGTCAGTGCCAGCGTACGGGCCAGGAGTAGGCTACGGCTTGGGGGTAAGGTGTAGGGCTGGTGGTGGGTTTCCGTTCCGTGCTAGGGTTAGGGTTAGGGAACGGCAAGGCTTAGAGCACAGGTGAGGGTACGGAAACGTGGGAGGGTCAGGCTACGTGCTGACGCACGGGTCAGTGCCAGCGTACGGGCCAGGAGTAGGCTACAGCTTGGGGGTAATGTGTAGGGCTGGTGGTGGGTTTCCGTTCCGCGCTAGGGTTAGGGTTAGGGAACGGCAAGGCTTAGGGCACAGGTGAGGGTACGGAAACGTGGGAGGGTCAGGCTACGTGCTGACGCACGGGTCAGTGCCAGCGTACGGGCCAGGTGTAGGCTACGGCTTCGGGGTAAGTTGTAGGGCTGGTGGTGGGTTTCCGTTCTGGGCTAGGGTTAGGGTTAGGGAACGGCAAGGCTTAGGGCACAGGTGAGGGTACGGAAACTTGGGAGGGTCAGGCTACGTGCTGACGCACGGGTCAGTGCCAGCGTACGGGCCAGGAGTAGGCTACGGCATAGGGTAAGGTGTAGGGCTGGTGGTGGGTTTCTGTTCCGGGCTAGGGTTAGGGTTAGGGAACGGGAAGGCTTAGGGCACAGGTGAGGGTACGGAAACGTGGGAGGGTCAGGCTATGTGCTGACGCACGGGTCAGTGCCAGCGTACGGGCCAGGAGTAGGCTACGGCTTGGGGGTAAGTTGTAGGGCTGGTGGTAGGTTTTTGTTCAGGGCTAGGGTTAGGGTTAGGGAACAGCAAGGCTTAGGGCACAGGTGAGGGTACGGAAACGTGGGAGGGACTGACTACATGCTGACGCACTTGTCAGTGCCAGCGTACGGGCCAGGAGTAGGCTATGGCTTGGGGGTAAGGTGTAGGGCTGGTGGTGGGTTTCCCTTCCGGGCTATGGTTAGGGTTAGGGAACGGCAAGGCTTAGGGCACAGGTGAGGGTACGGAAACGTGGGAGGGTCAGGCTACGTGCAGACGCACGGGTCAGTGCCAGCGTACGGGCCAGGAGTAGGCTACGGCGTAGGGTAAGGTGTAGGTCTGGTGGTGGGTTTCCATGCTGGGCTAGGGTTAGGGTTAGGGAACGGCAAGGCTTAGGGCACAGGTGAGGGTACGGAAACGTGGGAGGGTCAGGCTACGTGCTGATGCACGGGTCAGTGCCAGCGTACGGGCCAGGAGTAGGCTACGGCGTAGGGTAAGGTGTAGGGCTGGTGTTGGGTTTCCGTTCAGGGCTAGGGTTAGGGTTAGGGAACGGCAAGGCTTAGGGCACAGGTGAGGGTACGGAAACGTGGGAGGGTCAGGCTACGTGCTGACACACGGGTCAGTGCCAGCGTACGGGCCAGGAATAGGCTACGGCTTGGGTTTAAGGTGTAGGGCTGGAGGTGGGTTTCCGTTCCGGGCTAGGGGTAGGGTTAGGGAACGGCAAGGCATAGGGCACAGGTGAGGGTACGGAAATGTGCGAGGGTCAGGCTACGTGATGACGCACGGGTCAGTGCCAGCGTACGGGCCAGGAGTAGGCTACGGCGTAGGGAAAGGTCTAGGTCTGGTGGTGGGTTTCTGTTCCGTGCTAGGGTTAGGGTTAGGGAACGGCAAGGCTTAGGGCACAGGTGAGGGTACGGAAACGTGGGAGGGTCAGGCTATGTGCTGCCGCACGGTTCAGTGCCAGCGTACGGGCCAGGACTAGGCTATGGCTTGGGCGTTAGTTGTAGGGCTGGTTGTGGGTTTCCATTACGGACAAGGGTTAGGGTTAGGGAATGGCAAGGCTTAGGGCACAGGTGAGGGTAAGGAAACGTGGGAGGGTCAGGCTACGTGCTGACGCACGGGTCATTGCCAGCGTACAGGCCAGGAGTAGGCTACGGCGTACGGTAAGGTCTAGGGATGGTGGTGGGTTTCCGTTCCGGGCTAGGGTAAGGGTTAGGGAACGTCAAGGCTTAGGGCACAAGTGAGGGTACGGAAACGTGGGCGGGTCAGGCTATGTGCTGACGCACGGGTCAGTGCTAGCATATGGGCCAGGAGTAGGCTACGGCTTGCGGATAAGTTGTAGGGCTGGTGGTGGGTTTTCATTCCGGGCTACTGTTAGGGTTAGGGAACGGCAAGGCTTAGGGCACAGGTGAGGGTACGGAAACATGGGAGGGTCAGGCTACGTGCTGACGCACGGGTCAGTGCCAGCGTAAAGGCAAGGAGTAGGCTACGGCGTACGGTAAGGTCTAGGGATGGTGGTGGGTTTCCGTTCCGGGCTAGGGTTAGGGTTAGGGAACGTCAAGGCTTAGGGCACAGGTGAGAGTACGGAAACGTGGGAGGGTCTGGCTACGTGCTGACGCACGCGTCAGTGCCAGCATACGTGCCAGGAGTAGGCTACGGCGTAGGGTAAGGTGTAGGGCTGGTGGTGGGTTTCCGTTCCAGGCTAGGGATAGGGTTAGGGTACGCAAGGCTTAGGCCACAGGTGAGGGTATGGAAATGTGGGATGGTCAGGCTACGTGCTGACGCAAGGGTCAGTGCCAGCATACGGGCCAGGAGTAGGCTACAGCTTGGGGGTAAGTTGTAGGGCTGGTGGTGGGTTTCCGTTCCGGGCTAGGGTTAGGGTAAGGGAACGGCAAGGCTTAGGGCACTGGTGAGGTTACGGAAACGTGGGAGGGTCAGGCTACATGGTGACACACTTGTCAGTGCCAGCATATGGGCCAGGAGTAGGCTACGGAGTGGTGGTAAGGTGTAGGGCTGGTGGTGGGTTTCTGTTCCGGGCTAGGGTTAGGGTTAGTGAACGGCAAGGCTTAGGGCACAGGTGAGGGTACGGAAACGTGGGAGGGTCAGGCTACGTGCTGACGCACGGGTCAGTGCCAGCCTATGGGCCAGGAGTAGGCTACGGCTTGTGGGTAAGGTTTAGGGCTGGTGGTGGTTTTCCGTTCCGGGCTAGGGTTAGGCTTAGGGAACGGCAAGGCTTAGGACAGAGGTGAGGGTACGGAAACGGGAGGGTCAGGCTACGTGCTGAAGCACAGGCTATTACCCGCGTACGGGCCAGGTATAGGCTACGGCATATGGTAAGGTTTAGGTCTGGTGGTGGGTTTCCGTTCCGGGCTAGGGTTAGGGTTAGGGACCGGCAAGGCTTAGGGCACAGGTGAGGTTACGGAAACGAGGGAGGGTCAGGCTACGTGTTGACGCACGGGTCAGTGCCAGCATATGTGCCAGGAGTAGGCTACGGCGTGGTGGTAAGGTGTACGGCTGGTGGTGGGTTTCTGTTCCAGGCTAGGGTTAGGGTTAGCGAACGTCAAGGCTTAGGGCACAGGTGAGGGTACGGAAACTTGGGAGGGTCAGGCTACGTGCTGACGCAAGGGTCAGTGCCAGCGTATGGGCCAGGAATAGGCTACGGCGTAGGGTATAGTGTAGGGCTGGTGGTGGGATTCTGTTCCGGGCTAGGGTTAAGATTAGGGAACGGCAAAGCTTAGGGCACAGGTGAGGGTACGGAAACGTGGGAGGGTCAGGCTACGTGCTGACGCACGGGTCAGTGCCAGAGTTCGGGCCAGGCGTAGGCTACGGCATAGGGTAAGGTGTAGCGCTGGTGGTGGGTTTCCTTTACGGGCTAGGGTTAGTGTTAGGGAACGGCAATGCTTATGGCTCAGGTGAGGGTACGGAAACGTGGGAGGTTCAGGCTACGTGCTGACGCACGGGTCAGTGCCAGCGTACGGGCCAGGAGTAGGCTACGGCTTTGGGGTAAGTTGTTGGGCTGGTGGTGGGTTTCCGTTCCGGGCTAGGGTTAGGGTTAGGGAACGGCAAGTCTTAGGGCACAGGTGAGGGTAGGGAATCGTGGGAGGGTCAGGGTACGTGATGATGCACAGTTCAGTGCCAGCGTACTGGCCAGGAGTAGGCTACGGCTTTGGGGTTAGGTGTTGGGCTGGTGGTGGGTTTCCGTTCCGGGCTAGGGTTAGGGTTAGGGAACGGCAAGGCTTAGGGCACAGGTGAGGGTACGGTAACGTGGGAGGGTCAGGCTACATGCTGACGCACGGGTCAGTGCCAGCGTACGGGCCAGGAATAGGCTATGGCTTGGGGGTAAGCTATAGGGCTGGTGGTGGGTTTCCGTTCCGGACTAGGGTTAGGGTTAGGGAATGGCAAGTCTTAGGGCACAGGTGAGGGTATGGAAACGTGTGAGGTTCAGGCTACATGCTGACGCACGTGTCAGTGCCAGCGTACGTGCCAGGAGTAGGCTATGGCGTAGGGTAAGGTTTAGGGCTGCTGGTGGGTTTCTGTTCCTGGCTAGGGTGAGGGTGAGGGAATGGCAAGGCTTAGGGCACAGGTGATGGTACAGAAACGTGGGAGGGTCAGGCTACGTGCTGACGCACGGGTCAGTGCCAGCGTACGGGCCCGGAGGAGGCTACGGCTTGTGGGTAAGTTTTAGGGCTGGTGGTGGGTTTCCGTTCCGGGCTAGGGTTAGGGTTAGGGAACGGCAAGTCTTAGGGCACAGGTGAGGGTACGGTAACATGGGCGGGTCAGGCTACATGCTGAAGCACAGGTCAGTGCCCGTGTACGGGCCAGGTGTAGGCTACGGTATAGGGTAAGGTGTAAGGCTGGTGGTGGGTTTCCGTTCCGGGCTAGGGTTAAGTTTAGGGAACGGCAAGGCTTAGGGCACAGCTGAGGTTACGGAAACATGGGAGGGTCAGGCTACGAGCTGACCCACGGGTCAGTGCCAGCATATGGGTCAGGAGTAGGCTACGGCGTGGTGGTAAGTTGTAGGGCTGGTGGTGGGATTCTGTTCAGGGCTAGGGTTAAGGTTAGGGAACGTCAAGGCTTAGGGCACAGGTGAGGGTACGGAAACGTGGGAGGGTCAGGCTACGTGCTGACCCACGGCTCAGTGCCAGCGTACGGGCCAGGAATAGGCCATGGCGTAGGGTAGAGTGTATGGCTGGCGGTGGGTTTCTGTTTCGGGCTAGGGTTAGGGTTAGGAAACGGCAAGGCTTAGGGGACAGGTGAGGGTACGGAAACGTGTGAGGGTCAGGCTATGTGCTGATGCACGTGTCAGTGCCAGCGTACCAGCCAGGAGTAGGCTACGGCTTGGGGGTAAGATGTACGGCTGCTGGTGGGTTTCCGTTCCGGACTACGGTTAGTGTTAGGGAATGGCAAGGCTTAGGGCCCTGGTGAGGGTACAGAAACGTGGGAAGGTCAGGCTACGTGCTGACGCACGGGTCAGTGCAAGCGTACCGGCCAGGAGTAGGCTACGGCTTGGGGGTTAGGTGTAGGGCTGGTGGTGGGATTCCGTTCCGGGCTAGGGTTAGGGTTAGGGAACGGCAAGTCTTAGGGCATAGGTGAGGGTCCGCAAACGTGGGAGGGTCAGGCTACGTGCAGAAGCACAGGTCAGTGCCCGCGTATGGGCCACGTGTAGGCTACGGCTTGGGGGTAAGTTGTAGGGCTGGTGGTGGGTTTCCGTTCCGGACTTAGGTTAGTGTTAGGGAATGGCAAGGCTTAGGGCCCAGGTGAGGGTACAGAAACGTGGGAGGATCAAACTACATGCTGACGCACGGGTCAGTGCGAGCGTACGGGCAAAGAGTAGGCTACTCAGTAGGGAAAGGTTTAGGGATGGTGGTGGGTTTCCGTTCCAGGTTAGGGTTAGGGTTAGGGAACGGCAAGGCTTAGGGCACAGGTGAGGGTACGGAAACGTGGGAGGGTCAGGCTACGTCCTGACGCATGGGTCAGTGACAGCGTACGGGCCAGGAATAGGCTACGGCGTAGGGTAAGGTGTAGGGCTGGTGGTGGGTTTTCGTTCCGGGCTACGGTTAGGGTTAGGGAACGGCAAGGCTTAGGGCACAGGTGAGGGTACGGAAACGTGGGAGGGTCTGGCTACGTGCTGAAGCACGGGTCAGTGCCAGGGTACGGGCAAGGAGTAGGCTACGGCGTAGGGTAAGGTGTAGGGCTGGTGCTGGGTTTTCGTTCCGGGCTACGGTTAGGGTTAGGGAACGGCAAGGCTTAGGGCACAGGTGAGGGTACGGAAATGTGGGAAGGACAGGCTACGTGCTGACGCACGGGTCAGTGCCAGCGTACGGGCCAGGAGTAGGCTACGGCGTAGGGTAAGGTGTAGGGCTGGTGGTGGGTTTCCGTTCCGGGCTAGGGTTAGGGTTTTGGAACGGCAAGGCTTAGGGCACAGGTGAGGGTACGGAAACGTGGGAGGGTCAGGCTACGTGCTGACGCATGTGTCAGAGCCAGCATACGGGCCAGGAGTAGGCTACGGCTTGGGGGTAAGGTGTAGGGCTGGTGGTGGGTTTCTGTTCTGGGCTATGTTTAGGGTTAGGGAACGGCAAGACTTAGGGCACAGGTGAGGGTACGGAAACGTGGGAGGGTCAGGCTACATGCTGACGCACGGGTCAGTGCCAGCGCACGGGCCAGGAGTAGGCTACGGCGTAGGGTAAAGTGTAGGGCTGGTGGTGGTTTTCCGTTCCGGGCTAGGGTTAGGGTTAGGGAACGGCATGTCTTAGGCCACAGGTGAGGATACAGAAACGTGGGAAGGTCAGGCTACGTGCTGACGCACGGGTCAGTGTCCGCGTACGGTCCAGGAGTAGGCTACGGCATAGGGTAAGGTGTAGGGCTTGTGGTGGGTTTCTGTTCCGGGCTAGGGTTAGGGTTAGGGAACGGCAAGGCTTAGGGCCCAGGAGAGGGTACGGAAACGTGTGGGAGTCAGACTACATGCTGACGCACGGGTCAGTGCCAGCGTACGGGCCAGGAGTAGGCTACGGCGTAGGGAAAGGTTTAGGGCTGGTGGTGGGTTTCCATTCCTGGCTAGGGTTAGGGTTAGGGAACGGCAAGGCGTAGGTCACAGGTGAGGTTACGGAAACGTGGGAGGGTCAGGCTACGTGCTGACGCATGGGTCAGTGTCCGCGTACGGTCCAGGAGTAGGCTACGGCGTGTGGTAAAGTGTAGGGCAGGTGCTGAGTTTCCGTTCCGGGCTAGGGTTAGGGTTACTTAACGGCAAGGCTTAGGGAACAGGTGAGGGTACGGAAACGTGGGAGCGTCAGGCTACGTGCTGACGCATGGGTCAGTGACAGCGTACAGGCCAGGAGTAGGCTACGGCGTAGGGTAAGGTCTAGGGCTGGTGGTGGGTTTCCGTTCCGGGCTAGGGTTAGGGTTAGGGAACGGCAAGGCTTAGGGCACAGGTGAGGGTACGGAAACGTGGGAGGGTCAGGCTACGTGCTGACGGAGGGGTCAGTGCCATCGTACCGGCCAGGAGTAGGCTACGGTTTGGGGGTTAGGTGTGGGGCTTGTGGTGTGTTTCCGTCCCATTCTAGGGTTAGGGTTAGGGAACGGCAAGGCTTAGGGCACAGGTGATGTTACCTTAACGTGGGAAGATCAGGCTACATGCTGACGCACAGGTCATTGCCAGCGTATGGACCACGAGTAGGCTATGGCTTGGGGGTAATGTGTAGGGCTCGTGGTGTGTTTCCGTTCCGGGCTAGGGTTAGGGTTAGGGAATGGCAAGGTTTAGGGCACAGGTGAGGGTACAGCAACGTGGCAGGGTTAGGATACGTTCTGACTCACAGGTCAGTGCCAGCGTACGGGCCAGGTGCAGGCTATGGCGTATGGTAAGGTGTAGGGCTGGTGGTGGGTTTCCGTTCCGGGCTAGTGTTAGGGTTAGGGAACGGCAAGGCTTAGGGCACAGGTGAGGGTACGGAAACGTGTGAGGGTCAGGCTACATGCTGACGCACGTGTCAGTGCCAGCGTACGGGCCAGGAATAGGCTACGGCATACGGCAAGGTGTAGGGCTGGTTGTGGTATTCCGTTCCGGCTTGGGTTAGGGTTAGGGAACGGCAAGGCTTAGGGCACAGGTGAGGGTACGGAAACGTGGGAGGGTCAGGCTACATGCTGATGCACGTGTCAGTGCCAGCGTACAGGCCAGGAGTAGGCTACGGCGTAGGGTAATGTGTAGGGCTGTTTCCCTTTCGGGCTACAGTTAGGGTTAGGGAATGTCAAAGCGTAGGGCACACGTGAGGTTACGGAAACGTGGGAGAGTCAGGCTACATGCTGATGCACGGGTCAGTGCCAGCGTACCGGCCAGGAGTAGGCTACAGCTTGGTGGTTAGGTGTAGGGTTGTTGGTGTGTTTCCGTTCCAGGCTAGGGTTAGTGTTAGGGAACAGCAAGGCTTAGGGCACAGGTGAGGGTACGGAAATGTGGGAGGGTCGGGCTACGTGCTGACGCACGGGTCAGTGCCAGCGTACGGGCCAGGAGTAGGCTATGGCTTGGGGTTAGGTGTAGGGCTTATGGTGTGTTTCCCTTCCGTACTAGTGTTAGGGTTAAGGAACGGCAAGGCTTAGGGCACAGGTGACGTTACGGTAATGTGGGAAGGTCAGGCTACGTGCTGACGCACATGTCATTGCCAGCATATGGACCAGGAGTAGGCTACGGCTTCGGGGTAAGTTGTAGGGGTGGTGGTGGGTTTCCGTTGGGGGCTAGGGTTAGGGTTAGGGAACGGCAAGGCTTAGGGCCCAGGTGAGGGTACGGCAAAGTGGTGGATCAGGATACGTGCTGATGAAATGTTCAGTGCCTGCGTACGGGCCAGGAATAGGCTACGGTGTAGGGAAAGGTGTAGGGCTGGTGGTGGGTTTCCGTTCCGGGCTAGGGTTAGGGTTAGGGAACGGCAATGCTTAGGGCACAGGTGAGGGTATGGAAACGTGGGAGGGTCAGGCTACGTGCTGATGCACGGGTCAGTGCCAGCATACCTGCCAGGAGTAGGCTTCGGCTTGGCGGTTAGGTGTAGGGCTGGTGGTGGGTTTTGGTTTCGGGCTAGGGTTAGGGTTAGGGATCGGCAAGGCTTAGGGCACAGGTGAGGGTACGGAACCGTGGGAGAGTCTGGCTACATGCTGACGCACGGGTCAGTGCCAGCGTATGGGCCAAGAGTAGGCTATGGCTTGGGGGTAAGCTGTAGGGGTGGTGGTGGTTTTCCGTTCCGGACTAGGGTTAGGGTTACGGAACGGCAAGGCTTAGGGCACAGGTGTGGGTACGGAAACGTGGGAGGGTCAGGCTACGTGCTGACGCACTGGTCAGTGCCAGCGTACGGGCCAGGAGTAGTCTACTGCATAGGGTAATGTGTAGGGCTGGTGGCGCGTTTCCGTTACGGTGTAGGGTTAGGGTTAGGGAACGGCAAGGCTTAGGGCACAGGTGAGGGTACAGCAACGTGGGAGTGTCGGGCTATGTGCTGACGCATGGGTCAGTGCCAGCGTATGGGCCAGGAGTAGGCTACGGCTTGGGGGTTAGTTGTAGGGTTGGTGGTGGTTTTCTGTTCTTGGCTAGGGTTAGGGTTAGGGAACGGCAAGGCTTAGGTCATAGGTGAGGGTACGGAAACTTTGGAGGGTCGGGCTACGTGCTGACGCACGAGTTAGTGGCAGCGAACAGGCCAGGAGTAGGCTACGGCGTAGGGTAAGGTGTAGGGCTGTTGGTGGGTTTCCGTTCCGGGCTAGGGTTAGGGTTAGGGAACGGCAAGCTTAGGGCACAGGTGAGGTACAGAAACCTGGGAGGGTCGGGCTACATGCTGACGCACGGTTCACTGCCAGCGAACGGGCCAGGAGTAGGCTACGGCGTAGGGTAAAGTTTAGGGCTGGTTGTGGGTTTCTGTTCGGGTGTAGGGTTAGGGTTAGGGAACGCCAATGCTTAGGCCACATGTGAGGGTACGGAAAAGTGGGAGGTTCAGGTTACATGCTGACGCACAGGTCAGTGCCAGCGTACGGGCCAGTAGTAGCCTACTGCTTGGGGGTTAGGTGTAGGGCTGGTGGTAGTTTTCCGTTCCTGGCTAGGTTTAGGGATAGGGAACAGCAAAGCTTAGGACACACGTGAGGTTACAGAAACGTGGGAGGTTCGGGCTACCTGCTGACGCACGGGTCAGTGCCAGCGTACGGGGCAGGAGTAGGCTACGGCCTAGGGTAAGGTCTAGGGCTGGTGTTGGGTTTCCGTTCCGGGCTAGGGTTAGGGTAAGGGAACGGCAAGGCTTAGGGCACAGTTGAGGGTATGGAAACGTGGGATGATCTGGCTATGTGCTGACGCACGGGTCAGTGACAGCGTACGGGCCAGGAGTAGGTTACGGCATAGGGTAAGGTGTAGGGCTGGTGGAGGGTTTCCGTTCCAGGCTAGCGTTGGGGTTAGGGAACGGCAAGGCTTAGGAGTTGCCAGGCTGCCACCTGTAAAGAAGAGGATGTGTCACCCATACCTTCCGCTGGAATTTCTCTCCGGACAGAGGTGAGGAAGGAAAAAATCAGTGGGGGCCGGGACAGGAGGGGTATCTCAGACAGGGCAATGGAAAGCTTCCGGAAGAGCGCCCGGGGCCAAGACCAACCTGGCTGGCCTGCAGGCACCAAGTTGGCCTGCGTGCTGTCGCTGGTGTGGCTCGACGTCCCTTCTTCTAGGCTTTCAAGCCCTTGTACATATTCAGGTGTTTTACCTGGGAAGGGTAGGAACAGTTCAGCAGCAGCTGGCCTGGGGCTCAGCTCACGTTTACTCACAGATGCCTAGGCACGGTCCCCCAGCTTTGCAATGAGGATGCTCCTTGCGTGGGGGGTGGGTTGCTGGCTGTATGGGAGATGGTTTCCCACCTCTGACCAATTTCAGAATTGTTTACCGCTGGAGGAAGTGCCCTGATAGGGTTTTCCTCTGTATAACTCGTGGGTTCAGGTTTTTTTTTTTCTTTTATGGTTCAAGTTAGATTTTATTCCTCTTTTATATATTTATAGATATAAGCATGGAAATAATTCATTCCTATAAATACATCTGCGTGACGGGAAGAACTTTTTTCTCTTTTATTTTTAAATTTTATTTTTTAAAATTTTGAAATTAAATTTTATTTTTTTTATACAGCACGTTATATTTAGTTATGTATTTTATGCATATACATGTATACAGGTCAATCCCAATCTCCTAACTCATCCCACCACCACCACCCCATGGCTTCCCACACTTGGTGTCCATACGTTTGTTCTCTACCTCTGTGTCTCTATTTCTTCCCTGCAAACCAGTTCATCTGTACCATTTTTTAGGTTCCACATATATGCATTAATATACAGTATTTGGTTTCCTCTTTCTGACTTACTTCATTCTGTATGACAGTCTCGCGATCCATCGATGTCTCTACAAATGACCCAGTTTCATTCCTTTTTATGGCCGAGTAATATTTCATTTTATATATGTACCACATCTTTATCCATTCATCTGTCTGTGGGCATTTAGGTTGCTTCCATTACCTGGCTATTGTAAATAGTGCTGCAACGAACATTGTGGTGAATGTGCCTTTTTGATTTACGGTTTTCTCTGGGTATATGCCCAGAAGTGGGATTGCTGGATCAGATGGTAATTATATTTCTAATTTTTTTAAGGAAACTCCATACTGTTCTCCATAGTGACTGTATCAATTTACATTCCCACCAATAGTGGAAGAGGGCTCCTTTTGTCCACACCCTCCCCAGAATTGGTTGTTTGTAGATTTTCTGATGATGCCGATTCTAACAGGTGTGAGGTGATACCTCATTGTAGTTTTGATTTGCATTTCTCTAATAATTAGTGCTGTTGAGCAGCTTTTCATGTGCGTCTTGGCCATCTCTGTGTCTTCTTTAAAGAAAGTCTCTTTAGATCTTCTGCCCATTTTTGTATTGGGTTGTTTGTTTTTTTAATATTAAGCTGCATGAGCTGTTTATATATATTGGAGATTAAACCTCTGTCCATTGATTCGTTTGCAACGATTTTCGCCCATTCTGAGGGATTCCTTTTTCCATTCCCGTTTTTTTTTAACAAAAAAGGAAAGAAAGGAAAAGAAGCAGAACACTAATGTGCGTAAAATATGCCTTTTGAAACGGTCGTTTTGAAATATGGACGTCCTTTGAATTTTTTGGTCGATATGTGACCCCAGGATTTGTTTTCAGGGCAGGTGTCATTAACAGGCCTGCAATGATTTTGAATATCAACTGACCATTAGCGCTGGGATTAAAGCTGCTGTTGTGTGAAACGGCCACCAGGTGGCAGCAGTTCACCCTTACCAAATCTGGTTACTAGGGCAAGAGAGCCTCAGTGGAAGTGGTGTTCTAGATTGGAATTTAGAATGGAATGTGCCAGGAGAAAGCCCCTCAAGTTTGTCTCACTACTTCTTGTTCGTGTTTTTAATTTAATTTTTTTATTTTTTATTACAGCAAGGTTGATTACAATGTTTGGCTTGTTGTAGGTGTGGAAGATGTGGTTCTTTTACACATATACAGATGTCTGTTCTTCCTGGGATCCTTTTCCCATGTACGTTATGACAGAATGTTGAGTAGTCCTCTCTTGGTATTCTGTAGGTCTTTGGTGATTATATATGTCACCTGTGTTTGTATATGTCTGTTATCCCCGATATCATAATGAAACCAATCCTCACACCTTTCCATTGGTGAACCATAAGTTTGTTTAATGAATCTGTGATTGCCCTTCTCCGTGGAAATATCTGCCCTGGTATCCATTTTTAGGTAACACCTATAAGTGATATGATATGGTATGTGTCTTTCACTTTCTGACTTACTACAAGTCACGTGATTACTTCTAGGCTCATTTACGGTGCTGCAAATGGCATTGTGTCCTTTTTTTCCTTGGCTTCTCTTCTGCCTTAGCGAGGTCCATTTTCACCAATGTGATTCCCTGAGGTTTGTGGATTAGCTGACCTGGGCAGCCTTACCGTGCCGGCCCGCCCTCCCCAGGTGTGCCTCGTTGAGGTCAATATAAACAGTGCTCCAGGCAGCAATAGCCCCTGAAGCTGTGCCTGACTCGATATTCTCTGCCCCGTCAGCAGCCTCGGGGCTCTGCTGGTGGGTGGGAGTGAGGGGCCACAGCTTTGTGGGTGGCCCGGTGTGAGTGGGGCTCTGCTAGCCTTTCTGCAGGAGTTGCCAGGCTGACACCTGTAAAGAAGCGGATGTGTCACCCATACCTTCCACTGGAATTTCTCTCTGGACAGAGGTGAGGAAGGAAAAAAGAAGTGGGGGCCAGGACAGGAGGGGTATCTCAGGCAGGGTAATGGAAAGCTTCCGGAAGAGCGCCCGGGGCCAGGACCACCCTGGCTGGCCTGCAGGCACCAAGTTGGCCTGCGTGCTGTCGCTGGTGTGGCTCCACGGCCCTTCCTCTAGGCTTTCAAGCCCTTGTACATATTCAGGTGTTTTACCTCGGAAGGGTGGGAACAGTTCAGCAGCAGCTGGCCTGGGGCTCAGCTCACGTTTACGCACAGATGCCTCGGCACAGTCCCCCAGCTTTGCAATGAGGACGCTCCTTGTGTGGGGGGTGGGGTGCTGGCTGTATGGGAGATGGTTCCCCACCTCTGACCAATTTCAGAATTGTTTACCGCTGGAGCAAGTGTCCAGATAGGGTTTTCCTCTGTATAAATGGTGGGTTCAGGTTTTTTTTTTCTTTTATGTTTCAAGTTAGATTTTATTCCTCTTTTATGTATTTATAGATATAAGCATGGAAATAATTCATTTCTATAAATACATCTGTGAGACGGGAAGAACTTTTTTCTCTTTTATTTTTAAATTTTATTGTTTAGAATTTTGAAATTAATTAATTTATTTTTTTATACAGCAGGTTATTATTAGTTATGTAGTTTATGCATATAAATGTATACAGGTCAATCCCAATCTCCCAACTCATCCCACCACCACCACCCCATGGCTTCCCACACTTGGTGTCCATACGTTTGTTCTCTACCTCTGTGTCTCTATTTCTTCGCTGCAAACCAGTTCATCTGTACCATTTTTTAGGTTCCCCATATATGCCTTAATATACAGTATTTGGTTTCCTCTTTTTGACTACATTCTGTATGACAGTCTCTTGATCCATCGATGTCTCTACATATGACCCAGTTTCATTCCTTTTTATGGCCGAGTAATATTTCATTTTATATATGTACCACATCTTTATCCATTCATCTGTCTGTGGGCATTTAGATTGCTTCCATTACCTGGCTATTGTAAATAGTGCTGCAATGAACATTGTGGTGAATGTGCCTTTTTGATTTATGGTTTTCTCTGGGTATATGCCCAGAAGTGGGATTGCTGGATCAGATGGTAATTCTATTTCTAGTTTTTTTAAGGAAACTCCATACTGTTCTCCATAGTGACTGTATCAATTTACATTCCCACCAATAGTGGAAGAGGGCTCCTTTTGTCCACACCCTCCCCAGAATTGGTTGTTTGTAGATTTTCTGATGACGCCGATTCTAACAGGTGTGAGGTGATACCTCATTGTAGTTTTGATTTGCATTTCTCTAATAATTAGTGCTGTTGAGCAGCTTTTCATGTGCGTCTTGGCCATCTCTGTGTCTTCTTTGAAGAAACGTCTCTTTAGATCTTCTGCCCATTTTGGTATTGGGTTGTTTGTTTTTTTAATATTAAGCTGCATGAGCTGTTTATATATATTGGAGATTAAACCTCTGTCCATTGATTCGTTTGCAACGATTTTTGCCCATTCTGAGGGATGCCTTTTTCCATTCCCGTTTTTTTTAACAAAAGAGGAAAGAAAGGAAAAGAAGCAGAACACTAATGTGCGTAAAATATGCCTTTTGAAACGGTCCTTTTGAAATATGGACGTCCTTTGAATTTTTTGGTCGATATGTGACCCCAGGATTTGTTTTCAGGGCAGGTGTCATTTACAGGCCTGCAATGATTTTGAATATCAACTGACCATTAGCGCTGGGATTAAAGCTGCTGTTGTGTGAAACGGCCACAAGGTGGCAGCAGTTCACCCTTACCAAATCTGGTTACTAGGGCAAGAGAGCCTCAGTGGAAGTGGTGTTCTAGATTGGAATTTAGAATGGAATGTGCCAGGAGAAAGCCCCTCAAGTTTGTCTCACTACTTCTTATTCGTGTTTTTAATTTAATATTTTTATTTTTTATTACAGCATGTTTGATTACAATGTTTGGCTTGTTGTAGGTGTGGAAGATGTGGTTCTTTTACACATATACAGATGACTGTTCTTCCTGGGATCCTTTTCCCATGTACGTTATGACAGAATGTTGAGTAGTCCTCTCTTGGTATTCTGTAGGTCTTTGGTGATTATATATGTCACCTGTGTTTGTATATGTCTGTTAACCCCGATATCGTAATGAAACCAATCCTCACACCTTTCCATTGGTGAACCATAAGTTTGTTTAATGAATCTGTGATTGCCCTTCTCCGTGGAAATATCTGCCCTGGTATCCATTTTTAGGTAACACCTATAAGTGATATGATATGGTATGTGTCTTTCACTTTCTGACTTACTACAAGTCACGTGATTACTTCTAGACTCATTTACGGTGCTGCAAATGGCATTTTGTCCTTTTTTTCCTTGGCTTCTCTTCTGCCTTAGCGAGGTCCATTTTCAACAATGTGATTCCCTGAGGGTTGTGGATTAGCTGACCTGGGCAGCCTTACCCTGCCGGCCCGCCCTCCCCAGGTGTGCCTCATTGAGGTCAATATAAACAGCGCTCCAGGCAGCAATAGCCCCTGAAGCTGTGCCTGACTCCATATTCTCTGCCCCGTCAGCAGTCTCGGGACTCTGCTGGTGGGAGGGAGTGAGGGGCCACAGCTTTGTGGGTGGCCCGGTGTGAGTGGGGCTCTGCTGGCCTTTCTGCAGGAGTTGCCAGGCTGACACCTGTAAAGAAGAGGATGTGTCACCCATACCTTCCGCTGGAATTTCTCTCCGGACAGAGGTGAGGAAGGAAAAAAGCAGTGGGGGCCAGGACAGGAGGGGTATCTCAGGCAGGGCAATGGAAAGCTTCCGGAAGAGCGCCTGGGGCCAGGACCACCCTGGCTGGCCTGCAGGCACCAAGTTGGCCTGCGTGCTGTCGCTGGTGTGGCTCGACGGCCCTTCTTCTAGGCTTTCAAGCCCTTGTACATATTCAGGTGTTTTACCTGGGAAGGGTGGGAACAGTTCAGCAGCAGCTGGCCTGGGGCTCAGCTCACGTTTACGCACAGATGCCTCGGCACAGTCCCCCAGCTTTGCAATGAGGACGCTCCTTGTGTGGGGGGTGGGGTGCTGGCTGTATGGGAGATGGTTCCCCACCTCTGACCAATTTCAGAATTGTTTACCGCTGGAGCAAGTGTCCAGATAGGGTTTTCCTCTGTATAAATGGTGGGTTCAGGTTTTTTTTTTCTTTTATGTTTCAAGTTAGATTTTATTCCTCTTTTATGTATTTATAGACATAAGCATGGAAATAATTCATTCCTATAAATACATCTGTGAGACGGGAAGAACTTTTTTCTCTTTTATTTTTAAATTTTATTGTTTAGAATTTTGAAATTAATTAATTTATTTTTTTATACAGCAGGTTATTATTAGTTATGTAGTTTATGCATATAAATGTATACAGGTCAATCCCAATCTCCCAACTCATCCCACCACCACCACCCCATGGCTTCCCACACTTGGTGTCCATACGTTTGTTCTCTACCTCTGTGTCTCTATTTCTTCGCTGCAAACCAGTTCATCTGTACCATTTTTTAAGTTCCACATATATGCCTTAATATACAGTATTTGGTTTCCTCTTTCTGACTTCATTCTGTATGACAGTCTCTTGATCCATCGATGTCTCTACAAATGACCCAGTTTCATTCCTTTTTATGGCCGAGTAATATTTCATTTTATATATGTACCACATCTTTATCCATTCATCTGTCTGTGGGCATTTAGGTTGCTTCCATTACCTGGCTATTGTAAATAGTGCTGCAATGAACATTGTGGTGAATGTGCCTTTTTGATTTACGGTTTTCTCTGGGTATATGCCCAGAAGTGGGATTGCTGGATCAGATGGTAATTCTATTTCTAGTTTTTTTTAAGGAAACTCCATACTGTTCTCCATAGTGACTGTATCAATTTACATTCCCACCAATAGTGGAAGAGGGCTCCTTTTGTCCACACCCTCCCCAGAATTGGTTGTTTGTAGATTTCCTGATGATGCCGATTCTAACGGGTGTGAGGTGATACCTCATTGTAGTTTTGATTTGCATTTCTCTAATAATTAGTGCTGTTGAGCAGCTTTTCATGTGCGTCTTGGCCATCTCTGTGTCTCCTTTGAAGAAACATCTCTTTAGATCTTCTGCCCATTTTTGTATTGGGTTGTTTGTTTTTTTAATATTAAGCTGCATGAGCTGTTTATATATATTGGAGATTAAACCTCTGTCCATTGATTCGTTTGCAACGATTTTTGCCCATTCTGAGGGATGCCTTTTTCCATTCCCGTTTTTTTTAACAAAAAAGGAAAGAAAGGAAAAGAAGCAGAACACTAATGTGCGTAAAATATGCCTTTTGAAACGGTCGTTTTGAAATATGGACGTCCTTTGAATTTTTTGGTCGATATGTGACCCCAGGATTTGTTTTCAGGGCAGGTGTCATTTACAGGCCTGCAATGATTTTGAATATCAACTGACCATTAGCGCTGGGATTAAAGCTGCTGTTGTGTGAAACGGCCACAAGGTGGCAGCAGTTCACCCTTACCAAATCTGGTTACTAGGGCAAGAGAGCCTCAGTGGAAGTGGTGTTCTAGATTGGAATTTAGAATGGAATGTGCCAGGAGAAAGCCCCTCAAGTTTGTCTCACTACTTCTTGTTCGTGTTTTTAATTTAATTTTTTTATTTTTTATTACAGCAAGTTTGATTACAATGTTTGGCTTGTTGTAGGTGTGGAAGATGTGGTTCTTTTACACATATACAGATGTCTGTTCTTCCTGGGATCCTTTTCCCTTGTACGTTATGACAGAATGTTGAGTAGTCCTCTCTTGGTATTCTGTAGGTCTTTGGTGATTATATATGTCACCTGTGTTTGTATATGTCTGTTAACCCCGATATTGTAATGAAACCAATCCTCACACCATTCCATTGGTGAACCATAAGTTTGTTTAATGAATCTGTGATTGCCCTTCTCCGTGGAAATATCTGCCCTGGTATCCATTTTTAGGTAACACCTATAATTGATATGATATGATATGTGTCTTTCACTTTCTGACTTACTACAAGTCACGTGATTACTTCTAGGCTCATTTACGGTGCTGCAAATGGCATTGTGTCCTTTTTTTCCTTGGCTTCTCTTCTGCCTTAGCGAGGTCCATTTTCACCAATGTGATTCCCTGAGGTTTGTGGATTAGCTGACCTGGGCAGCCTTACTCTGCCGGCCCGCCCTCCCCAGGTGTGCCTCGTTGAGGTCAATATAAACAGCGCTCCAGGCAGCAATAGCCCCTGAAGCTGTGCCTGACTCCATATTCTCTGCCCCGTCAGCAGTCTCGGGGCTGTGCTGGTGGGAGGGAGTGAGGGGCCACAGCTTTGTGGGTGGCCCGGTGTGAGTGGGACTCTGCTGGCCTTTCTGCAGGAGTTGCCAGGCTGCCACCTGTAAAGAAGAGAATGTGTCACCCGTACCTTCCGCTGGAATTTCTCTCCGGACAGAGGTGAGGAAGGAAAAAAGCAGTGGGGGCCGGGACAGGAGGGGTATCTCAGACAGGGCAATGGAAAGCTTCCGGAAGAGCGCCCGAGGCCAAGACCAACCTGGCTGGCCTGCAGGCACCAAGTTGGCCTGCGTGCTGTCGCTGGTGTGGCTCGACGTCCCTTCTTCTAGGCTTTCAAGCCCTTGTACATATTCAGGTGTTTTACCTGGGAAGGGTGGGAACAGTTCAGCAGCAGCTGGCCTGGGGCTCAGCTCACGTTTACTCACAGATGCCTAGGCACGGTCCCCCAGCTTTGCAATGAGGATGCTCCTTGCGTGGGGGGTGGGTTGCTGGCTGTATGGGAGATGGTTTCCCACCTCTGACCAACTTCAGAATTGTTTACCGCTGGAGCAAGTGCCCTGATAGGGTTTTCCTCTGTATAACTCGTGGGTTCAGGTTTTTTTGTTTCTTTTATGGTTCAAGTTAGATTTTATTCCTCTTTTATATATTTATAGATATAAGCATGGAAATAATTCATTCCTATAAATACATCTGCGTGACGGGAAGAACTTTTTTCTCTTTTATTTTTAAATTTTATTTTTTAAAATTTTGAAATTAAATTTTATTTTTTTTATACAGCACGTTATTTTTAGTTATGTATTTTATGCATATACATGTATACAGGTCAATCCCAATCTCCTAACTCATCCCACCACCACCACCCCATGGCTTCCCACACTTGGTGTCCATACGTTTGTTCTCTACCTCTGTGTCTCTATTTCTTCCCTGCAAACCAGTTCATCTGTACCATTTTTTAGGTTCCACATATATGCATTAATATACAGTATTTGGTTTCCTCTTTCTGACTTACTTCATTCTGTATGACAGTCTCTTGATCCATCGATGTCTCTACAAATGACCCAGTTTCATTCCTTTTTATGGCCGAGTAATATTTCATTTTATATATGTACCACATCTTTATCCATTCATCTGTCTGTGGGCATTTAGGTTGCTTCCATTACCTGGCTATTGTAAATAGTGCTGCAATGAACATTGTGGTGAATGTGCCTTTTTGATTTACGGTTTTCTCTGGGTATATGCCCAGAAGTGGGATTGCTGGATCAGATGGTAATTCTATTTCTAGTTTTTTTTAAGGAAACTCCATACTGTTCTCCATAGTGACTGTATCAATTTACATTCCCACCAATAGTGGAAGAGGGCTCCTTTTGTCCACACCCTCCCCAGAATTGGTTGTTTGTAGATTTTCTGATGATGCCGATTCTAACGGGTGTGAGGTGATACCTCATTGTAGTTTTGATTTGCATTTCTCTAATAATTAGTGCTGTTGAGCAGCTTTTCATGTGCGTCTTGGCCATCTCTGTGTCTCCTTTGAAGAAACATCTCTTTAGATCTTCTGCCCATTTTTGTATTGGGTTGTTTGTTTTTTTAATATTAAGCTGCATGAGCTGTTTATATATATTGGAGATTAAACCTCTGTCCATTGATTCGTTTGCAACGATTTTTGCCCATTCTGAGGGATGCCTTTTTCCATTCCCGTTTTTTTTAACAAAAAAGGAAAGAAAGGAAAAGAAGCAGAACACTAATGTGCGTAAAATATGCCTTTTGAAACGGTCCTTTTGAAATATGGACGTCCTTTGAATTTTTTGGTCGATATGTGACCCCAGGATTTGTTTTCAGGGCAGGTGTCATTTACAGGCCTGCAATGATTTTGAATATCAACTGACCATTAGCGCTGCGATTAAAGCTGCTGTTGTGTGAAACGGCCACAAGGTGGCAGCAGTTCACTCTTACCAAATCTGGTTACTAGGGCAAGAGAGCCTCAGTGGAAGTGGTGTTCTAGATTGGAATTTAGAATGGAATGTGCCAGGAGAAAGCCCCTCAAGTTTGTCTCACTACTTCTTGTTCGTGTTTTTAATTTAATTTTTTTATTTTTTATTACAGCATGTTTGATTACAATGTTTGGCTTGTTGTAGGTGTGGAAGATGTGGTTCTTTTACACATATACAGATGACTGTTCTTCCTGGGATCCTTTTCCCATGTACGTTATGACAGAATGTTGAGTAGTCCTCTCTTGGTATTCTGTAGGTCTTTGGTGATTATATATGTCACCTGTGTTTGTATATGTCTGTTAACCCCGATATCGTAATGAAACCAATCCTCACACCTTTCCATTGGTGAACCATAAGTTTGTTTAATGAATCTGTGATTGCCCTTCTCCGTGGAAATATCTGCCCTGGTATCCATTTTTAGGTAACACCTATAAGTGATATGATATGGTATGTGTCTTTCACTTTCTGACTTACTACAAGTCACGTGATTACTTCTAGACTCATTTACGGTGCTGCAAATGGCATTTTGTCCTTTTTTTCCTTGGCTTCTCTTCTGCCCTAGCGAGGTCCATTTTCAACAATGTGATTCCCTGAGGGTTGTGGATTAGCTGACCTGGGCAGCCTTACCCTGCCGGCCCGCCCTCCCCAGGTGTGCCTCATTGAGGTCAATATAAACAGCGCTCCAGGCAGCAATAGCCCCTGAAGCTGTGCCTGACTCCATATTCTCTGCCCCGTCAGCAGTCTCGGGGCTGTGCTGGTGGGAGGGAGTGAGGGGCCACAGCTTTGTGGGTGGCCCGGTGTGAGTGGGGCTCTGCTGGCCTTTCTGCAGGAGTTGCCAGGCTGACACCTGTAAAGAAGAGGATGTGTCACCCATACCTTCCGCTGGAATTTCTCTCCGGACAGAGGTGAGGAAGGAAAAAAGCAGTGGGGGCCAGGACAGGAGGGGTATCTCAGGCAGGGCAATGGAAAGCTTCCGGAAGAGCGCCTGGGGCCAGGACCACCCTGGCTGGCCTGCAGGCACCAAGTTGGCCTGCGTGCTGTCGCTGGTGTGGCTCGACGGCCCTTCCTCTAGGCTTTCAAGCCCTTGTACATATTCAGGTGTTTTACCTGGGAAGGGTGGGAACAGTTCAGCAGCAGCTGGCCTGGGGCTCAGCTCACGTTTACGCACAGATGCCTCGGCACAGTCCCCCAGCTTTGCAATGAGGACGCTCCTTGTGTGGGGGGTGGGGTGCTGGCTGTATGGGAGATGGTTCCCCACCTCTGACCAATTTCAGAATTGTTTACCGCTGGAGCAAGTGTCCAGATAGGGTTTTCCTCTGTATAAATGGTGGGTTCAGGTTTTTTTTTTCTTTTATGTTTCAAGTTAGATTTTATTCCTCTTTTATGTATTTATAGATATAAGCATGGAAATAATTCATTCCTATAAATACATCTGTGAGACGGGAAGAACTTTTTTCTCTTTTATTTTTAAATTTTATTGTTTAGAATTTTGAAATTAATTAATTTATTTTTTTATACAGCAGGTTATTATTAGTTATGTAGTTTATGCATATAAATGTATACAGGTCAATCCCAATCTCCCAACTCATCCCACCACCACCACCCCATGGCTTCCCACACTTGGTGTCCATACGTTTGTTCTCTACCTCTGTGTCTCTATTTCTTCGCTGCAAACCAGTTCATCTGTACCATTTTTTAGGTTCCACATATATGCCTTAATATACAGTATTTGGTTTCCTCTTTCTGACTTCATTCTGTATGACAGTCTCTTGATCCATCGATGTCTCTACAAATGACCCAGTTTCATTCCTTTTTATGGCCGAGTAATATTTCATTTTATATATGTACCACATCTTTATCCATTCATCTGTCTGTGGGCATTTAGGTTGCTTCCATTACCTGGCTATTGTAAATAGTGCTGCAATGAACATTGTGGTGAATGTGCCTTTTTGATTTACGGTTTTCTCTGGGTATATGCCCAGAAGTGGGATTGCTGGATCAGATGGTAATTCTATTTCTAGTTTTTTTTAAGGAAACTCCATACTGTTCTCCATAGTGACTGTATCAATTTACATTCCCACCAATAGTGGAAGAGGGCTCCTTTTGTCCACACCCTCCCCAGAATTGGTTGTTTGTAGATTTTCTGATGATGCCGATTCTAACGGGTGTGAGGTGATACCTCATTGTAGTTTTGATTTGCATTTCTCTAATAATTAGTGCTGTTGAGCAGCTTTTCATGTGCGTCTTGGCCATCTCTGTGTCTCCTTTGAAGAAACATCTCTTTAGATCTTCTGCCCATTTTTGTATTGGGTTGTTTGTTTTTTTAATATTAAGCTGCATGAGCTGTTTATATATATTGGAGATTAAACCTCTGTCCATTGATTCGTTTGCAACGATTTTTGCCCATTCTGAGGGATGCCTTTTTCCATTCCCGTTTTTTTTAACAAAAAAGGAAAGAAAGGAAAAGAAGCAGAACACTAATGTGCGTAAAATATGCCTTTTGATACGGTCCTTTTGAAATATGGACGTCCTTTGAATTTTTTGGTCGATATGTGACCCCAGGATTTGTTTTCAGGGCAGGTGTCATTTACAGGCCTGCAATGATTTTGAATATCAACTGACCATTAGCGCTGGGATTAAAGCTGCTGTTGTGTGAAACGGCCACCAGGTGGCAGCAGTTCACCCTTACCAAATCTGGTTACTAGGGCAAGAGAGCCTCAGTGGAAGTGGTGTTCTAGATTGGAATTTAGAATGGAATGTGCCAGGAGAAAGCCCCTCAAGTTTGTCTCACTACTTCTTGTTCGTGTTTTTAATTTAATTTTTTTATTTTTTATTACAGCAAGTTTGATTACAATGTTTGGCTTGTTGTAGGTGTGGAAGATGTGGTTCTTTTACACATATACAGATGACTGTTCTTCCTGGGATCCTTTTCCCATGTACGTTATGACAGAATGTTGAGTAGTCCTCTCTTGGTATTCTGTAGGTCTTTGGTGATTATATATGTCACCTGTGTTTGTATATGTCTGTTAACCCCGATATCGTAATGAAACCAATCCTCACACCTTTCCATTGGTGAACCATAAGTTTGTTTAATGAATCTGTGATTGCCCTTCTCCGTGGAAATATCTGCCCTGGTATCCATTTTTAGGTAACACCTATAAGTGATATGATATGGTATGTGTCTTTCACTTTCTGACTTACTACAAGTCACGTGATTACTTCTAGACTCATTTACGGTGCTGCAAATGGCATTTTGTCCTTTTTTTCCTTGGCTTCTCTTCTGCCTTAGCGAGGTCCATTTTCAACAATGTGATTCCCTGAGGGTTGTGGATTAGCTGACCTGGGCAGCCTTACCCTGCCGGCCCGCCCTCCCCAGGTGTGCCTCATTGAGGTCAATATAAACAGCGCTCCAGGCAGCAATAGCCCCTGAAGCTGTGCCTGACTCCATATTCTCTGCCCCGTCAGCAGTCTCGGGACTCTGCTGGTGGGAGGGAGTGAGGGGCCACAGCTTTGTGGGTGGCCCGGTGTGAGTGGGGCTCTGCTGGCCTTTCTGCAGGAGTTGCCAGGCTGACACCTGTAAAGAAGAGGATGTGTCACCCATACCTTCCGCTGGAATTTCTCTCCGGACAGAGGTGAGGAAGGAAAAAAGCAGTGGGGGCCAGGACAGGAGGGGTATCTCAGGCAGGGCAATGGAAAGCTTCCGGAAGAGCGCCTGGGGCCAGGACCACCCTGGCTGGCCTGCAGGCACCAAGTTGGCCTGCGTGCTGTCGCTGGTGTGGCTCGACGGCCCTTCCTCTAGGCTTTCAAGCCCTTGTACATATTCAGGTGTTTTACCTGGGAAGGGTGGGAACAGTTCAGCAGCAGCTGGCCTGGGGCTCAGCTCACGTTTACGCACAGATGCCTCGGCACAGTCCCCCAGCTTTGCAATGAGGACGCTCCTTGTGTGGGGGGTGGGGTGCTGGCTGTATGGGAGATGGTTCCCCACCTCTGACCAATTTCAGAATTGTTTACCGCTGGAGCAAGTGTCCAGATAGGGTTTTCCTCTGTATAAATGGTGGGTTCAGGTTTTTTTTTTCTTTTATGTTTCAAGTTAGATTTTATTCCTCTTTTATGTATTTATAGATATAAGCATGGAAATAATTCATTCCTATAAATACATCTGTGAGACGGGAAGAACTTTTTTCTCTTTTATTTTTAAATTTTATTGTTTAGAATTTTGAAATTAATTAATTTATTTTTTTATACAGCAGGTTATTATTAGTTATGTAGTTTATGCATATAAATGTATACAGGTCAATCCCAATCTCCCAACTCATCCCACCACCACCACCCCATGGCTTCCCACACTTGGTGTCCATACGTTTGTTCTCTACCTCTGTGTCTCTATTTCTTCGCTGCAAACCAGTTCATCTGTACCATTTTTTAGGTTCCACATATATGCCTTAATATACAGTATTTGGTTTCCTCTTTCTGACTTCATTCTGTATGACAGTCTCTTGATCCATCGATGTCTCTACAAATGACCCAGTTTCATTCCTTTTTATGGCCGAGTAATATTTCATTTTATATATGTACCACATCTTTATCCATTCATCTGTCTGTGGGCATTTAGGTTGCTTCCATTACCTGGCTATTGTAAATAGTGCTGCAATGAACATTGTGGTGAATGTGCCTTTTTGATTTACGGTTTTCTCTGGGTATATGCCCAGAAGTGGGATTGCTGGATCAGATGGTAATTCTATTTCTAGTTTTTTTTAAGGAAACTCCATACTGTTCTCCATAGTGACTGTATCAATTTACATTCCCACCAATAGTGGAAGAGGGCTCCTTTTGTCCACACCCTCCCCAGAATTGGTTGTTTGTAGATTTTCTGATGATGCCGATTCTAACGGGTGTGAGGTGATACCTCATTGTAGTTTTGATTTGCATTTCTCTAATAATTAGTGCTGTTGAGCAGCTTTTCATGTGCGTCTTGGCCATCTCTGTGTCTCCTTTGAAGAAACATCTCTTTAGATCTTCTGCCCATTTTTGTATTGGGTTGTTTGTTTTTTTAATATTAAGCTGCATGAGCTGTTTATATATATTGGAGATTAAACCTCTGTCCATTGATTCGTTTGCAACGATTTTTGCCCATTCTGAGGGATGCCTTTTTCCATTCCCGTTTTTTTTAACAAAAAAGGAAAGAAAGGAAAAGAAGCAGAACACTAATGTGCGTAAAATATGCCTTTTGAAACGGTCCTTTTGAAATATGGACGTCCTTTGAATTTTTTGGTCGATATGTGACCCCAGGATTTGTTTTCAGGGCAGGTGTCATTTACAGGCCTGCAATGATTTTGAATATCAACTGACCATTAGCGCTGCGATTAAAGCTGCTGTTGTGTGAAACGGCCACAAGGTGGCAGCAGTTCACCCTTACCAAATCTGGTTACTAGGGCAAGAGAGCCTCAGTGGAAGTGGTGTTCTAGATTGGAATTTAGAATGGAATGTGCCAGGAGAAAGCCCCTCAAGTTTGTCTCACTACTTCTTGTTCGTGATTTTAATTTAATTTTTTTATTTTTTATTACAGCATGTTTGATTACAATGTTTGGCTTGTTGTAGGTGTGGAAGATGTGGTTCTTTTACACATATACAGATGACTGTTCTTCCTGGGATCCTTTTCCCATGTACGTTATGACAGAATGTTGAGTAGTCCTCTCTTGGTATTCTGTAGGTCTTTGGTGATTATATATGTCACCTGTGTTTGTATATGTCTGTTAACCCCGATATCGTAATGAAACCAATCCTCACACCTTTCCATTGGTGAACCATAAGTTTGTTTAATGAATCTGTGATTGCCCTTCTCCGTGGAAATATCTGCCCTGGTATCCATTTTTAGGTAACACCTATAAGTGATATGATATGGTATGTGTCTTTCACTTTCTGACTTACTACAAGTCACGTGATTACTTCTAGACTCATTTACGGTGCTGCAAATGGCATTTTGTCCTTTTTTTCCTTGGCTTCTCTTCTGCCTTAGCGAGGTCCATTTTCAACAATGTGATTCCCTGAGGGTTGTGGATTAGCTGACCTGGGCAGCCTTACCCTGCCGGCCCGCCCTCCCCAGGTGTGCCTCATTGAGGTCAATATAAACAGCGCTCCAGGCAGCAATAGCCCCTGAAGCTGTGCCTGACTCCATATTCTCTGCCCCGTCAGCAGTCTCGGGACTCTGCTGGTGGGAGGGAGTGAGGGGCCACAGCTTTGTGGGTGGCCCGGTGTGAGTGGGGCTCTGCTGGCCTTTCTGCAGGAGTTGCCAGGCTGACACCTGTAAAGAAGAGGATGTGTCACCCATACCTTCCGCTGGAATTTCTCTCCGGACAGAGGTGAGGAAGGAAAAAAGCAGTGGGGGCCAGGACAGGAGGGGTATCTCAGGCAGGGCAATGGAAAGCTTCCGGAAGAGCGCCTGGGGCCAGGACCACCCTGGCTGGCCTGCAGGCACCAAGTTGGCCTGCGTGCTGTCGCTGGTGTGGCTCGACGGCCCTTCCTCTAGGCTTTCAAGCCCTTGTACATATTCAGGTGTTTTACCTGGGAAGGGTGGGAACAGTTCAGCAGCAGCTGGCCTGGGGCTCAGCTCACGTTTACGCACAGATGCCTCGGCACAGTCCCCCAGCTTTGCAATGAGGACGCTCCTTGTGTGGGGGGTGGGGTGCTGGCTGTATGGGAGATGGTTCCCCACCTCTGACCAATTTCAGAATTGTTTACCGCTGGAGCAAGTGTCCAGATAGGGTTTTCCTCTGTATAAATGGTGGGTTCAGGTTTTTTTTTTCTTTTATGTTTCAAGTTAGATTTTATTCCTCTTTTATGTATTTATAGATATAAGCATGGAAATAATTCATTCCTATAAATACATCTGTGAGACGGGAAGAACTTTTTTCTCTTTTATTTTTAAATTTTATTGTTTAGAATTTTGAAATTAATTAATTTATTTTTTTATACAGCAGGTTATTATTAGTTATGTAGTTTATGCATATAAATGTATACAGGTCAATCCCAATCTCCCAACTCATCCCACCACCACCACCCCATGGCTTCCCACACTTGGTGTCCATACGTTTGTTCTCTACCTCTGTGTCTCTGTTTCTTCGCTGCAAACCAGTTCATCTGTACCATTTTTTAGGTTCCACATATATGCCTTAATATACAGTATTTGGTTTCCTCTTTCTGACTTCATTCTGTATGACAGTCTCTTGATCCATCGATGTCTCTACAAATGACCCAGTTTCATTCCTTTTTATGGCCGAGTAATATTTCATTTTATATATGTACCACATCTTTATCCATTCATCTGTCTGTGGGCATTTAGGTTGCTTCCATTACCTGGCTATTGTAAATAGTGCTGCAATGAACATTGTGGTGAATGTGCCTTTTTGATTTACGGTTTTCTCTGGGTATATGCCCAGAAGTGGGATTGCTGGATCAGATGGTAATTCTATTTCTAGTTTTTTTTAAGGAAACTCCATACTGTTCTCCATAGTGACTGTATCAATTTACATTCCCACCAATAGTGGAAGAGGGCTCCTTTTGTCCACACCCTCCCCAGAATTGGTTGTTTGTAGATTTTCTGATGATGCCGATTCTAACGGGTGTGAGGTGATACCTCATTGTAGTTTTGATTTGCATTTCTCTAATAATTAGTGCTGTTGAGCAGCTTTTCATGTGCGTCTTGGCCATCTCTGTGTCTCCTTTGAAGAAACATCTCTTTAGATCTTCTGCCCATTTTTGTATTGGGTTGTTTGTTTTTTTAATATTAAGCTGCATGAGCTGTTTATATATATTGGAGATTAAACCTCTGTCCATTGATTCGTTTGCAACGATTTTTGCCCATTCTGAGGGATGCCTTTTTCCATTCCCGTTTTTTTTAACAAAAAAGGAAAGAAAGGAAAAGAAGCAGAACACTAATGTGCGTAAAATATGCCTTTTGAAACGGTCCTTTTGAAATATGGACGTCCTTTGAATTTTTTGGTCGATATGTGACCCCAGGATTTGTTTTCAGGGCAGGTGTCATTTACAGGCCTGCAATGATTTTGAATATCAACTGACCATTAGCGCTGCGATTAAAGCTGCTGTTGTGTGAAACGGCCACAAGGTGGCAGCAGTTCACCCTTACCAAATCTGGTTACTAGGGCAAGAGAGCCTCAGTGGAAGTGGTGTTCTAGATTGGAATTTAGAATGGAATGTGCCAGGAGAAAGCCCCTCAAGTTTGTCTCACTACTTCTTGTTCGTGTTTTTAATTTAATTTTTTTATTTTTTATTACAGCATGTTTGATTACAATGTTTGGCTTGTTGTAGGTGTGGAAGATGTGGTTCTTTTACACATATACAGATGACTGTTCTTCCTGGGATCCTTTTCCCATGTACGTTATGACAGAATGTTGAGTAGTCCTCTCTTGGTATTCTGTAGGTCTTTGGTGATTATATATGTCACCTGTGTTTGTATATGTCTGTTAACCCCGATATCGTAATGAAACCAATCCTCACACCTTTCCATTGGTGAACCATAAGTTTGTTTAATGAATCTGTGATTGCCCTTCTCCGTGGAAATATCTGCCCTGGTATCCATTTTTAGGTAACACCTATAAGTGATATGATATGGTATGTGTCTTTCACTTTCTGACTTACTACAAGTCACGTGATTACTTCTAGACTCATTTACGGTGCTGCAAATGGCATTTTGTCCTTTTTTTCCTTGGCTTCTCTTCTGCCCTAGCGAGGTCCATTTTCAACAATGTGATTCCCTGAGGGTTGTGGATTAGCTGACCTGGGCAGCCTTACCCTGCCGGCCCGCCCTCCCCAGGTGTGCCTCATTGAGGTCAATATAAACAGCGCTCCAGGCAGCAATAGCCCCTGAAGCTGTGCCTGACTCCATATTCTCTGCCCCGTCAGCAGTCTCGGGGCTGTGCTGGTGGGAGGGAGTGAGGGGCCACAGCTTTGTGGGTGGCCCGGTGTGAGTGGGGCTCTGCTGGCCTTTCTGCAGGAGTTGCCAGGCTGACACCTGTAAAGAAGAGGATGTGTCACCCATACCTTCCGCTGGAATTTCTCTCCGGACAGAGGTGAGGAAGGAAAAAAGCAGTGGGGGCCAGGACAGGAGGGGTATCTCAGGCAGGGCAATGGAAAGCTTCCGGAAGAGCGCCTGGGGCCAGGACCACCCTGGCTGGCCTGCAGGCACCAAGTTGGCCTGCGTGCTGTCGCTGGTGTGGCTCGACGGCCCTTCCTCTAGGCTTTCAAGCCCTTGTACATATTCAGGTGTTTTACCTGGGAAGGGTGGGAACAGTTCAGCAGCAGCTGGCCTGGGGCTCAGCTCACGTTTACGCACAGATGCCTCGGCACAGTCCCCCAGCTTTGCAATGAGGACGCTCCTTGTGTGGGGGGTGGGGTGCTGGCTGTATGGGAGATGGTTCCCCACCTCTGACCAATTTCAGAATTGTTTACCGCTGGAGCAAGTGTCCAGATAGGGTTTTCCTCTGTATAAATGGTGGGTTCAGGTTTTTTTTTTTCTTTTATGTTTCAAGTTAGATTTTATTCCTCTTTTGTGTATTTATAGACATAAGCATGGAAATAATTCATTCCTATAAATACATCTGTGAGACGGGAAGAACTTTTTTCTCTTTTATTTTTAAATTTTATTGTTTAGAATTTTGAAATTAATTAATTTATTTTTTTATACAGCAGGTTATTATTAGTTATGTAGTTTATGCATATAAATGTATACAGGTCAATCCCAATCTCCCAACTCATCCCACCACCACCACCCCATGGCTTCCCACACTTGGTGTCCATACGTTTGTTCTCTACCTCTGTGTCTCTATTTCTTCGCTGCAAACCAGTTCATCTGTACCATTTTTTAGGTTCCACATATATGCCTTAATATACAGTATTTGGTTTCCTCTTTCTGACTTCATTCTGTATGACAGTCTCTTGATCCATCGATGTCTCTACAAATGACCCAGTTTCATTCCTTTTTATGGCCGAGTAATATTTCATTTTATATATGTACCACATCTTTATCCATTCATCTGTCTGTGGGCATTTAGGTTGCTTCCATTACCTGGCTATTGTAAATAGTGCTGCAATGAACATTGTGGTGAATGTGCCTTTTTGATTTACGGTTTTCTCTGGGTATATGCCCAGAAGTGGGATTGCTGGATCAGATGGTAATTCTATTTCTAGTTTTTTTTAAGGAAACTCCATACTGTTCTCCATAGTGACTGTATCAATTTACATTCCCACCAATAGTGGAAGAGGGCTCCTTTTGTCCACACCCTCCCCAGAATTGGTTGTTTGTAGATTTTCTGATGATGCCGATTCTAACGGGTGTGAGGTGATACCTCATTGTAGTTTTGATTTGCATTTCTCTAATAATTAGTGCTGTTGAGCAGCTTTTCATGTGCGTCTTGGCCATCTCTGTGTCTCCTTTGAAGAAACATCTCTTTAGATCTTCTGCCCATTTTTGTATTGGGTTGTTTGTTTTTTTAATATTAAGCTGCATGAGCTGTTTATATATATTGGAGATTAAACCTCTGTCCATTGATTCGTTTGCAACGATTTTTGCCCATTCTGAGGGATGCCTTTTTCCATTCCCGTTTTTTTTAACAAAAAAGGAAAGAAAGGAAAAGAAGCAGAACACTAATGTGCGTAAAATATGCCTTTTGATACGGTCCTTTTGAAATATGGACGTCCTTTGAATTTTTTGGTCGATATGTGACCCCAGGATTTGTTTTCAGGGCAGGTGTCATTTACAGGCCTGCAATGATTTTGAATATCAACTGACCATTAGCGCTGGGATTAAAGCTGCTGTTGTGTGAAACGGCCACAAGGTGGCAGCAGTTCACCCTTACCAAATCTGGTTACTAGGGCAAGAGAGCCTCAGTGGAAGTGGTGTTCTAGATTGGAATTTAGAATGGAATGTGCCAGGAGAAAGCCCCTCAAGTTTGTCTCACTACTTCTTGTTCGTGTTTTTAATTTAATTTTTTTATTTTTTATTACAGCAAGTTTGATTACAATGTTTGGCTTGTTGTAGGTGTGGAAGATGTGGTTCTTTTACACATATACAGATGACTGTTCTTCCTGGGATCCTTTTCCCATGTACGTTATGACAGAATGTTGAGTAGTCCTCTCTTGGTATTCTGTAGGTCTTTGGTGATTATATATGTCACCTGTGTTTGTATATGTCTGTTAACCCCGATATCGTAATGAAACCAATCCTCACACCTTTCCATTGGTGAACCATAAGTTTGTTTAATGAATCTGTGATTGCCCTTCTCCGTGGAAATATCTGCCCTGGTATCCATTTTTAGGTAACACCTATAAGTGATATGATATGGTATGTGTCTTTCACTTTCTGACTTACTACAAGTCACGTGATTACTTCTAGACTCATTTACGGTGCTGCAAATGGCATTTTGTCCTTTTTTTCCTTGGCTTCTCTTCTGCCTTAGCGAGGTCCATTTTCAACAATGTGATTCCCTGAGGGTTGTGGATTAGCTGACCTGGGCAGCCTTACCCTGCCGGCCCGCCCTCCCCAGGTGTGCCTCATTGAGGTCAATATAAACAGCGCTCCAGGCAGCAATAGCCCCTGAAGCTGTGCCTGACTCCATATTCTCTGCCCCGTCAGCAGTCTCGGGACTCTGCTGGTGGGAGGGAGTGAGGGGCCACAGCTTTGTGGGTGGCCCGGTGTGAGTGGGGCTCTGCTGGCCTTTCTGCAGGAGTTGCCAGGCTGACACCTGTAAAGAAGAGGATGTGTCACCCATACCTTCCGCTGGAATTTCTCTCCGGACAGAGGTGAGGAAGGAAAACAGCAGTGGGGGCCAGGACAGGAGGGGTATCTCAGGCAGGGCAATGGAAAGCTTCCGGAAGAGCGCCTGGGGCCAGGACCACCCTGGCTGGCCTGCAGGCACCAAGTTGGCCTGCGTGCTGTCGCTGGTGTGGCTCGACGGCCCTTCCTCTAGGCTTTCAAGCCCTTGTACATATTCAGGTGTTTTACCTGGGAAGGGTGGGAACAGTTCAGCAGCAGCTGGCCTGGGGCTCAGCTCACGTTTACGCACAGATGCCTCGGCACAGTCCCCCAGCTTTGCAATGAGGACGCTCCTTGTGTGGGGGGTGGGGTGCTGGCTGTATGGGAGATGGTTCCCCACCTCTGACCAATTTCAGAATTGTTTACCGCTGGAGCAAGTGTCCAGATAGGGTTTTCCTCTGTATAAATGGTGGGTTCAGGTTTTTTTTTTCTTTTATGTTTCAAGTTAGATTTTATTCCTCTTTTATGTATTTATAGATATAAGCATGGAAATAATTCATTCCTATAAATACATCTGTGAGACGGGAAGAACTTTTTTCTCTTTTATTTTTAAATTTTATTGTTTAGAATTTTGAAATTAATTAATTTATTTTTTTATACAGCAGGTTATTATTAGTTATGTAGTTTATGCATATAAATGTATACAGGTCAATCCCAATCTCCCAACTCATCCCACCACCACCACCCCATGGCTTCCCACACTTGGTGTCCATACGTTTGTTCTCTACCTCTGTGTCTCTATTTCTTCGCTGCAAACCAGTTCATCTGTACCATTTTTTAGGTTCCACATATATGCCTTAATATACAGTATTTGGTTTCCTCTTTCTGACTTCATTCTGTATGACAGTCTCTTGATCCATCGATGTCTCTACAAATGACCCAGTTTCATTCCTTTTTATGGCCGAGTAATATTTCATTTTATATATGTACCACATCTTTATCCATTCATCTGTCTGTGGGCATTTAGGTTGCTTCCATTACCTGGCTATTGTAAATAGTGCTGCAATGAACATTGTGGTGAATGTGCCTTTTTGATTTACGGTTTTCTCTGGGTATATGCCCAGAAGTGGGATTGCTGGATCAGATGGTAATTCTATTTCTAGTTTTTTTTAAGGAAACTCCATACTGTTCTCCATAGTGACTGTATCAATTTACATTCCCACCAATAGTGGAAGAGGGCTCCTTTTGTCCACACCCTCCCCAGAATTGGTTGTTTGTAGATTTTCTGATGATGCCGATTCTAACGGGTGTGAGGTGATACCTCATTGTAGTTTTGATTTGCATTTCTCTAATAATTAGTGCTGTTGAGCAGCTTTTCATGTGCGTCTTGGCCATCTCTGTGTCTCCTTTGAAGAAACATCTCTTTAGATCTTCTGCCCATTTTTGTATTGGGTTGTTTGTTTTTTTAATATTAAGCTGCATGAGCTGTTTATATATATTGGAGATTAAACCTCTGTCCATTGATTCGTTTGCAACGATTTTTGCCCATTCTGAGGGATGCCTTTTTCCATTCCCGTTTTTTTTAACAAAAAAGGAAAGAAAGGAAAAGAAGCAGAACACTAATGTGCGTAAAATATGCCTTTTGAAACGGTCCTTTTGAAATATGGACGTCCTTTGAATTTTTTGGTCGATATGTGACCCCAGGATTTGTTTTCAGGGCAGGTGTCATTTACAGGCCTGCAATGATTTTGAATATCAACTGACCATTAGCACTGCGATTAAAGCTGCTGTTGTGTGAAACGGCCACAAGGTGGCAGCAGTTCACCCTTACCAAATCTGGTTACTAGGGCAAGAGAGCCTCAGTGGAAGTGGTGTTCTAGATTGGAATTTAGAATGGAATGTGCCAGGAGAAAGCCCCTCAAGTTTGTCTCACTACTTCTTGTTCGTGATTTTAATTTAATTTTTTTATTTTTTATTACAGCATGTTTGATTACAATGTTTGGCTTGTTGTAGGTGTGGAAGATGTGGTTCTTTTACACATATACAGATGACTGTTCTTCCTGGGATCCTTTTCCCATGTACGTTATGACAGAATGTTGAGTAGTCCTCTCTTGGTATTCTGTAGGTCTTTGGTGATTATATATGTCACCTGTGTTTGTATATGTCTGTTAACCCTGATATCGTAATGAAACCAATCCTCACACCTTTCCATTGGTGAACCATAAGTTTGTTTAATGAATCTGTGATTGCCCTTCTCCATGGAAATATCTGCCCTGGTATCCATTTTTAGGTAACACCTATAAGTGATATGATATGGTATGTGTCTTTCACTTTCTGACTTACTACAAGTCACGTGATTACTTCTAGACTCATTTACGGTGCTGCAAATGGCATTTTGTCCTTTTTTTCCTTGGCTTCTCTTCTGCCTTAGCGAGGTCCATTTTCAACAATGTGATTCCCTGAGGGTTGTGGATTAGCTGACCTGGGCAGCCTTACCCTGCCGGCCCGCCCTCCCCAGGTGTGCCTCATTGAGGTCAATATAAACAGCGCTCCAGGCAGCAATAGCCCCTGAAGCTGTGCCTGACTCCATATTCTCTGCCCCGTCAGCAGTCTCGGGACTCTGCTGGTGGGAGGGAGTGAGGGGCCACAGCTTTGTGGGTGGCCCGGTGTGAGTGGGGCTCTGCTGGCCTTTCTGCAGGAGTTGCTAGGCTGACACCTGTAAAGAAGAGGATGTGTCACCCATACCTTCCGCTGGAATTTCTCTCCGGACAGAGGTGAGGAAGGAAAAAAGCAGTGGGGGCCAGGACAGGAGGGGTATCTCAGGCAGGGCAATGGAAAGCTTCCGGAAGAGCGCCTGGGGCCAGGACCACCCTGGCTGGCCTGCAGGCACCAAGTTGGCCTGCGTGCTGTCGCTGGTGTGGCTCGACGGCCCTTCCTCTAGGCTTTCAAGCCCTTGTACATATTCAGGTGTTTTACCTGGGAAGGGTGGGAACAGTTCAGCAGCAGCTGGCCTGGGGCTCAGCTCACGTTTACGCACAGATGCCTCGGCACAGTCCCCCAGCTTTGCAATGAGGACGCTCCTTGTGTGGGGGGTGGGGTGCTGGCTGTATGGGAGATGGTTCCCCACCTCTGACCAATTTCAGAATTGTTTACCGCTGGAGCAAGTGTCCAGATAGGGTTTTCCTCTGTATAAATGGTGGGTTCAGGTTTTTTTTTTCTTTTATGTTTCAAGTTAGATTTTATTCCTCTTTTATGTATTTATAGATATAAGCATGGAAATAATTCATTCCTATAAATACATCTGTGAGACGGGAAGAACTTTTTTCTCTTTTATTTTTAAATTTTATTGTTTAGAATTTTGAAATTAATTAATTTATTTTTTTATACAGCAGGTTATTATTAGTTATGTAGTTTATGCATATAAATGTATACAGGTCAATCCCAATCTCCCAACTCATCCCACCACCACCACCCCATGGCTTCCCACACTTGGTGTCCATACGTTTGTTCTCTACCTCTGTGTCTCTGTTTCTTCGCTGCAAACCAGTTCATCTGTACCATTTTTTAGGTTCCACATATATGCCTTAATATACAGTATTTGGTTTCCTCTTTCTGACTTCATTCTGTATGACAGTCTCTTGATCCATCGATGTCTCTACAAATGACCCAGTTTCATTCCTTTTTATGGCCGAGTAATATTTCATTTTATATATGTACCACATCTTTATCCATTCATCTGTCTGTGGGCATTTAGGTTGCTTCCATTACCTGGCTATTGTAAATAGTGCTGCAATGAACATTGTGGTGAATGTGCCTTTTTGATTTACGGTTTTCTCTGGGTATATGCCCAGAAGTGGGATTGCTGGATCAGATGGTAATTCTATTTCTAGTTTTTTTTAAGGAAACTCCATACTGTTCTCCATAGTGACTGTATCAATTTACATTCCCACCAATAGTGGAAGAGGGCTCCTTTTGTCCACACCCTCCCCAGAATTGGTTGTTTGTAGATTTTCTGATGATGCCGATTCTAACGGGTGTGAGGTGATACCTCATTGTAGTTTTGATTTGCATTTCTCTAATAATTAGTGCTGTTGAGCAGCTTTTCATGTGCGTCTTGGCCATCTCTGTGTCTCCTTTGAAGAAACATCTCTTTAGATCTTCTGCCCATTTTTGTATTGGGTTGTTTGTTTTTTTAATATTAAGCTGCATGAGCTGTTTATATATATTGGAGATTAAACCTCTGTCCATTGATTCGTTTGCAACGATTTTTGCCCATTCTGAGGGATGCCTTTTTCCATTCCCGTTTTTTTTAACAAAAAAGGAAAGAAAGGAAAAGAAGCAGAACACTAATGTGCGTAAAATATGCCTTTTGAAACGGTCCTTTTGAAATATGGACGTCCTTTGAATTTTTTGGTCGATATGTGACCCCAGGATTTGTTTTCAGGGCAGGTGTCATTTACAGGCCTGCAATGATTTTGAATATCAACTGACCATTAGCGCTGCGATTAAAGCTGCTGTTGTGTGAAACGGCCACAAGGTGGCAGCAGTTCACCCTTACCAAATCTGGTTACTAGGGCAAGAGAGCCTCAGTGGAAGTGGTGTTCTAGATTGGAATTTAGAATGGAATGTGCCAGGAGAAAGCCCCTCAAGTTTGTCTCACTACTTCTTGTTCGTGATTTTAATTTAATTTTTTTATTTTTTATTACAGCATGTTTGATTACAATGTTTGGCTTGTTGTAGGTGTGGAAGATGTGGTTCTTTTACACATATACAGATGACTGTTCTTCCTGGGATCCTTTTCCCATGTACGTTATGACAGAATGTTGAGTAGTCCTCTCTTGGTATTCTGTAGGTCTTTGGTGATTATATATGTCACCTGTGTTTGTATATGTCTGTTAACCCCGATATCGTAATGAAACCAATCCTCACACCTTTCCATTGGTGAACCATAAGTTTGTTTAATGAATCTCTGATTGCCCTTCTCCATGGAAATATCTGCCCTGGTATCCATTTTTAGGTAACACCTATAAGTGATATGATATGGTATGTGTCTTTCACTTTCTGACTTACTACAAGTCACGTGATTACTTCTAGACTCATTTACGGTGCTGCAAATGGCATTTTGTCCTTTTTTTCCTTGGCTTCTCTTCTGCCTTAGCGAGGTCCATTTTCAACAATGTGATTCCCTGAGGGTTGTGGATTAGCTGACCTGGGCAGCCTTACCCTGCCGGCCCGCCCTCCCCAGGTGTGCCTCATTGAGGTCAATATAAACAGCGCTCCAGGCAGCAATAGCCCCTGAAGCTGTGCCTGACTCCATATTCTCTGCCCCGTCAGCAGTCTCGGGACTCTGCTGGTGGGAGGGAGTGAGGGGCCACAGCTTTGTGGGTGGCCCGGTGTGAGTGGGGCTCTGCTGGCCTTTCTGCAGGAGTTGCCAGGCTGACACCTGTAAAGAAGAGGATGTGTCACCCATACCTTCCGCTGGAATTTCTCTCCGGACAGAGGTGAGGAAGGAAAAAAGCAGTGGGGGCCAGGACAGGAGGGGTATCTCAGGCAGGGCAATGGAAAGCTTCCGGAAGAGCGCCTGGGGCCAGGACCACCCTGGCTGGCCTGCAGGCACCAAGTTGGCCTGCGTGCTGTCGCTGGTGTGGCTCGACGGCCCTTCCTCTAGGCTTTCAAGCCCTTGTACATATTCAGGTGTTTTACCTGGGAAGGGTGGGAACAGTTCAGCAGCAGCTGGCCTGGGGCTCAGCTCACGTTTACGCACAGATGCCTCGGCACAGTCCCCCAGCTTTGCAATGAGGACGCTCCTTGTGTGGGGGGTGGGGTGCTGGCTGTATGGGAGATGGTTCCCCACCTCTGACCAATTTCAGAATTGTTTACCGCTGGAGCAAGTGTCCAGATAGGGTTTTCCTCTGTATAAATGGTGGGTTCAGGTTTTTTTTTTCTTTTATGTTTCAAGTTAGATTTTATTCCTCTTTTATGTATTTATAGATATAAGCATGGAAATAATTCATTCCTATAAATACATCTGTGAGACGGGAAGAACTTTTTTCTCTTTTATTTTTAAATTTTATTGTTTAGAATTTTGAAATTAATTAATTTATTTTTTTATACAGCAGGTTATTATTAGTTATGTAGTTTATGCATATAAATGTATACAGGTCAATCCCAATCTCCCAACTCATCCCACCACCACCACCCCATGGCTTCCCACACTTGGTGTCCATACGTTTGTTCTCTACCTCTGTGTCTCTGTTTCTTCGCTGCAAACCAGTTCATCTGTACCATTTTTTAGGTTCCACATATATGCCTTAATATACAGTATTTGGTTTCCTCTTTCTGACTTCATTCTGTATGACAGTCTCTTGATCCATCGATGTCTCTACAAATGACCCAGTTTCATTCCTTTTTATGGCCGAGTAATATTTCATTTTATATATGTACCACATCTTTATCCATTCATCTGTCTGTGGGCATTTAGGTTGCTTCCATTACCTGGCTATTGTAAATAGTGCTGCAATGAACATTGTGGTGAATGTGCCTTTTTGATTTACGGTTTTCTCTGGGTATATGCCCAGAAGTGGGATTGCTGGATCAGATGGTAATTCTATTTCTAGTTTTTTTTAAGGAAACTCCATACTGTTCTCCATAGTGACTGTATCAATTTACATTCCCACCAATAGTGGAAGAGGGCTCCTTTTGTCCACACCCTCCCCAGAATTGGTTGTTTGTAGATTTTCTGATGATGCCGATTCTAACGGGTGTGAGGTGATACCTCATTGTAGTTTTGATTTGCATTTCTCTAATAATTAGTGCTGTTGAGCAGCTTTTCATGTGCGTCTTGGCCATCTCTGTGTCTCCTTTGAAGAAACATCTCTTTAGATCTTCTGCCCATTTTTGTATTGGGTTGTTTGTTTTTTTAATATTAAGCTGCATGAGCTGTTTATATATATTGGAGATTAAACCTCTGTCCATTGATTCGTTTGCAACGATTTTTGCCCATTCTGAGGGATGCCTTTTTCCATTCCCGTTTTTTTTAACAAAAAAGGAAAGAAAGGAAAAGAAGCAGAACACTAATGTGCGTAAAATATGCCTTTTGAAACGGTCCTTTTGAAATATGGACGTCCTTTGAATTTTTTGGTCGATATGTGACCCCAGGATTTGTTTTCAGGGCAGGTGTCATTTACAGGCCTGCAATGATTTTGAATATCAACTGACCATTAGCGCTGCGATTAAAGCTGCTGTTGTGTGAAACGGCCACAAGGTGGCAGCAGTTCACCCTTACCAAATCTGGTTACTAGGGCAAGAGAGCCTCAGTGGAAGTGGTGTTCTAGATTGGAATTTAGAATGGAATGTGCCAGGAGAAAGCCCCTCAAGTTTGTCTCACTACTTCTTGTTCGTGTTTTTAATTTAATTTTTTTATTTTTTATTACAGCATGTTTGATTACAATGTTTGGCTTGTTGTAGGTGTGGAAGATGTGGTTCTTTTACACATATACAGATGACTGTTCTTCCTGGGATCCTTTTCCCATGTACGTTATGACAGAATGTTGAGTAGTCCTCTCTTGGTATTCTGTAGGTCTTTGGTGATTATATATGTCACCTGTGTTTGTATATGTCTGTTAACCCCGATATCGTAATGAAACCAATCCTCACACCTTTCCATTGGTGAACCATAAGTTTGTTTAATGAATCTGTGATTGCCCTTCTCCATGGAAATATCTGCCCTGGTATCCATTTTTAGGTAACACTTATAAGTGATATGATATGGTATGTGTCTTTCACTTTCTGACTTACTACAAGTCACGTGATTACTTCTAGACTCATTTACGGTGCTGCAAATGGCATTTTGTCCTTTTTTTCCTTGGCTTCTCTTCTGCCTTAGCGAGGTCCATTTTCAACAATGTGATTCCCTGAGGGTTGTGGATTAGCTGACCTGGGCAGCCTTACCCTGCCGGCCCGCCCTCCCCAGGTGTGCCTCATTGAGGTCAATATAAACAGCGCTCCAGGCAGCAATAGCCCCTGAAGCTGTGCCTGACTCCATATTCTCTGCCCCGTCAGCAGTCTCGGGACTCTGCTGGTGGGAGGGAGTGAGGGGCCACAGCTTTGTGGGTGGCCCGGTGTGAGTGGGGCTCTGCTGGCCTTTCTGCAGGAGTTGCCAGGCTGACACCTGTAAAGAAGAGGATGTGTCACCCATACCTTCCGCTGGAATTTCTCTCCGGACAGAGGTGAGGAAGGAAAAAAGCAGTGGGGGCCAGGACAGGAGGGGTATCTCAGGCAGGGCAATGGAAAGCTTCCGGAAGAGCGCCTGGGGCCAGGACCACCCTGGCTGGCCTGCAGGCACCAAGTTGGCCTGCGTGCTGTCGCTGGTGTGGCTCGACGGCCCTTCCTCTAGGCTTTCAAGCCCTTGTACATATTCAGGTGTTTTACCTGGGAAGGGTGGGAACAGTTCAGCAGCAGCTGGCCTGGGGCTCAGCTCACGTTTACGCACAGATGCCTCGGCACAGTCCCCCAGCTTTGCAATGAGGACGCTCCTTGTGTGGGGGGTGGGGTGCTGGCTGTATGGGAGATGGTTCCCCACCTCTGACCAATTTCAGAATTGTTTACCGCTGGAGCAAGTGTCCAGATAGGGTTTTCCTCTGTATAAATGGTGGGTTCAGGTTTTTTTTTTCTTTTATGTTTCAAGTTAGATTTTATTCCTCTTTTATGTATTTATAGATATAAGCATGGAAATAATTCATTCCTATAAATACATCTGTGAGACGGGAAGAACTTTTTTCTCTTTTATTTTTAAATTTTATTGTTTAGAATTTTGAAATTAATTAATTTATTTTTTTATACAGCAGGTTATTATTAGTTATGTAGTTTATGCATATAAATGTATACAGGTCAATCCCAATCTCCTAACTCATCCCACCACCACCACCCCATGGCTTCCCACACTTGGTGTCCATACGTTTGTTCTCTACCTCTGTGTCTCTGTTTCTTCGCTGCAAACCAGTTCATCTGTACCATTTTTTAGGTTCCACATATATGCCTTAATATACAGTATTTGGTTTCCTCTTTCTGACTTCATTCTGTATGACAGTCTCTTGATCCATCGATGTCTCTACAAATGACCCAGTTTCATTCCTTTTTATGGCCGAGTAATATTTCATTTTATATATGTACCACATCTTTATCCATTCATCTGTCTGTGGGCATTTAGGTTGCTTCCATTACCTGGCTATTGTAAATAGTGCTGCAATGAACATTGTGGTGAATGTGCCTTTTTGATTTACGGTTTTCTCTGGGTATATGCCCAGAAGTGGGATTGCTGGATCAGATGGTAATTCTATTTCTAGTTTTTTTTAAGGAAACTCCATACTGTTCTCCATAGTGACTGTATCAATTTACATTCCCACCAATAGTGGAAGAGGGCTCCTTTTGTCCACACCCTCCCCAGAATTGGTTGTTTGTAGATTTTCTGATGATGCCGATTCTAACGGGTGTGAGGTGATACCTCATTGTAGTTTTGATTTGCATTTCTCTAATAATTAGTGCTGTTGAGCAGCTTTTCATGTGCGTCTTGGCCATCTCTGTGTCTCCTTTGAAGAAACATCTCTTTAGATCTTCTGCCCATTTTTGTATTGGGTTGTTTGTTTTTTTAATATTAAGCTGCATGAGCTGTTTATATATATTGGAGATTAAACCTCTGTCCATTGATTCGTTTGCAACGATTTTTGCCCATTCTGAGGGATGCCTTTTTCCATTCCCGTTTTTTTTAACAAAAAAGGAAAGAAAGGAAAAGAAGCAGAACACTAATGTGCGTAAAATATGCCTTTTGAAACGGTCCTTTTGAAATATGGACGTCCTTTGAATTTTTTGGTCGATATGTGACCCCAGGATTTGTTTTCAGGGCAGGTGTCATTTACAGGCCTGCAATGATTTTGAATATCAACTGACCATTAGCGCTGCGATTAAAGCTGCTGTTGTGTGAAACGGCCACATTTGTGGCAGCAGTTCACCGTTACCAAATCTGGTTACTAGGGCAAGAGAGCCTCAGTGGAAGTGGTGTTCTAGATTGGAATTTAGAATGGAATGTGCCAGGAGAAAGCCCCTCAAGTTTGTCTCACTACTTCTTGTTCGTGTTTTTAATTTAATTTTTTTATTTTTTATTACAGCATGTTTGATTACAATGTTTGGCTTGTTGTAGGTGTGGAAGATGTGGTTCTTTTACACATATACAGATGACTGTTCTTCCTGGGATCCTTTTCCCATGTACGTTATGACAGAATGTTGAGTAGTCCTCTCTTGGTATTCTGTAGGTCTTTGGTGATTATATATGTCACCTGTGTTTGTATATGTCTGTTAACCCCGATATCGTAATGAAACCAATCCTCACACCTTTCCATTGGTGAACCATAAGTTTGTTTAATGAATCTGTGATTGCCCTTCTCCGTGGAAATATCTGCCCTGGTATCCATTTTTAGGTAACACCTATAAGTGATATGATATGGTATGTGTCTTTCACTTTCTGACTTACTACAAGTCACGTGATTACTTCTAGACTCATTTACGGTGCTGCAAATGGCATTTTGTCCTTTTTTTCCTTGGCTTCTCTTCTGCCTTAGCGAGGTCCATTTTCAACAATGTGATTCCCTGAGGGTTGTGGATTAGCTGACCTGGGCAGCCTTACCCTGCCGGCCCGCCCTCCCCAGGTGTGCCTCATTGAGGTCAATATAAACAGCGCTCCAGGCAGCAATAGCCCCTGAAGCTGTGCCTGACTCCATATTCTCTGCCCCGTCAGCAGTCTCGGGGCTGTGCTGGTGGGAGGGAGTGAGGGGCCACAGCTTTGTGGGTGGCCCGGTGTGAGTGGGGCTCTGCTGGCCTTTCTGCAGGAGTTGCCAGGCTGACACCTGTAAAGAAGAGGATGTGTCACCCATACCTTCCGCTGGAATTTCTCTCCGGACAGAGGTGAGGAAGGAAAAAAGCAGTGGGGGCCAGGACAGGAGGGGTATCTCAGGCAGGGCAATGGAAAGCTTCCGGAAGAGCGCCTGGGGCCAGGACCACCCTGGCTGGCCTGCAGGCACCAAGTTGGCCTGCGTGCTGTCGCTGGTGTGGCTCGACGGCCCTTCTTCTAGGCTTTCAAGCCCTTGTACATATTCAGGTGTTTTACCTGGGAAGGGTGGGAACAGTTCAGCAGCAGCTGGCCTGGGGCTCAGCTCACGTTTACGCACAGATGCCTCGGCACAGTCCCCCAGCTTTGCAATGAGGACGCTCCTTGTGTGGGGGGTGGGGTGCTGGCTGTATGGGAGATGGTTCCCCACCTCTGACCAATTTCAGAATTGTTTACCGCTGGAGCAAGTGTCCAGATAGGGTTTTCCTCTGTATAAATGGCGGGTTCAGGTTTTTTTTTTTCTTTTATGTTTCAAGTTAGATTTTATTCCTCTTTTATGTATTTATAGACATAAGCATGGAAATAATTCATTCCTATAAATACATCTGTGAGACGGGAAGAACTTTTTTCTCTTTTATTTTTAAATTTTATTGTTTAGAATTTTGAAATTAATTAATTTATTTTTTTATACAGCAGGTTATTATTAGTTATGTAGTTTATGCATATAAATGTATACAGGTCAATCCCAATCTCCCAACTCATCCCACCACCACCACCCCATGGCTTCCCACACTTGGTGTCCATACGTTTGTTCTCTACCTCTGTGTCTCTGTTTCTTCGCTGCAAACCAGTTCATCTGTACCATTTTTTAGGTTCCACATATATGCCTTAATATACAGTATTTGGTTTCCTCTTTCTGACTTCATTCTGTATGACAGTCTCTTGATCCATCGATGTCTCTACAAATGACCCAGTTTCATTCCTTTTTATGGCCGAGTAATATTTCATTTTATATATGTACCACATCTTTATCCATTCATCTGTCTGTGGGCATTTAGGTTGCTTCCATTACCTGGCTATTGTAAATAGTGCTGCAATGAACATTGTGGTGAATGTGCCTTTTTGATTTACGGTTTTCTCTGGGTATATGCCCAGATGTGGGATTGCTGGATCAGATGGTAATTCTATTTCTAGTTTTTTTTAAGGAAACTCCATACTGTTCTCCATAGTGACTGTATCAATTTACATTCCCACCAATAGTGGAAGAGGGCTCCTTTTGTCCACACCCTCCCCAGAATTGGTTGTTTGTAGATTTCCTGATGATGCCGATTCTAACGGGTGTGAGGTGATACCTCATTGTAGTTTTGATTTGCATTTCTCTAATAATTAGTGCTGTTGAGCAGCTTTTCATGTGCGTCTTGGCCATCTCTGTGTCTCCTTTGAAGAAACATCTCTTTAGATCTTCTGCCCATTTTTGTATTGGGTTGTTTGTTTTTTTAATATTAAGCTGCATGAGCTGTTTATATATATTGGAGATTAAACCTCTGTCCATTGATTCGTTTGCAACGATTTTTGCCCATTCTGAGGGATGCCTTTTTCCATTCCCGTTTTTTTTAACAAAAAAGGAAAGAAAGGAAAAGAAGCAGAACACTAATGTGCGTAAAATATGCCTTTTGAAACGGTCCTTTTGAAATATGGACGTCCTTTGAATTTTTTGGTCGATATGTGACCCCAGGATTTGTTTTCAGGGCAGGTGTCATTTACAGGCCTGCAATGATTTTGAATATCAACTGACCATTAGCGCTGGGATTAAAGCTGCTGTTGTGTGAAACGGCCACAAGGTGGCAGCAGTTCACCCTTACCAAATCTGGTTACTAGGGCAAGAGAGCCTCAGTGGAAGTGGTGTTCTAGATTGGAATTTAGAATGGAATGTGCCAGGAGAAAGCCCCTCAAGTTTGTCTCACTACTTCTTGTTCGTGTTTTTAATTTAATTTTTTTATTTTTTATTACAGCAAGTTTGATTACAATGTTTGGCTTGTTGTAGGTGTGGAAGATGTGGTTCTTTTACACATATACAGATGTCTGTTCTTCCTGGGATCCTTTTCCCTTGTACGTTATGACAGAATGTTGAGTAGTCCTCTCTTGGTATTCTGTAGGTCTTTGGTGATTATATATGTCACCTGTGTTTGTATATGTCTGTTAACCCCGATATTGTAATGAAACCAATCCTCACACCATTCCATTGGTGAACCATAAGTTTGTTTAATGAATCTGTGATTGCCCTTCTCCGTGGAAATATCTGCCCTGGTATCCATTTTTAGGTAACACCTATAATTGATATGATATGATATGTGTCTTTCACTTTCTGACTTACTACAAGTCACGTGATTACTTCTAGGCTCATTTACGGTGCTGCAAATGGCATTGTGTCCTTTTTTTCCTTGGCTTCTCTTCTGCCTTAGCGAGGTCCATTTTCACCAATGTGATTCCCTGAGGTTTGTGGATTAGCTGACCTGGGCAGCCTTACTCTGCCGGCCCGCCCTCCCCAGGTGTGCCTCATTGAGGTCAATATAAACAGCGCTCCAGGCAGCAATAGCCCCTGAAGCTGTGCCTGACTCCATATTCTCTGCCCCGTCAGCAGTCTCGGGGCTGTGCTGGTGGGAGGGAGTGAGGGGCCACAGCTTTGTGGGTGGCCCGGTGTGAGTGGGACTCTGCTGGCCTTTCTGTAGGAGTTGCCAGGCTGCCACCTGTAAAGAAGAGAATGTGTCACCCATACCTTCCGCTGGAATTTCTCTCCGGACAGAGGTGAGGAAGGAAAAAAGCAGTGGGGGCCGGGACAGGAGGGGTATCTCAGACAGGGCAATGGAAAGCTTCCGGAAGAGCGCCCGGGGCCAAGACCAACCTGGCTGGCTTGCAGGCACCAAGTTGGCCTGCGTGCTGTCGCTGGTGTGGCTCGACGTCCCTTCTTCTAGGCTTTCAAGCCCTTGTACATATTCAGGTGTTTTACCTGGGAAGGGTGGGAACAGTTCAGCAGCAGCTGGCCTGGGGCTCAGCTCACGTTTACTCACAGATGCCTTGGCACGGTCCCCCAGCTTTGCAATGAGGATGCTCCTTGCGTGGGGGGTGGGTTGCTGGCTGTATGGGAGATGGTTTCCCACCTCTGACCAATTTCAGAATTGTTTACCGCTGGAGCAAGTGCCCTGATAGGGTTTTCCTCTGTATAACTCGTGGGTTCAGGTTTTTTTTTTCTTTTATGGTTCAAGTTAGATTTTATTCCTCTTTTATATATTTATAGATATAAGCATGGAAATAATTCATTCCTATAAATACATCTGCGTGACGGGAAGATCTTTTTTCTCTTTTATTTTTAAATTTTATTTTTTAAAATTTTGAAATTAAATTTTATTTTTTTTTATACAGCACGTTATTTTTAGTTATGTGTTTTATGCATATACATGTATACAGGTCAATCCCAATCTCCTAACTCATCCCACCACCACCACCCCATGGCTTCCCACACTTGGTGTCCATACGTTTGTTCTCTACCTCTGTGTCTCTCTTTCTTCCCTGCAAACCAGTTCATCTGTACCATTTTTTAGGTTCCACATATATGCATTAATATACAGTATTTGGTTTCCTCTTTCTGACTTACTTCATTCTGTATGACAGTCTCTCGATCCATCGATGTCTCTACAAATGACCCAGTTTCATTCCTTTTTAAGGCCGAGTAATATTTCATTTTATATATGTGCCACATCTTTATCCATTCATCTGTCTGTGGGCATTTAGGTTGCTTCCATTACCTGGCTATTGTAAATAGTGCTGCAACGAACATTGTGGTGAATGTGCCTTTTTGATTTACGGTTTTCTCTGGGTATATGCCCAGAAGTGGGATTGCTGGATCAGATGGTAATTCTATTTCTAGTTTTTTTTAAGGAAACTCCATACTGTTCTACATAGTGACTGTATCAATTTACATTCCCACCAATAGTGGAAGAGGGCTCCTTTTGTCCACACCCTCCCCAGAATTGGTTGTTTGTAGATTTTCTGATGATGCCGATTCTAACAGGTGTGAGGTGATACCTCATTGTAGTTTTGATTTGCATTTCTGTAATAATTAGTGCTGTTGAGCAGCTTTTCATGTGCGTCTTGGCCATCTCTGTGTCTCCTTTGAAGAAACATCTCTTTAGATCTTCTGCCCATTTTTGTATTGGGTTGTTTGTTTTTTTAATATTAAGCTGCATGAGCTGTTTATATATATTGGAGATTAAACCTCTGTCCATTGATTCGTTTGCAACGATTTTTGCCCATTCTGAGGGATGCCTTTTTCCATTCCCGTTTTTTTTAACAAAAAAGGAAAGAAAGGAAAAGAAGCAGAACACTAATGTGCGTAAAATATGCCTTTTGAAACGGTCCTTTTGAAATATGGACGTCCTTTGAATTTTTTGGTCGATATGTGACCCCAGGATTTGTTTTCAGGGCAGGTGTCATTTACAGGCCTGCAATGATTTTGAATATCAACTGACCATTAGCGCTGGGATTAAAGCTGCTGTTGTGTGAAACGGCCACAAGGTGGCAGCAGTTCACCCTTACCAAATCTGGTTACTAGGGCAAGAGAGCCTCAGTGGAAGTGGTGTTCTAGATTGGAATTTAGAATGGAATGTGCCAGGAGAAAGCCCCTCAAGTTTGTCTCACTACTTCTTGTTCGTGTTTTTAATTTAATTTTTTTATTTTTTATTACAGCAAGTTTGATTACAATGTTTGGCTTGTTGTAGGTGTGGAAGATGTGGTTCTTTTACACATATACAGATGACTGTTCTTCCTGGGATCCTTTTCCCATGTACGTTATGACAGAATGTTGAGTAGTCCTCTCTTGGTATTCTGTAGGTCTTTGGTGATTATATATGTCACCTGTGTTTGTATATGTCTGTTAACCCCGATATCGTAATGAAACCAATCCTCACACCTTTCCATTGGTGAACCATAAGTTTGTTTAATGAATCTGTGATTGCCCTTCTCCGTGGAAATATCTGCCCTGGTATCCATTTTTAGGTAACACCTATAAGTGATATGATATGGTATGTGTCTTTCACTTTCTGACTTACTACAAGTCACGTGATTACTTCTAGACTCATTTACGGTGCTGCAAATGGCATTTTGTCCTTTTTTTCCTTGGCTTCTCTTCTGCCTTAGCGAGGTCCATTTTCAACAATGTGATTCCCTGAGGGTTGTGGATTAGCTGACCTGGGCAGCCTTACCCTGCCGGCCCGCCCTCCCCAGGTGTGCCTCATTGAGGTCAATATAAACAGCGCTCCAGGCAGCAATAGCCCCTGAAGCTGTGCCTGACTCCATATTCTCTGCCCCGTCAGCAGTCTCGGGGCTGTGCTGGTGGGAGGGAGTGAGGGGCCACAGCTTTGTGGGTGGCCCGGTGTGAGTGGGGCTCTGCTGGCCTTTCTGCAGGAGTTGCCAGGCTGACACCTGTAAAGAAGAGGATGTGTCACCCATACCTTCCGCTGGAATTTCTCTCCGGACAGAGGTGAGGAAGGAAAAAAGCAGTGGGGGCCAGGACAGGAGGGGTATCTCAGGCAGGGCAATGGAAAGCTTCCGGAAGAGCGCCTGGGGCCAGGACCACCCTGGCTGGCCTGCAGGCACCAAGTTGGCCTGCGTGCTGTCGCTGGTGTGGCTCGACGGCCCTTCCTCTAGGCTTTCAAGCCCTTGTACATATTCAGGTGTTTTACCTGGGAAGGGTGGGAACAGTTCAGCAGCAGCTGGCCTGGGGCTCAGCTGACGTTTACGCACAGATGCCTCGGCACAGTCCCCCAGCTTTGCAATGAGGACGCTCCTTGTGTGGGGGGTGGGGTGCTGGCTGTATGGGAGATGGTTCCCCACCTCTGACCAATTTCAGAATTGTTTACCGCTGGAGCAAGTGTCCAGATAGGGTTTTCCTCTGTATAAATGGTGGGTTCAGGTTTTTTTTTTCTTTTATGTTTCAAGTTAGATTTTATTCCTCTTTTATGTATTTATAGATATAAGCATGGAAATAATTCATTCCTATAAATACATCTGTGAGACGGGAAGAACTTTTTTCTCTTTTATTTTTAAATTTTATTGTTTAGAATTTTGAAATTAATTAATTTATTTTTTTATACAGCAGGTTATTATTAGTTATGTAGTTTATGCATATAAATGTATACAGGTCAATCCCAATCTCCCAACTCATCCCACCACCACCACCCCATGGCTTCCCACACTTGGTGTCCATACGTTTGTTCTCTACCTCTGTGTCTCTATTTCTTCGCTGCAAACCAGTTCATCTGTACCATTTTTTAGGTTCCACATATATGCCTTAATATACAGTATTTGGTTTCCTCTTTCTGACTTCATTCTGTATGACAGTCTCTTGATCCATCGATGTCTCTACAAATGACCCAGTTTCATTCCTTTTTATGGCCGAGTAATATTTCATTTTATATATGTACCACATCTTTATCCATTCATCTGTCTGTGGGCATTTAGGTTGCTTCCATTACCTGGCTATTGTAAATAGTGCTGCAATGAACATTGTGGTGAATGTGCCTTTTTGATTTACGGTTTTCTCTGGGTATATGCCCAGAAGTGGGATTGCTGGATCAGATGGTAATTCTATTTCTAGTTTTTTTTAAGGAAACTCCATACTGTTCTCCATAGTGACTGTATCAATTTACATTCCCACCAATAGTGGAAGAGGGCTCCTTTTGTCCACACCCTCCCCAGAATTGGTTGTTTGTAGATTTTCTGATGATGCCGATTCTAACGGGTGTGAGGTGATACCTCATTGTAGTTTTGATTTGCATTTCTCTAATAATTAGTGCTGTTGAGCAGCTTTTCATGTGCGTCTTGGCCATCTCTGTGTCTCCTTTGAAGAAACATCTCTTTAGATCTTCTGCCCATTTTTGTATTGGGTTGTTTGTTTTTTTAATATTAAGCTGCATGAGCTGTTTATATATATTGGAGATTAAACCTCTGTCCATTGATTCGTTTGCAACGATTTTTGCCCATTCTGAGGGATGCCTTTTTCCATTCCCGTTTTTTTTAACAAAAAAGGAAAGAAAGGAAAAGAAGCAGAACACTAATGTGCGTAAAATATGCCTTTTGATACGGTCCTTTTGAAATATGGACGTCCTTTGAATTTTTTGGTCGATATGTGACCCCAGGATTTGTTTTCAGGGCAGGTGTCATTTACAGGCCTGCAATGATTTTGAATATCAACTGACCATTAGCGCTGGGATTAAAGCTGCTGTTGTGTGAAACGGCCACAAGGTGGCAGCAGTTCACCCTTACCAAATCTGGTTACTAGGGCAAGAGAGCCTCAGTGGAAGTGGTGTTCTAGATTGGAATTTAGAATGGAATGTGCCAGGAGAAAGCCCCTCAAGTTTGTCTCACTACTTCTTGTTCGTGTTTTTAATTTAATTTTTTTATTTTTTATTACAGCAAGTTTGATTACAATGTTTGGCTTGTTGTAGGTGTGGAAGATGTGGTTCTTTTACACATATACAGATGACTGTTCTTCCTGGGATCCTTTTCCCATGTACGTTATGACAGAATGTTGAGTAGTCCTCTCTTGGTATTCTGTAGGTCTTTGGTGATTATATATGTCACCTGTGTTTGTATATGTCTGTTAACCCCGATATCGTAATGAAACCAATCCTCACACCTTTCCATTGGTGAACCATAAGTTTGTTTAATGAATCTGTGATTGCCCTTCTCCGTGGAAATATCTGCCCTGGTATCCATTTTTAGGTAACACCTATAAGTGATATGATATGGTATGTGTCTTTCACTTTCTGACTTACTACAAGTCACGTGATTACTTCTAGACTCATTTACGGTGCTGCAAATGGCATTTTGTACTTTTTTTCCTTGGCTTCTCTTCTGCCTTAGCGAGGTCCATTTTCAACAATGTGATTCCCTGAGGGTTGTGGATTAGCTGACCTGGGCAGCCTTACCCTGCCGGCCCGCCCTCCCCAGGTGTGCCTCATTGAGGTCAATATAAACAGCGCTCCAGGCAGCAATAGCCCCTGAAGCTGTGCCTGACTCCATATTCTCTGCCCCGTCAGCAGTCTCGGGGCTGTGCTGGTGGGAGGGAGTGAGGGGCCACAGCTTTGTGGGTGGCCCGGTGTGAGTGGGGCTCTGCTGGCCTTTCTGCAGGAGTTGCCAGGCTGACACCTGTAAAGAAGAGGATGTGTCACCCATACCTTCCGCTGGAATTTCTCTCCGGACAGAGGTGAGGAAGGAAAAAAGCAGTGGGGGCCAGGACAGGAGGGGTATCTCAGGCAGGGCAATGGAAAGCTTCCGGAAGAGCGCCTGGGGCCAGGACCACCCTGGCTGGCCTGCAGGCACCAAGTTGGCCTGCGTGCTGTCGCTGGTGTGGCTCGACGGCCCTTCCTCTAGGCTTTCAAGCCCTTGTACATATTCAGGTGTTTTACCTGGGAAGGGTGGGAACAGTTCAGCAGCAGCTGGCCTGGGGCTCAGCTCACGTTTACGCACAGATGCCTCGGCACAGTCCCCCAGCTTTGCAATGAGGACGCTCCTTGTGTGGGGGGTGGGGTGCTGGCTGTATGGGAGATGGTTCCCCACCTCTGACCAATTTCAGAATTGTTTACCGCTGGAGCAAGTGTCCAGATAGGGTTTTCCTCTGTATAAATGGTGGGTTCAGGTTTTTTTTTTCTTTTATGTTTCAAGTTAGATTTTATTCCTCTTTTATGTATTTATAGATATAAGCATGGAAATAATTCATTCCTATAAATACATCTGTGAGACGGGAAGAACTTTTTTCTCTTTTATTTTTAAATTTTATTGTTTAGAATTTTGAAATTAATTAATTTATTTTTTTATACAGCAGGTTATTATTAGTTATGTATTTTATGCATATAAATGTATACAGGTCAATCCCAATCTCCCAACTCATCCCACCACCACCACCCCATGGCTTCCCACACTTGGTGTCCATACGTTTGTTCTCTACCTCTGTGTCTCTATTTCTTCGCTGCAAACCAGTTCATCTGTACCATTTTTTAGGTTCCACATATATGCCTTAATATACAGTATTTGGTTTCCTCTTTCTGACTTCATTCTGTATGACAGTCTCTTGATCCATCGATGTCTCTACAAATGACCCAGTTTCATTCCTTTTTATGGCCGAGTAATATTTCATTTTATATATGTACCACATCTTTATCCATTCATCTGTCTGTGGGCATTTAGGTTGCTTCCATTACCTGGCTATTGTAAATAGTGCTGCAATGAACATTGTGGTGAATGTGCCTTTTTGATTTACGGTTTTCTCTGGGTATATGCCCAGAAGTGGGATTGCTGGATCAGATGGTAATTCTATTTCTAGTTTTTTTTAAGGAAACTCCATACTGTTCTCCATAGTGACTGTATCAATTTACATTCCCACCAATAGTGGAAGAGGGCTCCTTTTGTCCACACCCTCCCCAGAATTGGTTGTTTGTAGATTTTCTGATGATGCCGATTCTAACGGGTGTGAGGTGATACCTCATTGTAGTTTTGATTTGCATTTCTCTAATAATTAGTGCTGTTGAGCAGCTTTTCATGTGCGTCTTGGCCATCTCTGTGTCTCCTTTGAAGAAACATCTCTTTAGATCTTCTGCCCATTTTTGTATTGGGTTGTTTGTTTTTTTAATATTAAGCTGCATGAGCTGTTTATATATATTGGAGATTAAACCTCTGTCCATTGATTCGTTTGCAACGATTTTTGCCCATTCTGAGGGATGCCTTTTTCCATTCCCGTTTTTTTTAACAAAAAAGGAAAGAAAGGAAAAGAAGCAGAACACTAATGTGCGTAAAATATGCCTTTTGAAACGGTCCTTTTGAAATATGGACGTCCTTTGAATTTTTTGGTCGATATGTGACCCCAGGATTTGTTTTCAGGGCAGGTGTCATTTACAGGCCTGCAATGATTTTGAATATCAACTGACCATTAGCGCTGCGATTAAAGCTGCTGTTGTGTGAAACGGCCACAAGGTGGCAGCAGTTCACCCTTACCAAATCTGGTTACTAGGGCAAGAGAGCCTCAGTGGAAGTGGTGTTCTAGATTGGAATTTAGAATGGAATGTGCCAGGAGAAAGCCCCTCAAGTTTGTCTCACTACTTCTTGTTCGTGATTTTAATTTAATTTTTTTATTTTTTATTACAGCATGTTTGATTACAATGTTTGGCTTGTTGTAGGTGTGGAAGATGTGGTTCTTTTACACATATACAGATGACTGTTCTTCCTGGGATCCTTTTCCCATGTACGTTATGACAGAATGTTGAGTAGTCCTCTCTTGGTATTCTGTAGGTCTTTGGTGATTATATATGTCACCTGTGTTTGTATATGTCTGTTAACCCCGATATCGTAATGAAACCAATCCTCACACCTTTCCATTGGTGAACCATAAGTTTGTTTAATGAATCTGTGATTGCCCTTCTCCGTGGAAATATCTGCCCTGGTATCCATTTTTAGGTAACACCTATAAGTGATATGATATGGTATGTGTCTTTCACTTTCTGACTTACTACAAGTCACGTGATTACTTCTAGACTCATTTACGGTGCTGCAAATGGCATTTTGTCCTTTTTTTCCTTGGCTTCTCTTCTGCCTTAGCGAGGTCCATTTTCAACAATGTGATTCCCTGAGGGTTGTGGATTAGCTGACCTGGGCAGCCTTACCCTGCCGGCCCGCCCTCCCCAGGTGTGCCTCATTGAGGTCAATATAAACAGCGCTCCAGGCAGCAATAGCCCCTGAAGCTGTGCCTGACTCCATATTCTCTGCCCCGTCAGCAGTCTCGGGACTCTGCTGGTGGGAGGGAGTGAGGGGCCACAGCTTTGTGGGTGGCCCGGTGTGAGTGGGGCTCTGCTGGCCTTTCTGCAGGAGTTGCCAGGCTGACACCTGTAAAGAAGAGGATGTGTCACCCATACCTTCCGCTGGAATTTCTCTCCGGACAGAGGTGAGGAAGGAAAAAAGCAGTGGGGGCCAGGACAGGAGGGGTATCTCAGGCAGGGCAATGGAAAGCTTCCGGAAGAGCGCCTGGGGCCAGGACCACCCTGGCTGGCCTGCAGGCACCAAGTTGGCCTGCGTGCTGTCGCTGGTGTGGCTCGATGGCCCTTCCTCTAGGCTTTCAAGCCCTTGTACATATTCAGGTGTTTTACCTGGGAAGGGTGGGAACAGTTCAGCAGCAGCTGGCCTGGGGCTCAGCTCACGTTTACGCACAGATGCCTCGGCACAGTCCCCCAGCTTTGCAATGAGGACGCTCCTTGTGTGGGGGGTGGGGTGCTGGCTGTATGGGAGATGGTTCCCCACCTCTGACCAATTTCAGAATTGTTTACCGCTGGAGCAAGTGTCCAGATAGGGTTTTCCTCTGTATAAATGGTGGGTTCAGGTTTTTTTTTTCTTTTATGTTTCAAGTTAGATTTTATTCCTCTTTTATGTATTTATAGATATAAGCATGGAAATAATTCATTCCTATAAATACATCTGTGAGACGGGAAGAACTTTTTTCTCTTTTATTTTTAAATTTTATTGTTTAGAATTTTGAAATTAATTAATTTATTTTTTTATACAGCAGGTTATTATTAGTTATGTAGTTTATGCATATAAATGTATACAGGTCAATCCCAATCTCCCAACTCATCCCACCACCACCACCCCATGGCTTCCCACACTTGGTGTCCATACGTTTGTTCTCTACCTCTGTGTCTCTGTTTCTTCGCTGCAAACCAGTTCATCTGTACCATTTTTTAGGTTCCACATATATGCCTTAATATACAGTATTTGGTTTCCTCTTTCTGACTTCATTCTGTATGACAGTCTCTTGATCCATCGATGTCTCTACAAATGACCCAGTTTCATTCCTTTTTATGGCCGAGTAATATTTCATTTTATATATGTACCACATCTTTATCCATTCATCTGTCTGTGGGCATTTAGGTTGCTTCCATTACCTGGCTATTGTAAATAGTGCTGCAATGAACATTGTGGTGAATGTGCCTTTTTGATTTACGGTTTTCTCTGGGTATATGCCCAGAAGTGGGATTGCTGGATCAGATGGTAATTCTATTTCTAGTTTTTTTTAAGGAAACTCCATACTGTTCTCCATAGTGACTGTATCAATTTACATTCCCACCAATAGTGGAAGAGGGCTCCTTTTGTCCACACCCTCCCCAGAATTGGTTGTTTGTAGATTTTCTGATGATGCCGATTCTAACGGGTGTGAGGTGATACCTCATTGTAGTTTTGATTTGCATTTCTCTAATAATTAGTGCTGTTGAGCAGCTTTTCATGTGCGTCTTGGCCATCTCTGTGTCTCCTTTGAAGAAACATCTCTTTAGATCTTCTGCCCATTTTTGTATTGGGTTGTTTGTTTTTTTAATATTAAGCTGCATGAGCTGTTTATATATATTGGAGATTAAACCTCTGTCCATTGATTCGTTTGCAACGATTTTTGCCCATTCTGAGGGATGCCTTTTTCCATTCCCGTTTTTTTTAACAAAAAAGGAAAGAAAGGAAAAGAAGCAGAACACTAATGTGCGTAAAATATGCCTTTTGAAACGGTCCTTTTGAAATATGGACGTCCTTTGAATTTTTTGGTCGATATGTGACCCCAGGATTTGTTTTCAGGGCAGGTGTCATTTACAGGCCTGCAATGATTTTGAATATCAACTGACCATTAGCGCTGCGATTAAAGCTGCTGTTGTGTGAAACGGCCACAAGGTGGCAGCAGTTCACCCTTACCAAATCTGGTTACTAGGGCAAGAGAGCCTCAGTGGAAGTGGTGTTCTAGATTGGAATTTAGAATGGAATGTGCCAGGAGAAAGCCCCTCAAGTTTGTCTCACTACTTCTTGTTCGTGATTTTAATTTAATTTTTTTATTTTTTATTACAGCATGTTTGATTACAATGTTTGGCTTGTTGTAGGTGTGGAAGATGTGGTTCTTTTACACATATACAGATGACTGTTCTTCCTGGGATCCTTTTCCCATGTACGTTATGACAGAATGTTGAGTAGTCCTCTCTTGGTATTCTGTAGGTCTTTGGTGATTATATATGTCACCTGTGTTTGTATATGTCTGTTAACCCCGATATCGTAATGAAACCAATCCTCACACCTTTCCATTGGTGAACCATAAGTTTGTTTAATGAATCTGTGATTGCCCTTCTCCGTGGAAATATCTGCCCTGGTATCCATTTTTAGGTAACACCTATAAGTGATATGATATGGTATGTGTCTTTCACTTTCTGACTTACTACAAGTCACGTGATTACTTCTAGACTCATTTACGGTGCTGCAAATGGCATTTTGTCCTTTTTTTCCTTGGCTTCTCTTCTGCCTTAGCGAGGTCCATTTTCAACAATGTGATTCCCTGAGGGTTGTGGATTAGCTGACCTGGGCAGCCTTACCCTGCCGGCCCGCCCTCCCCAGGTGTGCCTCATTGAGGTCAATATAAACAGCGCTCCAGGCAGCAATAGCCCCTGAAGCTGTGCCTGACTCCATATTCTCTGCCCCGTCAGCAGTCTCGGGACTCTGCTGGTGGGAGGGAGTGAGGGGCCACAGCTTTGTGGGTGGCCCGGTGTGAGTGGGGCTCTGCTGGCCTTTCTTCAGGAGTTGCCAGGCTGACACCTGTAAAGAAGAGGATGTGTCACCCATACCTTCCGCTGGAATTTCTCTCCGGACAGAGGTGAGGAAGGAAAAAAGCAGTGGGGGCCAGGACAGGAGGGGTATCTCAGGCAGGGCAATGGAAAGCTTCCGGAAGAGCGCCTGGGGCCAGGACCACCCTGGCTGGCCTGCAGGCACCAAGTTGGCCTGCGTGCTGTCGCTGGTGTGGCTCGACGGCCCTTCCTCTAGGCTTTCAAGCCCTTGTACATATTCAGGTGTTTTACCTGGGAAGGGTGGGAACAGTTCAGCAGCAGCTGGCCTGGGGCTCAGCTCACGTTTACGCACAGATGCCTCGGCACAGTCCCCCAGCTTTGCAATGAGGACGCTCCTTGTGTGGGGGGTGGGGTGCTGGCTGTATGGGAGATGGTTCCCCACCTCTGACCAATTTCAGAATTGTTTACCGCTGGAGCAAGTGTCCAGATAGGGTTTTCCTCTGTATAAATGGTGGGTTCAGGTTTTTTTTTTCTTTTATGTTTCAAGTTAGATTTTATTCCTCTTTTATGTATTTATAGATATAAGCATGGAAATAATTCATTCCTATAAATACATCTGTGAGACGGGAAGAACTTTTTTCTCTTTTATTTTTAAATTTTATTGTTTAGAATTTTGAAATTAATTAATTTATTTTTTTATACAGCAGGTTATTATTAGTTATGTAGTTTATGCATATAAATGTATACAGGTCAATCCCAATCTCCCAACTCATCCCACCACCACCACCCCATGGCTTCCCACACTTGGTGTCCATACGTTTGTTCTCTACCTCTGTGTCTCTGTTTCTTCGCTGCAAACCAGTTCATCTGTACCATTTTTTAGGTTCCACATATATGCCTTAATATACAGTATTTGGTTTCCTCTTTCTGACTTCATTCTGTATGACAGTCTCTTGATCCATCGATGTCTCTACAAATGACCCAGTTTCATTCCTTTTTATGGCCGAGTAATATTTCATTTTATATATGTACCACATCTTTATCCATTCATCTGTCTGTGGGCATTTAGGTTGCTTCCATTACCTGGCTATTGTAAATAGTGCTGCAATGAACATTGTGGTGAATGTGCCTTTTTGATTTACGGTTTTCTCTGGGTATATGCCCAGAAGTGGGATTGCTGGATCAGATGGTAATTCTATTTCTAGTTTTTTTTAAGGAAACTCCATACTGTTCTCCATAGTGACTGTATCAATTTACATTCCCACCAATAGTGGAAGAGGGCTCCTTTTGTCCACACCCTCCCCAGAATTGGTTGTTTGTAGATTTTCTGATGATGCCGATTCTAACGGGTGTGAGGTGATACCTCATTGTAGTTTTGATTTGCATTTCTCTAATAATTAGTGCTGTTGAGCAGCTTTTCATGTGCGTCTTGGCCATCTCTGTGTCTCCTTTGAAGAAACATCTCTTTAGATCTTCTGCCCATTTTTGTATTGGGTTGTTTGTTTTTTTAATATTAAGCTGCATGAGCTGTTTATATATATTGGAGATTAAACCTCTGTCCATTGATTCGTTTGCAACGATTTTTGCCCATTCTGAGGGATGCCTTTTTCCATTCCCGTTTTTTTTAACAAAAAAGGAAAGAAAGGAAAAGAAGCAGAACACTAATGTGCGTAAAATATGCCTTTTGGAACGGTCGTTTTGAAATATGGACGTCCTTTGAATTTTTTGGTCGATATGTGACCCCAGGATTTGTTTTCAGGGCAGGTGTCATTTACAGGCCTGCAATGATTTTGAATATCAACTGACCATTAGCGCTGCGATTAAAGCTGCTGTTGTGTGAAACGGCCACAAGGTGGCAGCAGTTCACCCTTACCAAATCTGGTTACTAGGGCAAGAGAGCCTCAGTGGAAGTGGTGTTCTAGATTGGAATTTAGAATGGAATGTGCCAGGAGAAAGCCCCTCAAGTTTGTCTCACTACTTCTTGTTCGTGTTTTTAATTTAATTTTTTTATTTTTTATTACAGCATGTTTGATTACAATGTTTGGCTTGTTGTAGGTGTGGAAGATGTGGTTCTTTTACACATATACAGATGACTGTTCTTCCTGGGATCCTTTTCCCATGTACGTTATGACAGAATGTTGAGTAGTCCTCTCTTGGTATTCTGTAGGTCTTTGGTGATTATATATGTCACCTGTGTTTGTATATGTCTGTTAACCCCGATATCGTAATGAAACCAATCCTCACACCTTTCCATTGGTGAACCATAAGTTTGTTTAATGAATCTGTGATTGCCCTTCTCCGTGGAAATATCTGCCCTGGTATCCATTTTTAGGTAACACCTATAAGTGATATGATATGGTATGTGTCTTTCACTTTCTGACTTACTACAAGTCACGTGATTACTTCTAGACTCATTTACGGTGCTGCAAATGGCATTTTGTCCTTTTTTTCCTTGGCTTCTCTTCTGCCTTAGCGAGGTCCATTTTCAACAATGTGATTCCCTGAGGGTTGTGGATTAGCTGACCTGGGCAGCCTTACTCTGCTGGCCCGCCCTCCCCAGGTGTGCCTCGTTGAGGTCAATATAAACAGCGCTCCAGGCAGCAATAGCCCCTGAAGCTGTGCCTGACTCCATATTCTCTGCCCCGTCAGCAGTCTCGGGGCTGTGCTGGTGGGAGGGAGTGAGGGGCCACAGCTTTGTGGGTGGCCCGGTGTGAGTGGGACTCTGCTGGTCTTTCTGCAGGAGTTGCCAGGCTGCCACCTGTAAAGAAGAGAATGTGTCACCCATACCTTCCGCTGGAATTTCTCTCCGGACAGAGGTGAGGAAGGAAAAAAGCAGTGGGGGCCGGGACAGGAGGGGTATCTCAGACAGGGCAATGGAAAGCTTCCGGAAGAGCGCCCGGGGCCAAGACCAACCTGGCTGGCCTGCAGGCACCAAGTTGGCCTGCGTGCTGTCGCTGGTGTGGCTCGACGTCCCTTCTTCTAGGCTTTCAAGCCCTTGTACATATTCAGGTGTTTTACCTGGGAAGGGTGGGAACAGTTCAGCAGCAGCTGGCCTGGGGCTCAGCTCACGTTTACTCACAGATGCCTTGGCACGGTCCCCCAGCTTTGCAATGAGGATGCTCCTTGCGTGGGGGGTGGGTTGCTGGCTGTATGGGAGATGGTTTCCCACCTCTGACCAATTTCAGAATTGTTTACCGCTGGAGCAAGTGCCCTGATAGGGTTTTCCTCTGTATAACTCGTGGGTTCAGGTTTTTTTTTTCTTTTATGGTTCAAGTTAGATTTTATTCCTCTTTTATATATTTATAGATATAAGCATGGAAATAATTCATTCCTATAAATACATCTGCGTGACGGGAAGATCTTTTTTCTCTTTTATTTTTAAATTTTATTTTTTAAAATTTTGAAATTAAATTTTATTTTTTTTATACAGCACGTTATTTTTAGTTATGTGTTTTATGCATATACATGTATACAGGTCAATCCCAATCTCCTAACTCATCCCACCACCACCACCCCATGGCTTCCCACACTTGGTGTCCATACGTTTGTTCTCTACCTCTGTGTCTCTATTTCTTCCCTGCAAACCAGTTCATCTGTACCATTTTTTAGGTTCCACATATATGCATTAATATACAGTATTTGGTTTCCTCTTTCTGACTTACTTCATTCTGTATGACAGTCTCTCGATCCATCGATGTCTCTACAAATGACCCAGTTTCATTCCTTTTTAAGGCCGAGTAATATTTCATTTTATATATGTACCACATCTTTATCCATTCATCTGTCTGTGGGCATTTAGGTTGCTTCCATTACCTGGCTATTGTAAATAGTGCTGCAACGAACATTGTGGTGAATGTGCCTTTTTGATTTACGGTTTTCTCTGGGTATATGCCCAGAAGTGGGATTGCTGGATCAGATGGTAATTCTATTTCTAGTTTTTTTTAAGGAAACTCCATACTGTTCTACATAGTGACTGTATCAATTTACATTCCCACCAATAGTGGAAGAGGGCTCCTTTTGTCCACACCCTCCCCAGAATTGGTTGTTTGTAGATTTTCTGATGATGCCGATTCTAACAGGTGTGAGGTGATACCTCATTGTAGTTTTGATTTGCATTTCTCTAATAATTAGTGCTGTTGAGCAGCTTTTCATGTGCGTCTTGGCCATCTCTGTGTCTCCTTTGAAGAAACATCTCTTTAGATCTTCTGCCCATTTTTGTATTGGGTTGTTTGTTTTTTTAATATTAAGCTGCATGAGCTGTTTATATATATTGGAGATTAAACCTCTGTCCATTGATTCGTTTGCAACGATTTTTGCCCATTCTGAGGGATGCCTTTTTCCATTCCCGTTTTTTTTAACAAAAAAGGAAAGAAAGGAAAAGAAGCAGAACACTAATGTGCGTAAAATATGCCTTTTGAAACGGTCCTTTTGAAATATGGACGTCCTTTGAATTTTTTGGTCGATATGTGACCCCAGGATTTGTTTTCAGGGCAGGTGTCATTTACAGGCCTGCAATGATTTTGAATATCAACTGACCATTAGCGCTGGGATTAAAGCTGCTGTTGTGTGAAACGGCCACAAGGTGGCAGCAGTTCACCCTTACCAAATCTGGTTACTAGGGCAAGAGAGCCTCAGTGGAAGTGGTGTTCTAGATTGGAATTTAGAATGGAATGTGCCAGGAGAAAGCCCCTCAAGTTTGTCTCACTACTTCTTGTTCGTGTTTTTAATTTAATTTTTTTATTTTTTATTACAGCAAGTTTGATTACAATGTTTGGCTTGTTGTAGGTGTGGAAGATGTGGTTCTTTTACACATATACAGATGACTGTTCTTCCTGGGATCCTTTTCCCATGTACGTTATGACAGAATGTTGAGTAGTCCTCTCTTGGTATTCTGTAGGTCTTTGGTGATTATATATGTCACCTGTGTTTGTATATGTCTGTTAACCCCGATATCGTAATGAAACCAATCCTCACACCTTTCCATTGGTGAACCATAAGTTTGTTTAATGAATCTGTGATTGCCCTTCTCCGTGGAAATATCTGCCCTGGTATCCATTTTTAGGTAACACCTATAAGTGATATGATATGGTATGTGTCTTTCACTTTCTGACTTACTACAAGTCACGTGATTACTTCTAGACTCATTTACGGTGCTGCAAATGGCATTTTGTCCTTTTTTTCCTTGGCTTCTCTTCTGCCTTAGCGAGGTCCATTTTCAACAATGTGATTCCCTGAGGGTTGTGGATTAGCTGACCTGGGCAGCCTTACCCTGCCGGCCCGCCCTCCCCAGGTGTGCCTCATTGAGGTCAATATAAACAGCGCTCCAGGCAGCAATAGCCCCTGAAGCTGTGCCTGACTCCATATTCTCTGCCCCGTCAGCAGTCTCGGGGCTGTGCTGGTGGGAGGGAGTGAGGGGCCACAGCTTTGTGGGTGGCCCGGTGTGAGTGGGGCTCTGCTGGCCTTTCTGCAGGAGTTGCCAGGCTGACACCTGTAAAGAAGAGGATGTGTCACCCATACCTTCCGCTGGAATTTCTCTCCGGACAGAGGTGAGGAAGGAAAAAAGCAGTGGGGGCCAGGACAGGAGGGGTATCTCAGGCAGGGCAATGGAAAGCTTCCGGAAGAGCGCCTGGGGCCAGGACCACCCTGGCTGGCCTGCAGGCACCAAGTTGGCCTGCGTGCTGTCGCTGGTGTGGCTCGACGGCCCTTCCTCTAGGCTTTCAAGCCCTTGTACATATTCAGGTGTTTTACCTGGGAAGGGTGGGAACAGTTCAGCAGCAGCTGGCCTGGGGCTCAGCTGACGTTTACGCACAGATGCCTCGGCACAGTCCCCCAGCTTTGCAATGAGGACGCTCCTTGTGTGGGGGGTGGGGTGCTGGCTGTATGGGAGATGGTTCCCCACCTCTGACCAATTTCAGAATTGTTTACCGCTGGAGCAAGTGTCCAGATAGGGTTTTCCTCTGTATAAATGGTGGGTTCAGGTTTTTTTTTTCTTTTATGTTTCAAGTTAGATTTTATTCCTCTTTTATGTATTTATAGATATAAGCATGGAAATAATTCATTCCTATAAATACATCTGTGAGACGGGAAGAACTTTTTTCTCTTTTATTTTTAAATTTTATTGTTTAGAATTTTGAAATTAATTAATTTATTTTTTTATACAGCAGGTTATTATTAGTTATGTATTTTATGCATATAAATGTATACAGGTCAATCCCAATCTCCCAACTCATCCCACCACCACCACCCCATGGCTTCCCACACTTGGTGTCCATACGTTTGTTCTCTACCTCTGTGTCTCTATTTCTTCGCTGCAAACCAGTTCATCTGTACCATTTTTTAGGTTCCACATATATGCCTTAATATACAGTATTTGGTTTCCTCTTTCTGACTTCATTCTGTATGACAGTCTCTTGATCCATCGATGTCTCTACAAATGACCCAGTTTCATTCCTTTTTATGGCCGAGTAATATTTCATTTTATATATGTACCACATCTTTATCCATTCATCTGTCTGTGGGCATTTAGGTTGCTTCCATTACCTGGCTATTGTAAATAGTGCTGCAATGAACATTGTGGTGAATGTGCCTTTTTGATTTACGGTTTTCTCTGGGTATATGCCCAGAAGTGGGATTGCTGGATCAGATGGTAATTCTATTTCTAGTTTTTTTTAAGGAAACTCCATACTGTTCTCCATAGTGACTGTATCAATTTACATTCCCACCAATAGTGGAAGAGGGCTCCTTTTGTCCACACCCTCCCCAGAATTGGTTGTTTGTAGATTTTCTGATGATGCCGATTCTAACGGGTGTGAGGTGATACCTCATTGTAGTTTTGATTTGCATTTCTCTAATAATTAGTGCTGTTGAGCAGCTTTTCATGTGCGTCTTGGCCATCTCTGTGTCTCCTTTGAAGAAACATCTCTTTAGATCTTCTGCCCATTTTTGTATTGGGTTGTTTGTTTTTTTAATATTAAGCTGCATGAGCTGTTTATATATATTGGAGATTAAACCTCTGTCCATTGATTCGTTTGCAACGATTTTTGCCCATTCTGAGGGATGCCTTTTTCCATTCCCGTTTTTTTTAACAAAAAAGGAAAGAAAGGAAAAGAAGCAGAACACTAATGTGCGTAAAATATGCCTTTTGAAACGGTCCTTTTGAAATATGGACGTCCTTTGAATTTTTTGGTCGATATGTGACCCCAGGATTTGTTTTCAGGGCAGGTGTCATTTACAGGCCTGCAATAATTTTGAATATCAACTGACCATTAGCGCTGGGATTAAAGCTGCTGTTGTGTGAAACGGCCACAAGGTGGCAGCAGTTCACCCTTACCAAATCTGGTTACTAGGGCAAGAGAGCCTCAGTGGAAGTGGTGTTCTAGATTGGAATTTAGAATGGAATGTGCCAGGAGAAAGCCCCTCAAGTTTGTCTCACTACTTCTTGTTCGTGTTTTTAATTTAATTTTTTTATTTTTTATTACAGCATGTTTGATTACAATGTTTGGCTTGTTGTAGGTGTGGAAGATGTGGTTCTTTTACACATATACAGATGACTGTTCTTCCTGGGATCCTTTTCCCATGTACGTTATGACAGAATGTTGAGTAGTCCTCTCTTGGTATTCTGTAGGTCTTTGGTGATTATATATGTCACCTGTGTTTGTATATGTCTGTTAACCCCGATATCGTAATGAAACCAATCCTCACACCTTTCCATTGGTGAACCATAAGTTTGTTTAATGAATCTGTGATTGCCCTTCTCCGTGGAAATATCTGCCCTGGTATCCATTTTTAGGTAACACCTATAAGTGATATGATATGGTATGTGTCTTTCACTTTCTGACTTACTACAAGTCACGTGATTACTTCTAGACTCATTTACGGTGCTGCAAATGGCATTTTGTACTTTTTTTCCTTGGCTTCTCTTCTGCCTTAGCGAGGTCCATTTTCAACAATGTGATTCCCTGAGGGTTGTGGATTAGCTGACCTGGGCAGCCTTACCCTGCCGGCCCGCCCTCCCCAGGTGTGCCTCATTGAGGTCAATATAAACAGCGCTCCAGGCAGCAATAGCCCCTGAAGCTGTGCCTGACTCCATATTCTCTGCCCCGTCAGCAGTCTCGGGGCTCTGCTGGTGGGAGGGAGTGAGGGGCCACAGCTTTGTGGGTGGCCCGGTGTGAGTGGGGCTCTGCTGGCCTTTCTGCAGGAGTTGCCAGGCTGACACCTGTAAAGAAGAGGATGTGTCACCCATACCTTCCGCTGGAATTTCTCTCCGGACAGAGGTGAGGAAGGAAAAAAGCAGTGGGGGCCAGGACAGGAGGGGTATCTCAGGCAGGGCAATGGAAAGCTTCCGGAAGAGCGCCTGGGGCCAGGACCACCCTGGCTGGCCTGCAGGCACCAAGTTGGCCTGCGTGCTGTCGCTGGTGTGGCTCGACGGCCCTTCTTGTAGGCTTTCAAGCCCTTGTACATATTCAGGTGTTTTACCTGGGAAGGGTGGGAACAGTTCAGCAGCAGCTGGCCTGGGGCTCAGCTCACGTTTACGCACAGATGCCTCGGCACAGTCCCCCAGCTTTGCAATGAGGACGCTCCTTGTGTGGGGTGTGGGGTGCTGGCTGTATGGGAGATGGTTCCCCACCTCTGACCAATTTCAGAATTGTTTACCGCTGGAGCAAGTGTCCAGATAGGGTTTTCCTCTGTATAAATGGCGGGTTCAGGTTTTTTTTTTTCTTTTATGTTTCAAGTTAGATTTTATTCCTCTTTTATGTATTTATAGACATAAGCATGGAAATAATTCATTCCTATAAATACATCTGTGAGACGGGAAGAACTTTTTCTCTTTTATTTTTAAATTTTATTGTTTAGAATTTTGAAATTAATTAATTTATTTTTTTATACAGCAGGTTATTATTAGTTATGTAGTTTATGCATATAAATGTATACAGGTCAATCCCAATCTCCCAACTCATCCCACCACCACCACCCCATGGCTTCCCACACTTGGTGTCCATACGTTTGTTCTCTACCTCTGTGTCTCTATTTCTTCGCTGCAAACCAGTTCATCTGTACCATTTTTTAGGTTCCACATATATGCCTTAATATACAGTATTTGGTTTCCTCTTTCTGACTTCATTCTGTATGACAGTCTCTTGATCCATCGATGTCTCTACAAATGACCCAGTTTCATTCCTTTTTATGGCCGAGTAATATTTCATTTTATATATGTACCACATCTTTATCCATTCATCTGTCTGTGGGCATTTAGGTTGCTTCCATTACCTGGCTATTGTAAATAGTGCTGCAATGAACATTGTGGTGAATGTGCCTTTTTGATTTACGGTTTTCTCTGGGTATATGCCCAGAAGTGGGATTGCTGGATCAGATGGTAATTCTATTTCTAGTTTTTTTTAAGGAAACTCCATACTGTTCTCCATAGTGACTGTATCAATTTACATTCCCACCAATAGTGGAAGAGGGCTCCTTTTGTCCACACCCTCCCCAGAATTGGTTGTTTGTAGATTTTCTGATGATGCCGATTCTAACGGGTGTGAGGTGATACCTCATTGTAGTTTTGATTTGCATTTCTCTAATAATTAGTGCTGTTGAGCAGCTTTTCATGTGCGTCTTGGCCATCTCTGTGTCTCCTTTGAAGAAACATCTCTTTAGATCTTCTGCCCATTTTTGTATTGGGTTGTTTGTTTTTTTAATATTAAGCTGCATGAGCTGTTTATATATATTGGAGATTAAACCTCTGTCCATTGATTCGTTTGCAACGATTTTTGCCCATTCTGAGGGATGCCTTTTTCCATTCCCGTTTTTTTTAACAAAAAAGGAAAGAAAGGAAAAGAAGCAGAACACTAATGTGCGTAAAATATGCCTTTTGAAACGGTCCTTTTGAAATATGGACGTCCTTTGAATTTTTTGGTCGATATGTGACCCCAGGATTTGTTTTCAGGGCAGGTGTCATTTACAGGCCTGCAATGATTTTGAATATCAACTGACCATTAGCGCTGGGATTAAAGCTGCTGTTGTGTGAAACGGCCACAAGGTGGCAGCAGTTCACCCTTACCAAATCTGGTTACTAGGGCAAGAGAGCCTCAGTGGAAGTGGTGTTCTAGATTGGAATTTAGAATGGAATGTGCCAGGAGAAAGCCCCTCAAGTTTGTCTCACTACTTCTTGTTCGTGTTTTTAATTTAATTTTTTTATTTTTTATTACAGCATGTTTGATTACAATGTTTGGCTTGTTGTAGGTGTGGAAGATGTGGTTCTTTTACACATATACAGATGACTGTTCTTCCTGGGATCCTTTTCCCATGTACGTTATGACAGAATGTTGAGTAGTCCTCTCTTGGTATTCTGTAGGTCTTTGGTGATTATATATGTCACCTGTGTTTGTATATGTCTGTTAACCCCGATATCGTAATGAAACCAATCCTCACACCTTTCCATTGGTGAACCATAAGTTTGTTTAATGAATCTGTGATTGCCCTTCTCCGTGGAAATATCTGCCCTGGTATCCATTTTTAGGTAACACCTATAAGTGATATGATATGGTATGTGTCTTTCACTTTCTGACTTACTACAAGTCACGTGATTACTTCTAGACTCATTTACGGTGCTGCAAATGGCATTTTGTCCTTTTTTTCCTTGGCTTCTCTTCTGCCTTAGCGAGGTCCATTTTCAACAATGTGATTCCCTGAGGGTTGTGGATTAGCTGACCTGGGCAGCCTTACCCTGCCGGCCCGCCCTCCCCAGGTGTGCCTCATTGAGGTCAATATAAACAGCGCTCCAGGCAGCAATAGCCCCTGAAGCTGTGCCTGACTCCATATTCTCTGCCCCGTCAGCAGTCTCGGGGCTCTGCTGGTGGGAGAGAGTGAGGGGCCACAGCTTTGTGGGTGGCCCGGTGTGAGTGGGGCTCTGCTGGCCTTTCTGCAGGAGTTGCCAGGCTGACACCTGTAAAGAAGAGGATGTGTCACCCATACCTTCCGCTGGAATTTCTCTCCGGACAGAGGTGAGGAAGGAAAAAAGCAGTGGGGGCCAGGACAGGAGGGGTATCTCAGGCAGGGCAATGGAAAGCTTCCGGAAGAGCGCCTGGGGCCAGGACCACCCTGGCTGGCCTGCAGGCACCAAGTTGGCCTGCGTGCTGTCGCTGGTGTGGCTCGACGGCCCTTCCTCTAGGCTTTCAATCCCTTGTACATATTCAGGTGTTTTACCTGGGAAGGGTGGGAACAGTTCAGCAGCAGCTGGCCTGGGGCTCAGCTCACGTTTACGCACAGATGCCTCGGCACAGTCCCCCAGCTTTGCAATGAGGACGCTCCTTGTGTGGGGGGTGGGGTGCTGGCTGTATGGGAGATGGTTCCCCACCTCTGACCAATTTCAGAATTGTTTACCGCTGGAGCAAGTGTCCAGATAGGGTTTTCCTCTGTATAAATGGTGGGTTCAGGTTTTTTTTTCTTTTATGTTTCAAGTTAGATTTTATTCCTCTTTTATGTATTTATAGATATAAGCATGGAAATAATTCATTCCTATAAATACATCTGTGAGACGGGAAGAACTTTTTTCTCTTTTATTTTTAAATTTTATTGTTTAGAATTTTGAAATTAATTAATTTATTTTTTTATACAGCAGGTTATTATTAGTTATGTAGTTTATGCATATAAATGTATACAGGTCAATCCCAATCTCCCAACTCATCCCACCACCACCACCCCATGGCTTCCCACACTTGGTGTCCATACGTTTGTTCTCTACCTCTGTGTCTCTATTTCTTCGCTGCAAACCAGTTCATCTGTACCATTTTTTAGGTTCCACATATATGCCTTAATATACAGTATTTGGTTTCCTCTTTCTGACTTCATTCTGTATGACAGTCTCTTGATCCATCGATGTCTCTACAAATGACCCAGTTTCATTCCTTTTTATGGCCGAGTAATATTTCATTTTATATATGTACCACATCTTTATCCATTCATCTGTCTGTGGGCATTTAGGTTGCTTCCATTACCTGGCTATTGTAAATAGTGCTGCAATGAACATTGTGGTGAATGTGCCTTTTTGATTTACGGTTTTCTCTGGGTATATGCCCAGAAGTGGGATTGCTGGATCAGATGGTAATTCTATTTCTAGTTTTTTTTAAGGAAACTCCATACTGTTCTCCATAGTGACTGTATCAATTTACATTCCCACCAATAGTGGAAGAGGGCTCCTTTTGTCCACACCCTCCCCAGAATTGGTTGTTTGTAGATTTTCTGATGATGCCGATTCTAACGGGTGTGAGGTGATACCTCATTGTAGTTTTGATTTGCATTTCTCTAATAATTAGTGCTGTTGAGCAGCTTTTCATGTGCGTCTTGGCCATCTCTGTGTCTCCTTTGAAGAAACATCTCTTTAGATCTTCTGCCCATTTTTGTATTGGGTTGTTTGTTTTTTTAATATTAAGCTGCATGAGCTGTTTATATATATTGGAGATTAAACCTCTGTCCATTGATTCGTTTGCAACGATTTTTGCCCATTCTGAGGGATGCCTTTTTCCATTCCCGTTTTTTTTAACAAAAAAGGAAAGAAAGGAAAAGAAGCAGAACACTAATGTGCGTAAAATATGCCTTTTGAAACGGTCCTTTTGAAATATGGACGTCCTTTGAATTTTTTGGTCGATATGTGACCCCAGGATTTGTTTTCAGGGCAGGTGTCATTTACAGGCCTGCAATGATTTTGAATATCAACTGACCATTAGCGCTGCGATTAAAGCTGCTGTTGTGTGAAACGGCCACAAGGTGGCAGCAGTTCACCCTTACCAAATCTGGTTACTAGGGCAAGAGAGCCTCAGTGGAAGTGGTGTTCTAGATTGGAATTTAGAATGGAATGTGCCAGGAGAAAGCCCCTCAAGTTTGTCTCACTACTTCTTGTTCGTGTTTTTAATTTAATTTTTTTATTTTTTATTACAGCAAGTTTGATTACAATGTTTGGCTTGTTGTAGGTGTGGAAGATGTGGTTCTTTTACACATATACAGATGACTGTTCTTCCTGGGATCCTTTTCCCATGTACGTTATGACAGAATGTTGAGTAGTCCTCTCTTGGTATTCTGTAGGTCTTTGGTGATTATATATGTCACCTGTGTTTGTATATGTCTGTTAACCCCGATATCGTAATGAAACCAATCCTCACACCTTTCCATTGGTGAACCATAAGTTTGTTTAATGAATCTGTGATTGCCCTTCTCCGTGGAAATATCTGCCCTGGTATCCATTTTTAGGTAACACCTATAAGTGATATGATATGGTATGTGTCTTTCACTTTCTGACTTACTACAAGTCACGTGATTACTTCTAGACTCATTTACGGTGCTGCAAATGGCATTTTGTCCTTTTTTTCCTTGGCTTCTCTTCTGCCTTAGCGAGGTCCATTTTCAACAATGTGATTCCCTGAGGGTTGTGGATTAGCTGACCTGGGCAGCCTTACCCTGCCGGCCCGCCCTCCCCAGGTGTGCCTCATTGAGGTCAATATAAACAGCGCTCCAGGCAGCAATAGCCCCTGAAGCTGTGCCTGACTCCATATTCTCTGCCCCGTCAGCAGTCTCGGGGCTGTGCTGGTGGGAGGGAGTGAGGGGCCACAGCTTTGTGGGTGGCCCGGTGTGAGTGGGGCTCTGCTGGCCTTTCTGCAGGAGTTGCCAGGCTGACACCTGTAAAGAAGAGGATGTGTCACCCATACCTTCCGCTGGAATTTCTCTCCGGACAGAGGTGAGGAAGGAAAAAAGCAGTGGGGGCCAGGACAGGAGGGGTATCTCAGGCAGGGCAATGGAAAGCTTCCGGAAGAGCGCCTGGGGCCAGGACCACCCTGGCTGGCCTGCAGGCACCAAGTTGGCCTGCGTGCTGTCGCTGGTGTGGCTCGACGGCCCTTCCTCTAGGCTTTCAAGCCCTTGTACATATTCAGGTGTTTTACCTGGGAAGGGTGGGAACAGTTCAGCAGCAGCTGGCCTGGGGCTCAGCTGACGTTTACGCACAGATGCCTCGGCACAGTCCCCCAGCTTTGCAATGAGGACGCTCCTTGTGTGGGGGGTGGGGTGCTGGCTGTATGGGAGATGGTTCCCCACCTCTGACCAATTTCAGAATTGTTTACCGCTGGAGCAAGTGTCCAGATAGGGTTTTCCTCTGTATAATTGGTGGGTTCAGGTTTTTTTTTTCTTTTATGTTTCAAGTTAGATTTTATTCCTCTTTTATGTATTTATAGATATAAGCATGGAAATAATTCATTCCTATAAATACATCTGTGAGACGGGAAGAACTTTTTTCTCTTTTATTTTTAAATTTTATTGTTTAGAATTTTGAAATTAATTAATTTATTTTTTTATACAGCAGGTTATTATTAGTTATGTATTTTATGCATATAAATGTATACAGGTCAATCCCAATCTCCCAACTCATCCCACCACCACCACCCCATGGCTTCCCACACTTGGTGTCCATACGTTTGTTCTCTACCTCTGTGTCTCTATTTCTTCGCTGCAAACCAGTTCATCTGTACCATTTTTTAGGTTCCACATATATGCCTTAATATACAGTATTTGGTTTCCTCTTTCTGACTTCATTCTGTATGACAGTCTCTTGATCCATCGATGTCTCTACAAATGACCCAGTTTCATTCCTTTTTATGGCCGAGTAATATTTCATTTTATATATGTACCACATCTTTATCCATTCATCTGTCTGTGGGCATTTAGGTTGCTTCCATTACCTGGCTATTGTAAATAGTGCTGCAATGAACATTGTGGTGAATGTGCCTTTTTGATTTACGGTTTTCTCTGGGTATATGCCCAGAAGTGGGATTGCTGGATCAGATGGTAATTCTATTTCTAGTTTTTTTTAAGGAAACTCCATACTGTTCTCCATAGTGACTGTATCAATTTACATTCCCACCAATAGTGGAAGAGGGCTCCTTTTGTCCACACCCTCCCCAGAATTGGTTGTTTGTAGATTTCCTGATGATGCCGATTCTAACGGGTGTGAGGTGATACCTCATTGTAGTTTTGATTTGCATTTCTCTAATAATTAGTGCTGTTGAGCAGCTTTTCATGTGCGTCTTGGCCATCTCTGTGTCTCCTTTGAAGAAACATCTCTTTAGATCTTCTGCCCATTTTTGTATTGGGTTGTTTGTTTTTTTAATATTAAGCTGCATGAGCTGTTTATATATATTGGAGATTAAACCTCTGTCCATTGATTCGTTTGCAACGATTTTTGCCCATTCTGAGGGATGCCTTTTTCCATTCCCGTTTTTTTTAACAAAAAAGGAAAGAAAGGAAAAGAAGCAGAACACTAATGTGCGTAAAATATGCCTTTTGATACGGTCCTTTTGAAATATGGACGTCCTTTGAATTTTTTGGTCGATATGTGACCCCAGGATTTGTTTTCAGGGCAGGTGTCATTTACAGGCCTGCAATGATTTTGAATATCAACTGACCATTAGCGCTGGGATTAAAGCTGCTGTTGTGTGAAACGGCCACAAGGTGGCAGCAGTTCACCCTTACCAAATCTGGTTACTAGGGCAAGAGAGCCTCAGTGGAAGTGGTGTTCTAGATTGGAATTTAGAATGGAATGTGCCAGGAGAAAGCCCCTCAAGTTTGTCTCACTACTTCTTGTTCGTGTTTTTAATTTAATTTTTTTATTTTTTATTACAGCAAGTTTGATTACAATGTTTGGCTTGTTGTAGGTGTGGAAGATGTGGTTCTTTTACACATATACAGATGACTGTTCTTCCTGGGATCCTTTTCCCATGTACGTTATGACAGAATGTTGAGTAGTCCTCTCTTGGTATTCTGTAGGTCTTTGGTGATTATATATGTCACCTGTGTTTGTATATGTCTGTTAACCCCGATATCGTAATGAAACCAATCCTCACACCTTTCCATTGGTGAACCATAAGTTTGTTTAATGAATCTGTGATTGCCCTTCTCCGTGGAAATATCTGCCCTGGTATCCATTTTTAGGTAACACCTATAAGTGATATGATATGGTATGTGTCTTTCACTTTCTGACTTACTACAAGTCACGTGATTACTTCTAGACTCATTTACGGTGCTGCAAATGGCATTTTGTCCTTTTTTTCCTTGGCTTCTCTTCTGCCTTAGCGAGGTCCATTTTCAACAATGTGATTCCCTGAGGGTTGTGGATTAGCTGACCTGGGCAGCCTTACCCTGCCGGCCCGCCCTCCCCAGGTGTGCCTCATTGAGGTCAATATAAACAGCGCTCCAGGCAGCAATAGCCCCTGAAGCTGTGCCTGACTCCATATTCTCTGCCCCGTCAGCAGTCTCGGGACTCTGCTGGTGGGAGGGAGTGAGGGGCCACAGCTTTGTGGGTGGCCCGGTGTGAGTGGGGCTCTGCTGGCCTTTCTGCAGGAGTTGCCAGGCTGACACCTGTAAAGAAGAGGATGTGTCACCCATACCTTCCGCTGGAATTTCTCTCCGGACAGAGGTGAGGAAGGAAAAAAGCAGTGGGGGCCAGGACAGGAGGGGTATCTCAGGCAGGGCAATGGAAAGCTTCCGGAAGAGCGCCTGGGGCCAGGACCACCCTGGCTGGCCTGCAGGCACCAAGTTGGCCTGCGTGCTGTCGCTGGTGTGGCTCGACGGCCCTTCCTCTAGGCTTTCAAGCCCTTGTACATATTCAGGTGTTTTACCTGGGAAGGGTGGGAACAGTTCAGCAGCAGCTGGCCTGGGGCTCAGCTCACGTTTACGCACAGATGCCTCGGCACAGTCCCCCAGCTTTGCAATGAGGACGCTCCTTGTGTGGGGGGTGGGGTGCTGGCTGTATGGGAGATGGTTCCCCACCTCTGACCAATTTCAGAATTGTTTACCGCTGGAGCAAGTGTCCAGATAGGGTTTTCCTCTGTATAAATGGTGGGTTCAGGTTTTTTTTTTCTTTTATGTTTCAAGTTAGATTTTATTCCTCTTTTATGTATTTATAGATATAAGCATGGAAATAATTCATTCCTATAAATACATCTGTGAGACGGGAAGAACTTTTTTCTCTTTTATTTTTAAATTTTATTGTTTAGAATTTTGAAATTAATTAATTTATTTTTTTATACAGCAGGTTATTATTAGTTATGTAGTTTATGCATATAAATGTATACAGGTCAATCCCAATCTCCCAACTCATCCCACCACCACCACCCCATGGCTTCCCACACTTGGTGTCCATACGTTTGTTCTCTACCTCTGTGTCTCTATTTCTTCGCTGCAAACCAGTTCATCTGTACCATTTTTTAGGTTCCACATATATGCCTTAATATACAGTATTTGGTTTCCTCTTTCTGACTTCATTCTGTATGACAGTCTCTTGATCCATCGATGTCTCTACAAATGACCCAGTTTCATTCCTTTTTATGGCCGAGTAATATTTCATTTTATATATGTACCACATCTTTATCCATTCATCTGTCTGTGGGCATTTAGGTTGCTTCCATTACCTGGCTATTGTAAATAGTGCTGCAATGAACATTGTGGTGAATGTGCCTTTTTGATTTACGGTTTTCTCTGGGTATATGCCCAGAAGTGGGATTGCTGGATCAGATGGTAATTCTATTTCTAGTTTTTTTTAAGGAAACTCCATACTGTTCTCCATAGTGACTGTATCAATTTACATTCCCACCAATAGTGGAAGAGGGCTCCTTTTGTCCACACCCTCCCCAGAATTGGTTGTTTGTAGATTTCCTGATGATGCCGATTCTAACGGGTGTGAGGTGATACCTCATTGTAGTTTTGATTTGCATTTCTCTAATAATTAGTGCTGTTGAGCAGCTTTTCATGTGCGTCTTGGCCATCTCTGTGTCTCCTTTGAAGAAACATCTCTTTAGATCTTCTGCCCATTTTTGTATTGGGTTGTTTGTTTTTTTAATATTAAGCTGCATGAGCTGTTTATATATATTGGAGATTAAACCTCTGTCCATTGATTCGTTTGCAACGATTTTTGCCCATTCTGAGGGATGCCTTTTTCCATTCCCGTTTTTTTTAACAAAAAAGGAAAGAAAGGAAAAGAAGCAGAACACTAATGTGCGTAAAATATGCCTTTTGATACGGTCCTTTTGAAATATGGACGTCCTTTGAATTTTTTGGTCGATATGTGACCCCAGGATTTGTTTTCAGGGCAGGTGTCATTTACAGGCCTGCAATGATTTTGAATATCAACTGACCATTAGCGCTGGGATTAAAGCTGCTGTTGTGTGAAACGGCCACAAGGTGGCAGCAGTTCACCCTTACCAAATCTGGTTACTAGGGCAAGAGAGCCTCAGTGGAAGTGGTGTTCTAGATTGGAATTTAGAATGGAATGTGCCAGGAGAAAGCCCCTCAAGTTTGTCTCACTACTTCTTGTTCGTGTTTTTAATTTAATTTTTTTATTTTTTATTACAGCAAGTTTGATTACAATGTTTGGCTTGTTGTAGGTGTGGAAGATGTGGTTCTTTTACACATATACAGATGACTGTTCTTCCTGGGATCCTTTTCCCATGTACGTTATGACAGAATGTTGAGTAGTCCTCTCTTGGTATTCTGTAGGTCTTTGGTGATTATATATGTCACCTGTGTTTGTATATGTCTGTTAACCCCGATATCGTAATGAAACCAATCCTCACACCTTTCCATTGGTGAACCATAAGTTTGTTTAATGAATCTGTGATTGCCCTTCTCCGTGGAAATATCTGCCCTGGTATCCATTTTTAGGTAACACCTGTAAGTGATATGATATGGTATGTGTCTTTCACTTTCTGACTTACTACAAGTCACGTGATTACTTCTAGACTCATTTACGGTGCTGCAAATGGCATTTTGTCCTTTTTTTCCTTGGCTTCTCTTCTGCCTTAGCGAGGTCCATTTTCAACAATGTGATTCCCTGAGGGTTGTGGATTAGCTGACCTGGGCAGCCTTACCCTGCCGGCCCGCCCTCCCCAGGTGTGCCTCATTGAGGTCAATATAAACAGCGCTCCAGGCAGCAATAGCCCCTGAAGCTGTGCCTGACTCCATATTCTCTGCCCCGTCAGCAGTCTCGGGACTCTGCTGGTGGGAGGGAGTGAGGGGCCACAGCTTTGTGGGTGGCCCGGTGTGAGTGGGGCTCTGCTGGCCTTTCTGCAGGAGTTGCCAGGCTGACACCTGTAAAGAAGAGGATGTGTCACCCATACCTTCCGCTGGAATTTCTCTCCGGACAGAGGTGAGGAAGGAAAAAAGCAGTGGGGGCCAGGACAGGAGGGGTATCTCAGGCAGGGCAATGGAAAGCTTCCGGAAGAGCGCCTGGGGCCAGGACCACCCTGGCTGGCCTGCAGGCACCAAGTTGGCCTGCGTGCTGTCGCTGGTGTGGCTCGACGGCCCTTCCTCTAGGCTTTCAAGCCCTTGTACATATTCAGGTGTTTTACCTGGGAAGGGTGGGAACAGTTCAGCAGCAGCTGGCCTGGGGCTCAGCTGACGTTTACGCACAGATGCCTCGGCACAGTCCCCCAGCTTTGCAATGAGGACGCTCCTTGTGTGGGGGGTGGGGTGCTGGCTGTATGGGAGATGGTTCCCCACCTCTGACCAATTTCAGAATTGTTTACCGCTGGAGCAAGTGTCCAGATAGGGTTTTCCTCTGTATAAATGGTGGGTTCAGGTTTTTTTTTTCTTTTATGTTTCAAGTTAGATTTTATTCCTCTTTTATGTATTTATAGATATAAGCATGGAAATAATTCATTCCTATAAATACATCTGTGAGACGGGAAGAACTTTTTTCTCTTTTATTTTTAAATTTTATTGTTTAGAATTTTGAAATTAATTAATTTATTTTTTTATACAGCAGGTTATTATTAGTTATGTATTTTATGCATATAAATGTATACAGGTCAATCCCAATCTCCCAACTCATCCCACCACCACCACCCCATGGCTTCCCACACTTGGTGTCCATACGTTTGTTCTCTACCTCTGTGTCTCTATTTCTTCGCTGCAAACCAGTTCATCTGTACCATTTTTTAGGTTCCACATATATGCCTTAATATACAGTATTTGGTTTCCTCTTTCTGACTTCATTCTGTATGACAGTCTCTTGATCCATCGATGTCTCTACAAATGACCCAGTTTCATTCCTTTTTATGGCCGAGTAATATTTCATTTTATATATGTACCACATCTTTATCCATTCATCTGTCTGTGGGCATTTAGGTTGCTTCCATTACCTGGCTATTGTAAATAGTGCTGCAATGAACATTGTGGTGAATGTGCCTTTTTGATTTACGGTTTTCTCTGGGTATATGCCCAGAAGTGGGATTGCTGGATCAGATGGTAATTCTATTTCTAGTTTTTTTTAAGGAAACTCCATACTGTTCTCCATAGTGACTGTATCAATTTACATTCCCACCAATAGTGGAAGAGGGCTCCTTTTGTCCACACCCTCCCCAGAATTGGTTGTTTGTAGATTTTCTGATGATGCCGATTCTAACGGGTGTGAGGTGATACCTCATTGTAGTTTTGATTTGCATTTCTCTAATAATTAGTGCTGTTGAGCAGCTTTTCATGTGCGTCTTGGCCATCTCTGTGTCTCCTTTGAAGAAACATCTCTTTAGATCTTCTGCCCATTTTTGTATTGGGTTGTTTGTTTTTTTAATATTAAGCTGCATGAGCTGTTTATATATATTGGAGATTAAACCTCTGTCCATTGATTCGTTTGCAACGATTTTTGCCCATTCTGAGGGATGCCTTTTTCCATTCCCGTTTTTTTTAACAAAAAAGGAAAGAAAGGAAAAGAAGCAGAACACTAATGTGCGTAAAATATGCCTTTTGAAACGGTCCTTTTGAAATATGGACGTCCTTTGAATTTTTTGGTCGATATGTGACCCCAGGATTTGTTTTCAGGGCAGGTGTCATTTACAGGCCTGCAATGATTTTGAATATCAACTGACCATTAGCGCTGCGATTAAAGCTGCTGTTGTGTGAAATGGCCACAAGGTGGCAGCAGTTCACCCTTACCAAATCTGGTTACTAGGGCAAGAGAGCCTCAGTGGAAGTGGTGTTCTAGATTGGAATTTAGAATGGAATGTGCCAGGAGAAAGCCCCTCAAGTTTGTCTCACTACTTCTTGTTCGTGATTTTAATTTAATTTTTTTATTTTTTATTACAGCATGTTTGATTACAATGTTTGGCTTGTTGTAGGTGTGGAAGATGTGGTTCTTTTACACATATACAGATGACTGTTCTTCCTGGGATCCTTTTCCCATGTACGTTATGACAGAATGTTGAGTAGTCCTCTCTTGGTATTCTGTAGGTCTTTGGTGATTATATATGTCACCTGTGTTTGTATATGTCTGTTAACCCCGATATCGTAATGAAACCAATCCTCACACCTTTCCATTGGTGAACCATAAGTTTGTTTAATGAATCTGTGATTGCCCTTCTCCGTGGAAATATCTGCCCTGGTATCCATTTTTAGGTAACACCTATAAGTGATATGATATGGTATGTGTCTTTCACTTTCTGACTTACTACAAGTCACGTGATTACTTCTAGACTCATTTACGGTGCTGCAAATGGCATTTTGTCCTTTTTTTCCTTGGCTTCTCTTCTGCCTTAGCGAGGTCCATTTTCAACAATGTGATTCCCTGAGGGTTGTGGATTAGCTGACCTGGGCAGCCTTACCCTGCCGGCCCGCCCTCCCCAGGTGTGCCTCATTGAGGTCAATATAAACAGCGCTCCAGGCAGCAATAGCCCCTGAAGCTGTGCCTGACTCCATATTCTCTGCCCCGTCAGCAGTCTCGGGACTCTGCTGGTGGGAGGGAGTGAGGGGCCACAGCTTTGTGGGTGGCCCGGTGTGAGTGGGGCTCTGCTGGCCTTTCTGCAGGAGTTGCCAGGCTGACACCTGTAAAGAAGAGGATGTGTCACCCATACCTTCCGCTGGAATTTCTCTCCGGACAGAGGTGAGGAAGGAAAAAAGCAGTGGGGGCCAGGACAGGAGGGGTATCTCAGGCAGGGCAATGGAAAGCTTCCGGAAGAGCGCCTGGGGCCAGGACCACCCTGGCTGGCCTGCAGGCACCAAGTTGGCCTGCGTGCTGTCGCTGGTGTGGCTCGACGGCCCTTCCTCTAGGCTTTCAAGCCCTTGTACATATTCAGGTGTTTTACCTGGGAAGGGTGGGAACAGTTCAGCAGCAGCTGGCCTGGGGCTCAGCTCACGTTTACGCACAGATGCCTCGGCACAGTCCCCCAGCTTTGCAATGAGGACGCTCCTTGTGTGGGGGGTGGGGTGCTGGCTGTATGGGAGATGGTTCCCCACCTCTGACCAATTTCAGAATTGTTTACCGCTGGAGCAAGTGTCCAGATAGGGTTTTCCTCTGTATAAATGGTGGGTTCAGGTTTTTTTTTTCTTTTATGTTTCAAGTTAGATTTTATTCCTCTTTTATGTATTTATAGATATAAGCATGGAAATAATTCATTCCTATAAATACATCTGTGAGACGGGAAGAACTTTTTTCTCTTTTATTTTTAAATTTTATTGTTTAGAATTTTGAAATTAATTAATTTATTTTTTTATACAGCAGGTTATTATTAGTTATGTAGTTTATGCATATAAATGTATACAGGTCAATCCCAATCTCCCAACTCATCCCACCACCACCACCCCATGGCTTCCCACACTTGGTGTCCATACGTTTGTTCTCTACCTCTGTGTCTCTGTTTCTTCGCTGCAAACCAGTTCATCTGTACCATTTTTTAGGTTCCACATATATGCCTTAATATACAGTATTTGGTTTCCTCTTTCTGACTTCATTCTGTATGACAGTCTCTTGATCCATCGATGTCTCTACAAATGACCCAGTTTCATTCCTTTTTATGGCCGAGTAATATTTCATTTTATATATGTACCACATCTTTATCCATTCATCTGTCTGTGGGCATTTAGGTTGCTTCCATTACCTGGCTATTGTAAATAGTGCTGCAATGAACATTGTGGTGAATGTGCCTTTTTGATTTACGGTTTTCTCTGGGTATATGCCCAGAAGTGGGATTGCTGGATCAGATGGTAATTCTATTTCTAGTTTTTTTTAAGGAAACTCCATACTGTTCTCCATAGTGACTGTATCAATTTACATTCCCACCAATAGTGGAAGAGGGCTCCTTTTGTCCACACCCTCCCCAGAATTGGTTGTTTGTAGATTTTCTGATGATGCCGATTCTAACGGGTGTGAGGTGATACCTCATTGTAGTTTTGATTTGCATTTCTCTAATAATTAGTGCTGTTGAGCAGCTTTTCATGTGCGTCTTGGCCATCTCTGTGTCTCCTTTGAAGAAACATCTCTTTAGATCTTCTGCCCATTTTTGTATTGGGTTGTTTGTTTTTTTAATATTAAGCTGCATGAGCTGTTTATATATATTGGAGATTAAACCTCTGTCCATTGATTCGTTTGCAACGATTTTTGCCCATTCTGAGGGATGCCTTTTTCCATTCCCGTTTTTTTTAACAAAAAAGGAAAGAAAGGAAAAGAAGCAGAACACTAATGTGCGTAAAATATGCCTTTTGAAACGGTCCTTTTGAAATATGGACGTCCTTTGAATTTTTTGGTCGATATGTGACCCCAGGATTTGTTTTCAGGGCAGGTGTCATTTACAGGCCTGCAATGATTTTGAATATCAACTGACCATTAGCGCTGCGATTAAAGCTGCTGTTGTGTGAAACGGCCACAAGGTGGCAGCAGTTCACCCTTACCAAATCTGGTTACTAGGGCAAGAGAGCCTCAGTGGAAGTGGTGTTCTAGATTGGAATTTAGAATGGAATGTGCCAGGAGAAAGCCCCTCAAGTTTGTCTCACTACTTCTTGTTCGTGTTTTTAATTTAATTTTTTTATTTTTTATTACAGCATGTTTGATTACAATGTTTGGCTTGTTGTAGGTGTGGAAGATGTGGTTCTTTTACACATATACAGATGACTGTTCTTCCTGGGATCCTTTTCCCATGTACGTTATGACAGAATGTTGAGTAGTCCTCTCTTGGTATTCTGTAGGTCTTTGGTGATTATATATGTCACCTGTGTTTGTATATGTCTGTTAACCCCGATATCGTAATGAAACCAATCCTCACACCTTTCCATTGGTGAACCATAAGTTTGTTTAATGAATCTGTGATTGCCCTTCTCCGTGGAAATATCTGCCCTGGTATCCATTTTTAGGTAACACCTATAAGTGATATGATATGGTATGTGTCTTTCACTTTCTGACTTACTACAAGTCACGTGATTACTTCTAGACTCATTTACGGTGCTGCAAATGGCATTTTGTCCTTTTTTTCCTTGGCTTCTCTTCTGCCTTAGCGAGGTCCATTTTCAACAATGTGATTCCCTGAGGGTTGTGGATTAGCTGACCTGGGCAGCCTTACCCTGCCGGCCCGCCCTCCCCAGGTGTGCCTCATTGAGGTCAATATAAACAGCGCTCCAGGCAGCAATAGCCCCTGAAGCTGTGCCTGACTCCATATTCTCTGCCCCGTCAGCAGTCTCAGGACTCTGCTGGTGGGAGGGAGTGAGGGGCCACAGCTTTGTGGGTGGCCCGGTGTGAGTGGGGCTCTGCTGGCCTTTCTGCAGGAGTTGCCAGGCTGACACCTGTAAAGAAGAGGATGTGTCACCCATACCTTCCGCTGGAATTTCTCTCCGGACAGAGGTGAGGAAGGAAAAAAGCAGTGGGGGCCAGGACAGGAGGGGTATCTCAGGCAGGGCAATGGAAAGCTTCCGGAAGAGCGCCTGGGGCCAGGACCACCCTGGCTGGCCTGCAGGCACCAAGTTGGCCTGCGTGCTGTCGCTGGTGTGGCTCGACGGCCCTTCCTCTAGGCTTTCAAGCCCTTGTACATATTCAGGTGTTTTACCTGGGAAGGGTGGGAACAGTTCAGCAGCAGCTGGCCTGGGGCTCAGCTCACGTTTACGCACAGATGCCTCGGCACAGTCCCCCAGCTTTGCAATGAGGACGCTCCTTGTGTGGGGGGTGGGGTGCTGGCTGTATGGGAGATGGTTCCCCACCTCTGACCAATTTCAGAATTGTTTACCGCTGGAGCAAGTGTCCAGATAGGGTTTTCCTCTGTATAAATGGTGGGTTCAGGTTTTTTTTTTCTTTTATGTTTCAAGTTAGATTTTATTCCTCTTTTATGTATTTATAGATATAAGCATGGAAATAATTCATTCCTATAAATACATCTGTGAGACGGGAAGAACTTTTTTCTCTTTTATTTTTAAATTTTATTGTTTAGAATTTTGAAATTAATTAATTTATTTTTTTATACAGCAGGTTATTATTAGTTATGTAGTTTATGCATATAAATGTATACAGGTCAATCCCAATCTCCCAACTCATCCCACCACCACCACCCCATGGCTTCCCACACTTGGTGTCCATACGTTTGTTCTCTACCTCTGTGTCTCTGTTTCTTCGCTGCAAACCAGTTCATCTGTACCATTTTTTAGGTTCCACATATATGCCTTAATATACAGTATTTGGTTTCCTCTTTCTGACTTCATTCTGTATGACAGTCTCTTGATCCATCGATGTCTCTACAAATGACCCAGTTTCATTCCTTTTTATGGCCGAGTAATATTTCATTTTATATATGTACCACATCTTTATCCATTCATCTGTCTGTGGGCATTTAGGTTGCTTCCATTACCTGGCTATTGTAAATAGTGCTGCAATGAACATTGTGGTGAATGTGCCTTTTTGATTTACGGTTTTCTCTGGGTATATGCCCAGAAGTGGGATTGCTGGATCAGATGGTAATTCTATTTCTAGTTTTTTTTAAGGAAACTCCATACTGTTCTCCATAGTGACTGTATCAATTTACATTCCCACCAATAGTGGAAGAGGGCTCCTTTTGTCCACACCCTCCCCAGAATTGGTTGTTTGTAGATTTTCTGATGATGCCGATTCTAACGGGTGTGAGGTGATACCTCATTGTAGTTTTGATTTGCATTTCTCTAATAATTAGTGCTGTTGAGCAGCTTTTCATGTGCGTCTTGGCCATCTCTGTGTCTCCTTTGAAGAAACATCTCTTTAGATCTTCTGCCCATTTTTGTATTGGGTTGTTTGTTTTTTTTAATATTAAGCTGCATGAGCTGTTTATATATATTGGAGATTAAACCTCTGTCCATTGATTCGTTTGCAACGATTTTTGCCCATTCTGAGGGATGCCTTTTTCCATTCCCGTTTTTTTTAACAAAAAAGGAAAGAAAGGAAAAGAAGCAGAACACTAATGTGCGTAAAATATGCCTTTTGAAACGGTCCTTTTGAAATATGGACGTCCTTTGAATTTTTTGGTCGATATGTGACCCCAGGATTTGTTTTCAGGGCAGGTGTCATTTACAGGCCTGCAATGATTTTGAATATCAACTGACCATTAGCGCTGCGATTAAAGCTGCTGTTGTGTGAAACGGCCACAAGGTGGCAGCAGTTCACCCTTACCAAATCTGGTTACTAGGGCAAGAGAGCCTCAGTGGAAGTGGTGTTCTAGATTGGAATTTAGAATGGAATGTGCCAGGAGAAAGCCCCTCAAGTTTGTCTCACTACTTCTTGTTCGTGTTTTTAATTTAATTTTTTTATTTTTTATTACAGCATGTTTGATTACAATGTTTGGCTTGTTGTAGGTGTGGAAGATGTGGTTCTTTTACACATATACAGATGACTGTTCTTCCTGGGATCCTTTTCCCATGTACGTTATGACAGAATGTTGAGTAGTCCTCTCTTGGTATTCTGTAGGTCTTTGGTGATTATATATGTCACCTGTGTTTGTATATGTCTGTTAACCCCGATATCGTAATGAAACCAATCCTCACACCTTTCCATTGGTGAACCATAAGTTTGTTTAATGAATCTGTGATTGCCCTTCTCCGTGGAAATATCTGCCCTGGTATCCATTTTTAGGTAACACCTATAAGTGATATGATATGGTATGTGTCTTTCACTTTCTGACTTACTACAAGTCACGTGATTACTTCTAGACTCATTTACGGTGCTGCAAATGGCATTTTGTCCTTTTTTTCCTTGGCTTCTCTTCTGCCTTAGCGAGGTCCATTTTCAACAATGTGATTCCCTGAGGGTTGTGGATTAGCTGACCTGGGCAGCCTTACCCTGCCGGCCCGCCCTCCCCAGGTGTGCCTCATTGAGGTCAATATAAACAGCGCTCCAGGCAGCAATAGCCCCTGAAGCTGTGCCTGACTCCATATTCTCTGCCCCGTCAGCAGTCTCGGGACTCTGCTGGTGGGAGGGAGTGAGGGGCCACAGCTTTGTGGGTGGCCCGGTGTGAGTGGGGCTCTGCTGGCCTTTCTGCAGGAGTTGCCAGGCTGACACCTGTAAAGAAGAGGATGTGTCACCCATACCTTCCGCTGGAATTTCTCTCCGGACAGAGGTGAGGAAGGAAAAAAGCAGTGGGGGCCAGGACAGGAGGGGTATCTCAGGCAGGGCAATGGAAAGCTTCCGGAAGAGCGCCTGGGGCCAGGACCACCCTGGCTGGCCTGCAGGCACCAAGTTGGCCTGCGTGCTGTCGCTGGTGTGGCTCGACGGCCCTTCCTCTAGGCTTTCAAGCCCTTGTACATATTCAGGTGTTTTACCTGGGAAGGGTGGGAACAGTTCAGCAGCAGCTGGCCTGGGGCTCAGCTCACGTTTACGCACAGATGCCTCGGCACAGTCCCCCAGCTTTGCAATGAGGACGCTCCTTGTGTGGGGGGTGGGGTGCTGGCTGTATGGGAGATGGTTCCCCACCTCTGACCAATTTCAGAATTGTTTACCGCTGGAGCAAGTGTCCAGATAGGGTTTTCCTCTGTATAAATGGTGGGTTCAGGTTTTTTTTTTCTTTTATGTTTCAAGTTAGATTTTATTCCTCTTTTATGTATTTATAGATATAAGCATGGAAATAATTCATTCCTATAAATACATCTGTGAGACGGGAAGAACTTTTTTCTCTTTTATTTTTAAATTTTATTGTTTAGAATTTTGAAATTAATTAATTTATTTTTTTATACAGCAGGTTATTATTAGTTATGTAGTTTATGCATATAAATGTATACAGGTCAATCCCAATCTCCCAACTCATCCCACCACCACCACCCCATGGCTTCCCACACTTGGTGTCCATACGTTTGTTCTCTACCTCTGTGTCTCTGTTTCTTCGCTGCAAACCAGTTCATCTGTACCATTTTTTAGGTTCCACATATATGCCTTAATATACAGTATTTGGTTTCCTCTTTCTGACTTCATTCTGTATGACAGTCTCTTGATCCATCGATGTCTCTACAAATGACCCAGTTTCATTCCTTTTTATGGCCGAGTAATATTTCATTTTATATATGTACCACATCTTTATCCATTCATCTGTCTGTGGGCATTTAGGTTGCTTCCATTACCTGGCTATTGTAAATAGTGCTGCAATGAACATTGTGGTGAATGTGCCTTTTTGATTTACGGTTTTCTCTGGGTATATGCCCAGAAGTGGGATTGCTGGATCAGATGGTAATTCTATTTCTAGTTTTTTTTAAGGAAACTCCATACTGTTCTCCATAGTGACTGTATCAATTTACATTCCCACCAATAGTGGAAGAGGGCTCCTTTTGTCCACACCCTCCCCAGAATTGGTTGTTTGTAGATTTTCTGATGATGCCGATTCTAACGGGTGTGAGGTGATACCTCATTGTAGTTTTGATTTGCATTTCTCTAATAATTAGTGCTGTTGAGCAGCTTTTTATGTGCGTCTTGGCCATCTCTGTGTCTCCTTTGAAGAAACATCTCTTTAGATCTTCTGCCCATTTTTGTATTGGGTTGTTTGTTTTTTTAATATTAAGCTGCATGAGCTGTTTATATATATTGGAGATTAAACCTCTGTCCATTGATTCGTTTGCAACGATTTTTGCCCATTCTGAGGGATGCCTTTTTCCATTCCCGTTTTTTTTAACAAAAAAGGAAAGAAAGGAAAAGAAGCAGAACACTAATGTGCGTAAAATATGCCTTTTGAAACGGTCCTTTTGAAATATGGACGTCCTTTGAATTTTTTGGTCGATATGTGACCCCAGGATTTGTTTTCAGGGCAGGTGTCATTTACAGGCCTGCAATGATTTTGAATATCAACTGACCATTAGCGCTGCGATTAAAGCTGCTGTTGTGTGAAACGGCCACAAGGTGGCAGCAGTTCACCCTTACCAAATCTGGTTACTAGGGCAAGAGAGCCTCAGTGGAAGTGGTGTTCTAGATTGGAATTTAGAATGGAATGTGCCAGGAGAAAGCCCCTCAAGTTTGTCTCACTACTTCTTGTTCGTGTTTTTAATTTAATTTTTTTATTTTTTATTACAGCATGTTTGATTACAATGTTTGGCTTGTTGTAGGTGTGGAAGATGTGGTTCTTTTACACATATACAGATGACTGTTCTTCCTGGGATCCTTTTCCCATGTACGTTATGACAGAATGTTGAGTAGTCCTCTCTTGGTATTCTGTAGGTCTTTGGTGATTATATATGTCACCTGTGTTTGTATATGTCTGTTAACCCCGATATCGTAATGAAACCAATCCTCACACCTTTCCATTGGTGAACCATAAGTTTGTTTAATGAATCTGTGATTGCCCTTCTCCGTGGAAATATCTGCCCTGGTATCCATTTTTAGGTAACACCTATAAGTGATATGATATGGTATGTGTCTTTCACTTTCTGACTTACTACAAGTCACGTGATTACTTCTAGACTCATTTACGGTGCTGCAAATGGCATTTTGTCCTTTTTTTCCTTGGCTTCTCTTCTGCCTTAGCGAGGTCCATTTTCAACAATGTGATTCCCTGAGGGTTGTGGATTAGCTGACCTGGGCAGCCTTACCCTGCCGGCCCGCCCTCCCCAGGTGTGCCTCATTGAGGTCAATATAAACAGCGCTCCAGGCAGCAATAGCCCCTGAAGCTGTGCCTGACTCCATATTCTCTGCCCCGTCAGCAGTCTCGGGACTCTGCTGGTGGGAGGGAGTGAGGGGCCACAGCTTTGTGGGTGGCCCGGTGTGAGTGGGGCTCTGCTGGCCTTTCTGCAGGAGTTGCCAGGCTGACACCTGTAAAGAAGAGGATGTGTCACCCATACCTTCCGCTGGAATTTCTCTCCGGACAGAGGTGAGGAAGGAAAAAAGCAGTGGGGGCCAGGACAGGAGGGGTATCTCAGGCAGGGCAATGGAAAGCTTCCGGAAGAGCGCCTGGGGCCAGGACCACCCTGGCTGGCCTGCAGGCACCAAGTTGGCCTGCGTGCTGTCGCTGGTGTGGCTCGACGGCCCTTCCTCTAGGCTTTCAAGCCCTTGTACATATTCAGGTGTTTTACCTGGGAAGGGTGGGAACAGTTCAGCAGCAGCTGGCCTGGGGCTCAGCTCACGTTTACGCACAGATGCCTCGGCACAGTCCCCCAGCTTTGCAATGAGGACGCTCCTTGTGTGGGGGGTGGGGTGCTGGCTGTATGGGAGATGGTTCCCCACCTCTGACCAATTTCAGAATTGTTTACCGCTGGAGCAAGTGTCCAGATAGGGTTTTCCTCTGTATAAATGGTGGGTTCAGGTTTTTTTTTTCTTTTATGTTTCAAGTTAGATTTTATTCCTCTTTTATGTATTTATAGATATAAGCATGGAAATAATTCATTCCTATAAATACATCTGTGAGACGGGAAGAACTTTTTTCTCTTTTATTTTTAAATTTTATTGTTTAGAATTTTGAAATTAATTAATTTATTTTTTTATACAGCAGGTTATTATTAGTTATGTAGTTTATGCATATAAATGTATACAGGTCAATCCCAATCTCCCAACTCATCCCACCACCACCACCCCATGGCTTCCCACACTTGGTGTCCATACGTTTGTTCTCTACCTCTGTGTCTCTGTTTCTTCGCTGCAAACCAGTTCATCTGTACCATTTTTTAGGTTCCACATATATGCCTTAATATACAGTATTTGGTTTCCTCTTTCTGACTTCATTCTGTATGACAGTCTCTTGATCCATCGATGTCTCTACAAATGACCCAGTTTCATTCCTTTTTATGGCCGAGTAATATTTCATTTTATATATGTACCACATCTTTATCCATTCATCTGTCTGTGGGCATTTAGGTTGCTTCCATTACCTGGCTATTGTAAATAGTGCTGCAATGAACATTGTGGTGAATGTGCCTTTTTGATTTACGGTTTTCTCTGGGTATATGCCCAGAAGTGGGATTGCTGGATCAGATGGTAATTCTATTTCTAGTTTTTTTTAAGGAAACTCCATACTGTTCTCCATAGTGACTGTATCAATTTACATTCCCACCAATAGTGGAAGAGGGCTCCTTTTGTCCACACCCTCCCCAGAATTGGTTGTTTGTAGATTTTCTGATGATGCCGATTCTAACGGGTGTGAGGTGATACCTCATTGTAGTTTTGATTTGCATTTCTCTAATAATTAGTGCTGTTGAGCAGCTTTTCATGTGCGTCTTGGCCATCTCTGTGTCTCCTTTGAAGAAACATCTCTTTAGATCTTCTGCCCATTTTTGTATTGGGTTGTTTGTTTTTTTTAATATTAAGCTGCATGAGCTGTTTATATATATTGGAGATTAAACCTCTGTCCATTGATTCGTTTGCAACGATTTTTGCCCATTCTGAGGGATGCCTTTTTCCATTCCCGTTTTTTTTAACAAAAAAGGAAAGAAAGGAAAAGAAGCAGAACACTAATGTGCGTAAAATATGCCTTTTGAAACGGTCCTTTTGAAATATGGACGTCCTTTGAATTTTTTGGTCGATATGTGACCCCAGGATTTGTTTTCAGGGCAGGTGTCATTTACAGGCCTGCAATGATTTTGAATATCAACTGACCATTAGCGCTGCGATTAAAGCTGCTGTTGTGTGAAACGGCCACAAGGTGGCAGCAGTTCACCCTTACCAAATCTGGTTACTAGGGCAAGAGAGCCTCAGTGGAAGTGGTGTTCTAGATTGGAATTTAGAATGGAATGTGCCAGGAGAAAGCCCCTCAAGTTTGTCTCACTACTTCTTGTTCGTGTTTTTAATTTAATTTTTTTATTTTTTATTACAGCATGTTTGATTACAATGTTTGGCTTGTTGTAGGTGTGGAAGATGTGGTTCTTTTACACATATACAGATGACTGTTCTTCCTGGGATCCTTTTCCCATGTACGTTATGACAGAATGTTGAGTAGTCCTCTCTTGGTATTCTGTAGGTCTTTGGTGATTATATATGTCACCTGTGTTTGTATATGTCTGTTAACCCCGATATCGTAATGAAACCAATCCTCACACCTTTCCATTGGTGAACCATAAGTTTGTTTAATGAATCTGTGATTGCCCTTCTCCGTGGAAATATCTGCCCTGGTATCCATTTTTAGGTAACACCTATAAGTGATATGATATGGTATGTGTCTTTCACTTTCTGACTTACTACAAGTCACGTGATTACTTCTAGACTCATTTACGGTGCTGCAAATGGCATTTTGTCCTTTTTTTCCTTGGCTTCTCTTCTGCCTTAGCGAGGTCCATTTTCAACAATGTGATTCCCTGAGGGTTGTGGATTAGCTGACCTGGGCAGCCTTACCCTGCCGGCCCGCCCTCCCCAGGTGTGCCTCATTGAGGTCAATATAAACAGCGCTCCAGGCAGCAATAGCCCCTGAAGCTGTGCCTGACTCCATATTCTCTGCCCCGTCAGCAGTCTCGGGACTCTGCTGGTGGGAGGGAGTGAGGGGCCACAGCTTTGTGGGTGGCCCGGTGTGAGTGGGGCTCTGCTGGCCTTTCTGCAGGAGTTGCCAGGCTGACACCTGTAAAGAAGAGGATGTGTCACCCATACCTTCCGCTGGAATTTCTCTCCGGACAGAGGTGAGGAAGGAAAAAAGCAGTGGGGGCCAGGACAGGAGGGGTATCTCAGGCAGGGCAATGGAAAGCTTCCGGAAGAGCGCCTGGGGCCAGGACCACCCTGGCTGGCCTGCAGGCACCAAGTTGGCCTGCGTGCTGTCGCTGGTGTGGCTCGACGGCCCTTCCTCTAGGCTTTCAAGCCCTTGTACATATTCAGGTGTTTTACCTGGGAAGGGTGGGAACAGTTCAGCAGCAGCTGGCCTGGGGCTCAGCTCACGTTTACGCACAGATGCCTCGGCACAGTCCCCCAGCTTTGCAATGAGGACGCTCCTTGTGTGGGGGGTGGGGTGCTGGCTGTATGGGAGATGGTTCCCCACCTCTGACCAATTTCAGAATTGTTTACCGCTGGAGCAAGTGTCCAGATAGGGTTTTCCTCTGTATAAATGGTGGGTTCAGGTTTTTTTTTTCTTTTATGTTTCAAGTTAGATTTTATTCCTCTTTTATGTATTTATAGATATAAGCATGGAAATAATTCATTCCTATAAATACATCTGTGAGACGGGAAGAACTTTTTTCTCTTTTATTTTTAAATTTTATTGTTTAGAATTTTGAAATTAATTAATTTATTTTTTTATACAGCAGGTTATTATTAGTTATGTAGTTTATGCATATAAATGTATACAGGTCAATCCCAATCTCCCAACTCATCCCACCACCACCACCCCATGGCTTCCCACACTTGGTGTCCATACGTTTGTTCTCTACCTCTGTGTCTCTGTTTCTTCGCTGCAAACCAGTTCATCTGTACCATTTTTTAGGTTCCACATATATGCCTTAATATACAGTATTTGGTTTCCTCTTTCTGACTTCATTCTGTATGACAGTCTCTTGATCCATCGATGTCTCTACAAATGACCCAGTTTCATTCCTTTTTATGGCCGAGTAATATTTCATTTTATATATGTACCACATCTTTATCCATTCATCTGTCTGTGGGCATTTAGGTTGCTTCCATTACCTGGCTATTGTAAATAGTGCTGCAATGAACATTGTGGTGAATGTGCCTTTTTGATTTACGGTTTTCTCTGGGTATATGCCCAGAAGTGGGATTGCTGGATCAGATGGTAATTCTATTTCTAGTTTTTTTTAAGGAAACTCCATACTGTTCTCCATAGTGACTGTATCAATTTACATTCCCACCAATAGTGGAAGAGGGCTCCTTTTGTCCACACCCTCCCCAGAATTGGTTGTTTGTAGATTTTCTGATGATGCCGATTCTAACGGGTGTGAGGTGATACCTCATTGTAGTTTTGATTTGCATTTCTCTAATAATTAGTGCTGTTGAGCAGCTTTTCATGTGCGTCTTGGCCATCTCTGTGTCTCCTTTGAAGAAACATCTCTTTAGATCTTCTGCCCATTTTTGTATTGGGTTGTTTGTTTTTTTAATATTAAGCTGCATGAGCTGTTTATATATATTGGAGATTAAACCTCTGTCCATTGATTCGTTTGCAACGATTTTTGCCCATTCTGAGGGATGCCTTTTTCCATTCCCGTTTTTTTTAACAAAAAAGGAAAGAAAGGAAAAGAAGCAGAACACTAATGTGCGTAAAATATGCCTTTTGAAACGGTCCTTTTGAAATATGGACGTCCTTTGAATTTTTTGGTCGATATGTGACCCCAGGATTTGTTTTCAGGGCAGGTGTCATTTACAGGCCTGCAATGATTTTGAATATCAACTGACCATTAGCGCTGCGATTAAAGCTGCTGTTGTGTGAAACGGCCACAAGGTGGCAGCAGTTCACCCTTACCAAATCTGGTTACTAGGGCAAGAGAGCCTCAGTGGAAGTGGTGTTCTAGATTGGAATTTAGAATGGAATGTGCCAGGAGAAAGCCCCTCAAGTTTGTCTCACTACTTCTTGTTCGTGTTTTTAATTTAATTTTTTTATTTTTTATTACAGCATGTTTGATTACAATGTTTGGCTTGTTGTAGGTGTGGAAGATGTGGTTCTTTTACACATATACAGATGACTGTTCTTCCTGGGATCCTTTTCCCATGTACGTTATGACAGAATGTTGAGTAGTCCTCTCTTGGTATTCTGTAGGTCTTTGGTGATTATATATGTCACCTGTGTTTGTATATGTCTGTTAACCCCGATATCGTAATGAAACCAATCCTCACACCTTTCCATTGGTGAACCATAAGTTTGTTTAATGAATCTGTGATTGCCCTTCTCCGTGGAAATATCTGCCCTGGTATCCATTTTTAGGTAACACCTATAAGTGATATGATATGGTATGTGTCTTTCACTTTCTGACTTACTACAAGTCACGTGATTACTTCTAGACTCATTTACGGTGCTGCAAATGGCATTTTGTCCTTTTTTTCCTTGGCTTCTCTTCTGCCTTAGCGAGGTCCATTTTCAACAATGTGATTCCCTGAGGGTTGTGGATTAGCTGACCTGGGCAGCCTTACCCTGCCGGCCCGCCCTCCCCAGGTGTGCCTCATTGAGGTCAATATAAACAGCGCTCCAGGCAGCAATAGCCCCTGAAGCTGTGCCTGACTCCATATTCTCTGCCCCGTCAGCAGTCTCGGGGCTGTGCTGGTGGGAGGGAGTGAGGGGCCACAGCTTTGTGGGTGGCCCGGTGTGAGTGGGGCTCTGCTGGCCTTTCTGCAGGAGTTGCCAGGCTGACACCTGTAAAGAAGAGGATGTGTCACCCATACCTTCCGCTGGAATTTCTCTCCGGACAGAGGTGAGGAAGGAAAAAAGCAGTGGGGGCCAGGACAGGAGGGGTATCTCAGGCAGGGCAATGGAAAGCTTCCGGAAGAGCGCCTGGGGCCAGGACCACCCTGGCTGGCCTGCAGGCACCAAGTTGGCCTGCGTGCTGTCGCTGGTGTGGCTCGACGGCCCTTCTTCTAGGCTTTCAAGCCCTTGTACATATTCAGGTGTTTTACCTGGGAAGGGTGGGAACAGTTCAGCAGCAGCTGGCCTGGGGCTCAGCTCACGTTTACGCACAGATGCCTCGGCACAGTCCCCCAGCTTTGCAATGAGGACGCTCCTTGTGTGGGGGGTGGGGTGCTGGCTGTATGGGAGATGGTTCCCCACCTCTGACCAATTTCAGAATTGTTTACCGCTGGAGCAAGTGTCCAGATAGGGTTTTCCTCTGTATAAATGGCGGGTTCAGGTTTTTTTTTTTCTTTTATGTTTCAAGTTAGATTTTATTCCTCTTTTATGTATTTATAGACATAAGCATGGAAATAATTCATTCCTATAAATACATCTGTGAGACGGGAAGAACTTTTTTCTCTTTTATTTTTAAATTTTATTGTTTAGAATTTTGAAATTAATTAATTTATTTTTTTATACAGCAGGTTATTATTAGTTATGTAGTTTATGCATATAAATGTATACAGGTCAATCCCAATCTCCCAACTCATCCCACCACCACCACCCCATGGCTTCCCACACTTGGTGTCCATACGTTTGTTCTCTACCTCTGTGTCTCTATTTCTTCGCTGCAAACCAGTTCATCTGTACCATTTTTTAGGTTCCACATATATGCCTTAATATACAGTATTTGGTTTCCTCTTTCTGACTTCATTCTGTATGACAGTCTCTTGATCCATCGATGTCTCTACAAATGACCCAGTTTCATTCCTTTTTAGGGCCGAGTAATATTTCATTTTATATATGTACCACATCTTTATCCATTCATCTGTCTGTGGGCATTTAGGTTGCTTCCATTACCTGGCTATTGTAAATAGTGCTGCAATGAACATTGTGGTGAATGTGCCTTTTTGATTTACGGTTTTCTCTGGGTATATGCCCAGAAGTGGGATTGCTGGATCAGATGGTAATTCTATTTCTAGTTTTTTTTAAGGAAACTCCATACTGTTCTCCATAGTGACTGTATCAATTTACATTCCCACCAATAGTGGAAGAGGGCTCCTTTTGTCCACACCCTCCCCAGAATTGGTTGTTTGTAGATTTCCTGATGATGCCGATTCTAACGGGTGTGAGGTGATACCTCATTGTAGTTTTGATTTGCATTTCTCTAATAATTAGTGCTGTTGAGCAGCTTTTCATGTGCGTCTTGGCCATCTCTGTGTCTCCTTTGAAGAAACATCTCTTTAGATCTTCTGCCCATTTTTGTATTGGGTTGTTTGTTTTTTTAATATTAAGCTGCATGAGCTGTTTATATATATTGGAGATTAAACCTCTGTCCATTGATTCGTTTGCAACGATTTTTGCCCATTCTGAGGGATGCCTTTTTCCATTCCCGTTTTTTTTAACAAAAAAGGAAAGAAAGGAAAAGAAGCAGAACACTAATGTTCGTAAAATATGCCTTTTGAAACGGTCGTTTTGAAATATGGACGTCCTTTGAATTTTTTGGTCGATATGTGACCCCAGGATTTGTTTTCAGGGCAGGTGTCATTTACAGGCCTGCAATGATTTTGAATATCAACTGACCATTAGCGCTGGGATTAAAGCTGCTGTTGTGTGAAACGGCCACAAGGTGGCAGCAGTTCACCCTTACCAAATCTGGTTACTAGGGCAAGAGAGCCTCAGTGGAAGTGGTGTTCTAGATTGGAATTTAGAATGGAATGTGCCAGGAGAAAGCCCCTCAAGTTTGTCTCACTACTTCTTGTTCGTGTTTTTAATTTAATTTTTTTATTTTTTATTACAGCAAGTTTGATTACAATGTTTGCCTTGTTGTAGGTGTGGAAGATGTGGTTCTTTTACACATATACAGATGTCTGTTCTTCCTGGGATCCTTTTCCCTTGTACGTTATGACAGAATGTTGAGTAGTCCTCTCTTGGTATTCTGTAGGTCTTTGGTGATTATATATGTCACCTGTGTTTGTATATGTCTGTTAACCCCGATATTGTAATGAAACCAATCCTCACACCATTCCATTGGTGAACCATAAGTTTGTTTAATGAATCTGTGATTGCCCTTCTCCGTGGAAATATCTGCCCTGGTATCCATTTTTAGGTAACACCTATAAGTGATATGATATGATATGTGTCTTTCACTTTCTGACTTACTACAAGTCACGTGATTACTTCTAGACTCATTTACGGTGCTGCAAATGGCATTTTGTCCTTTTTTTCCTTGGCTTCTCTTCTGCCTTAGCGAGGTCCATTTTCAACAATGTGATTCCCTGAGGGTTGTGGATTAGCTGACCTGGGCAGCCTTACCCTGCCGGCCCGCCCTCCCCAGGTGTGCCTCATTGAGGTCAATATAAACAGCGCTCCAGGCAGCAATAGCCCCTGAAGCTGTGCCTGACTCCATATTCTCTGCCCCGTCAGCAGTCTCGGGGCTGTGCTGGTGGGAGGGAGTGAGGGGCCACAGCTTTGTGGGTGGCCCGGTGTGAGTGGGGCTCTGCTGGCCTTTCTGCAGGAGTTGCCAGGCTGACACCTGTAAAGAAGAGGATGTGTCACCCATACCTTCCGCTGGAATTTCTCTCCGGACAGAGGTGAGGAAGGAAAAAAGCAGTGGGGGCCAGGACAGGAGGGGTATCTCAGGCAGGGCAATGGAAAGCTTCCGGAAGAGCGCCTGGGGCCAGGACCACCCTGGCTGGCCTGCAGGCACCAAGTTGGCCTGCGTGCTGTCGCTGGTGTGGCTCGACGGCCCTTCCTCTAGGCTTTCAAGCCCTTGTACATATTCAGGTGTTTTACCTGGGAAGGGTGGGAACAGTTCAGCAGCAGCTGGCCTGGGGCTCAGCTGACGTTTACGCACAGATGCCTCGGCACAGTCCCCCAGCTTTGCAATGAGGACGCTCCTTGTGTGGGGGGTGGGGTGCTGGCTGTATGGGAGATGGTTCCCCACCTCTGACCAATTTCAGAATTGTTTACCGCTGGAGCAAGTGTCCAGATAGGGTTTTCCTCTGTATAAATGGCGGGTTCAGGTTTTTTTTTTTCTTTTATGTTTCAAGTTAGATTTTATTCCTCTTTTATGTATTTATAGACATAAGCATGGAAATAATTCATTCCTATAAATACATCTGTGAGACGGGAAGAACTTTTTTCTCTTTTATTTTTAAATTTTATTGTTTAGAATTTTGAAATTAATTAATTTATTTTTTTATACAGCAGGTTATTATTAGTTATGTAGTTTATGCATATAAATGTATACAGGTCAATCCCAATCTCCCAACTCATCCCACCACCACCACCCCATGGCTTCCCACACTTGGTGTCCATACGTTTGTTCTCTACCTCTGTGTCTCTATTTCTTCGCTGCAAACCAGTTCATCTGTACCATTTTTTAGGTTCCACATATATGCCTTAATATACAGTATTTGGTTTCCTCTTTCTGACTTCATTCTGTATGACAGTCTCTTGATCCATCGATGTCTCTACAAATGACCCAGTTTCATTCCTTTTTAGGGCCGAGTAATATTTCATTTTATATATGTACCACATCTTTATCCATTCATCTGTCTGTGGGCATTTAGGTTGCTTCCATTACCTGGCTATTGTAAATAGTGCTGCAATGAACATTGTGGTGAATGTGCCTTTTTGATTTACGGTTTTCTCTGGGTATATGCCCAGAAGTGGGATTGCTGGATCAGATGGTAATTCTATTTCTAGTTTTTTTTAAGGAAACTCCATACTGTTCTCCATAGTGACTGTATCAATTTACATTCCCACCAATAGTGGAAGAGGGCTCCTTTTGTCCACACCCTCCCCAGAATTGGTTGTTTGTAGATTTCCTGATGATGCCGATTCTAACGGGTGTGAGGTGATACCTCATTGTAGTTTTGATTTGCATTTCTCTAATAATTAGTGCTGTTGAGCAGCTTTTCATGTGCGTCTTGGCCATCTCTGTGTCTCCTTTGAAGAAACATCTCTTTAGATCTTCTGCCCATTTTTGTATTGGGTTGTTTGTTTTTTTAATATTAAGCTGCATGAGCTGTTTATATATATTGGAGATTAAACCTCTGTCCATTGATTCGTTTGCAACGATTTTTGCCCATTCTGAGGGATGCCTTTTTCCATTCCCGTTTTTTTTAACAAAAAAGGAAAGAAAGGAAAAGAAGCAGAACACTAATGTTCGTAAAATATGCCTTTTGAAACGGTCGTTTTGAAATATGGACGTCCTTTGAATTTTTTGGTCGATATGTGACCCCAGGATTTGTTTTCAGGGCAGGTGTCATTTACAGGCCTGCAATGATTTTGAATATCAACTGACCATTAGCGCTGGGATTAAAGCTGCTGTTGTGTGAAACGGCCACAAGGTGGCAGCAGTTCACCCTTACCAAATCTGGTTACTAGGGCAAGAGAGCCTCAGTGGAAGTGGTGTTCTAGATTGGAATTTAGAATGGAATGTGCCAGGAGAAAGCCCCTCAAGTTTGTCTCACTACTTCTTGTTCGTGTTTTTAATTTAATTTTTTTATTTTTTATTACAGCAAGTTTGATTACAATGTTTGCCTTGTTGTAGGTGTGGAAGATGTGGTTCTTTTACACATATACAGATGTCTGTTCTTCCTGGGATCCTTTTCCCTTGTACGTTATGACAGAATGTTGAGTAGTCCTCTCTTGGTATTCTGTAGGTCTTTGGTGATTATATATGTCACCTGTGTTTGTATATGTCTGTTAACCCCGATATTGTAATGAAACCAATCCTCACACCATTCCATTGGTGAACCATAAGTTTGTTTAATGAATCTGTGATTGCCCTTCTCCGTGGAAATATCTGCCCTGGTATCCATTTTTAGGTAACACCTATAAGTGATATGATATGATATGTGTCTTTCACTTTCTGACTTACTACAAGTCACGTGATTACTTCTAGACTCATTTACGGTGCTGCAAATGGCATTTTGTCCTTTTTTTCCTTGGCTTCTCTTCTGCCTTAGCGAGGTCCATTTTCAACAATGTGATTCCCTGAGGGTTGTGGATTAGCTGACCTGGGCAGCCTTACCCTGCCGGCCCGCCCTCCCCAGGTGTGCCTCATTGAGGTCAATATAAACAGCGCTCCAGGCAGCAATAGCCCCTGAAGCTGTGCCTGACTCCATATTCTCTGCCCCGTCAGCAGTCTCGGGGCTGTGCTGGTGGGAGGGAGTGAGGGGCCACAGCTTTGTGGGTGGCCCGGTGTGAGTGGGGCTCTGCTGGCCTTTCTGCAGGAGTTGCCAGGCTGACACCTGTAAAGAAGAGGATGTGTCACCCATACCTTCCGCTGGAATTTCTCTCCGGACAGAGGTGAGGAAGGAAAAAAGCAGTGGGGGCCAGGACAGGAGGGGTATCTCAGGCAGGGCAATGGAAAGCTTCCGGAAGAGCGCCTGGGGCCAGGACCACCCTGGCTGGCCTGCAGGCACCAAGTTGGCCTGCGTGCTGTCGCTGGTGTGGCTCGACGGCCCTTCCTCTAGGCTTTCAAGCCCTTGTACATATTCAGGTGTTTTACCTGGGAAGGGTGGGAACAGTTCAGCAGCAGCTGGCCTGGGGCTCAGCTGACGTTTACGCACAGATGCCTCGGCACAGTCCCCCAGCTTTGCAATGAGGACGCTCCTTGTGTGGGGGGTGGGGTGCTGGCTGTATGGGAGATGGTTCCCCACCTCTGACCAATTTCAGAATTGTTTACCGCTGGAGCAAGTGTCCAGATAGGGTTTTCCTCTGTATAAATGGTGGGTTCAGGTTTTTTTTTTCTTTTATGTTTCAAGTTAGATTTTATTCCTCTTTTATGTATTTATAGATATAAGCATGGAAATAATTCATTCCTATAAATACATCTGTGAGACGGGAAGAACTTTTTTCTCTTTTATTTTTAAATTTTATTGTTTAGAATTTTGAAATTAATTAATTTATTTTTTTATACAGCAGGTTATTATTAGTTATGTATTTTATGCATATAAATGTATACAGGTCAATCCCAATCTCCCAACTCATCCCACCACCACCACCCCATGGCTTCCCACACTTGGTGTCCATACGTTTGTTCTCTACCTCTGTGTCTCTATTTCTTCGCTGCAAACCAGTTCATCTGTACCATTTTTTAGGTTCCACATATATGCCTTAATATACAGTATTTGGTTTCCTCTTTCTGACTTCATTCTGTATGACAGTCTCTTGATCCATCGATGTCTCTACAAATGACCCAGTTTCATTCCTTTTTATGGCCGAGTAATATTTCATTTTATATATGTACCACATCTTTATCCATTCATCTGTCTGTGGGCATTTAAGTTGCTTCCATTACCTGGCTATTGTAAATAGTGCTGCAATGAACATTGTGGTGAATGTGCCTTTTTGATTTACGGTTTTCTCTGGGTATATGCCCAGAAGTGGGATTGCTGGATCAGATGGTAATTCTATTTCTAGTTTTTTTTAAGGAAACTCCATACTGTTCTCCATAGTGACTGTATCAATTTACATTCCCACCAATAGTGGAAGAGGGCTCCTTTTGTCCACACCCTCCCCAGAATTGGTTGTTTGTAGATTTTCTGATGATGCCGATTCTAACGGGTGTGAGGTGATACCTCATTGTAGTTTTGATTTGCATTTCTCTAATAATTAGTGCTGTTGAGCAGCTTTTCATGTGCGTCTTGGCCATCTCTGTGTCTCCTTTGAAGAAACATCTCTTTAGATCTTCTGCCCATTTTTGTATTGGGTTGTTTGTTTTTTTAATATTAAGCTGCATGAGCTGTTTATATATATTGGAGATTAAACCTCTGTCCATTGATTCGTTTGCAACGATTTTTGCCCATTCTGAGGGATGCCTTTTTCCATTCCCGTTTTTTTAACAAAAAAGGAAAGAAAGGAAAAGAAGCAGAACACTAATGTGCGTAAAATATGCCTTTTGAAACGGTCCTTTTGAAATATGGACGTCCTTTGAATTTTTTGGTCGATATGTGACCCCAGGATTTGTTTTCAGGGCAGGTGTCATTTACAGGCCTGCAATACTTTTGAATATCAACTGACCATTAGCGCTGGGATTAAAGCTGCTGTTGTGTGAAACGGCCACAAGGTGGCAGCAGTTCACCCTTACCAAATCTGGTTACTAGGGCAAGAGAGCCTCAGTGGAAGTGGTGTTCTAGATTGGAATTTAGAATGGAATGTGCCAGGAGAAAGCCCCTCAAGTTTGTCTCACTACTTCTTGTTCGTGTTTTTAATTTAATTTTTTTATTTTTTATTACAGCATGTTTGATTACAATGTTTGGCTTGTTGTAGGTGTGGAAGATGTGGTTCTTTTACACATATACAGATGACTGTTCTTCCTGGGATCCTTTTCCCATGTACGTTATGACAGAATGTTGAGTAGTCCTCTCTTGGTATTCTGTAGGTCTTTGGTGATTATATATGTCACCTGTGTTTGTATATGTCTGTTAACCCCGATATCGTAATGAAACCAATCCTCACACCTTTCCATTGGTGAACCATAAGTTTGTTTAATGAATCTGTGATTGCCCTTCTCCGTGGAAATATCTGCCCTGGTATCCATTTTTAGGTAACACCTATAAGTGATATGATATGGTATGTGTCTTTCACTTTCTGACTTACTACAAGTCACGTGATTACTTCTAGACTCATTTACGGTGCTGCAAATGGCATTTTGTACTTTTTTTCCTTGGCTTCTCTTCTGCCTTAGCGAGGTCCATTTTCAACAATGTGATTCCCTGAGGGTTGTGGATTAGCTGACCTGGGCAGCCTTACCCTGCCGGCCCGCCCTCCCCAGGTGTGCCTCATTGAGGTCAATATAAACAGCGCTCCAGGCAGCAATAGCCCCTGAAGCTGTGCCTGACTCCATATTCTCTGCCCCGTCAGCAGTCTCGGGGCTCTGCTGGTGGGAGGGAGTGAGGGGCCACAGCTTTGTGGGTGGCCCGGTGTGAGTGGGGCTCTGCTGGCCTTTCTGCAGGAGTTGCCAGGCTGACACCTGTAAAGAAGAGGATGTGTCACCCATACCTTCCGCTGGAATTTCTCTCCGGACAGAGGTGAGGAAGGAAAAAAGCAGTGGGGGCCAGGACAGGAGGGGTATCTCAGGCAGGGCAATGGAAAGCTTCCGGAAGAGCGCCTGGGGCCAGGACCACCCTGGCTGGCCTGCAGGCACCAAGTTGGCCTGCGTGCTGTCGCTGGTGTGGCTCGACGGCCCTTCCTCTAGGCTTTCAAGCCCTTGTACATATTCAGGTGTTTTACCTGGGAAGGGTGGGAACAGTTCAGCAGCAGCTGGCCTGGGGCTCAGCTGACGTTTACGCACAGATGCCTCGGCACAGTCCCCCAGCTTTGCAATGAGGACGCTCCTTGTGTGGGGGGTGGGGTGCTGGCTGTATGGGAGATGGTTCCCCACCTCTGACCAATTTCAGAATTGTTTACCGCTGGAGCAAGTGTCCAGATAGGGTTTTCCTCTGTATAAATGGTGGGTTCAGGTTTTTTTTTTCTTTTATGTTTCAAGTTAGATTTTATTCCTCTTTTATGTATTTATAGATATAAGCATGGAAATAATTCATTCCTATAAATACATCTGTGAGACGGGAAGAACTTTTTTCTCTTTTATTTTTAAATTTTATTGTTTAGAATTTTGAAATTAATTAATTTATTTTTTTATACAGCAGGTTATTATTAGTTATGTAGTTTATGCATATAAATGTATACAGGTCAATCCCAATCTCCCAACTCATCCCACCACCACCACCCCATGGCTTCCCACACTTGGTGTCCATACGTTTGTTCTCTACCTCTGTGTCTCTATTTCTTCGCTGCAAACCAGTTCATCTGTACCATTTTTTAGGTTCCACATATATGCCTTAATATACAGTATTTGGTTTCCTCTTTCTGACTTCATTCTGTATGACAGTCTCTTGATCCATCGATGTCTCTACAAATGACCCAGTTTCATTCCTTTTTATGGCCGAGTAATATTTCATTTTATATATGTACCACATCTTTATCCATTCATCTGTCTGTGGGCATTTAGGTTGCTTCCATTACCTGGCTATTGTAAATAGTGCTGCAATGAACATTGTGGTGAATGTGCCTTTTTGATTTACGGTTTTCTCTGGGTATATGCCCAGAAGTGGGATTGCTGGATCAGATGGTAATTCTATTTCTAGTTTTTTTTAAGGAAACTCCATACTGTTCTCCATAGTGACTGTATCAATTTACATTCCCACCAATAGTGGAAGAGGGCTCCTTTTGTCCACACCCTCCCCAGAATTGGTTGTTTGTAGATTTTCTGATGATGCCGATTCTAACGGGTGTGAGGTGATACCTCATTGTAGTTTTGATTTGCATTTCTCTAATAATTAGTGCTGTTGAGCAGCTTTTCATGTGCGTCTTGGCCATCTCTGTGTCTCCTTTGAAGAAACATCTCTTTAGATCTTCTGCCCATTTTTGTATTGGGTTGTTTGTTTTTTTAATATTAAGCTGCATGAGCTGTTTATATATATTGGAGATTAAACCTCTGTCCATTGATTCGTTTGCAACGATTTTTGCCCATTCTGAGGGATGCCTTTTTCCATTCCCGTTTTTTTTAACAAAAAAGGAAAGAAAGGAAAAGAAGCAGAACACTAATGTGCGTAAAATATGCCTTTTGAAACGGTCCTTTTGAAATATGGACGTCCTTTGAATTTTTTGGTCGATATGTGACCCCAGGATTTGTTTTCAGGGCAGGTGTCATTTACAGGCCTGCAATGATTTTGAATATCAACTGACCATTAGCGCTGCGATTAAAGCTGCTGTTGTGTGAAACGGCCACAAGGTGGCAGCAGTTCACCCTTACCAAATCTGGTTACTAGGGCAAGAGAGCCTCAGTGGAAGTGGTGTTCTAGATTGGAATTTAGAATGGAATGTGCCAGGAGAAAGCCCCTCAAGTTTGTCTCACTACTTCTTGTTCGTGTTTTTAATTTAATTTTTTTATTTTTTATTACAGCAAGTTTGATTACAATGTTTGGCTTGTTGTAGGTGTGGAAGATGTGGTTCTTTTACACATATACAGATGACTGTTCTTCCTGGGATCCTTTTCCCATGTACGTTATGACAGAATGTTGAGTAGTCCTCTCTTGGTATTCTGTAGGTCTTTGGTGATTATATATGTCACCTGTGTTTGTATATGTCTGTTAACCCCGATATCGTAATGAAACCAATCCTCACACCTTTCCATTGGTGAACCATAAGTTTGTTTAATGAATCTGTGATTGCCCTTCTCCGTGGAAATATCTGCCCTGGTATCCATTTTTAGGTAACACCTATAAGTGATATGATATGGTATGTGTCTTTCACTTTCTGACTTACTACAAGTCACGTGATTACTTCTAGACTCATTTACGGTGCTGCAAATGGCATTTTGTCCTTTTTTTCCTTGGCTTCTCTTCTGCCTTAGCGAGGTCCATTTTCAACAATGTGATTCCCTGAGGGTTGTGGATTAGCTGACCTGGGCAGCCTTACCCTGCCGGCCCGCCCTCCCCAGGTGTGCCTCATTGAGGTCAATATAAACAGCGCTCCAGGCAGCAATAGCCCCTGAAGCTGTGCCTGACTCCATATTCTCTGCCCCGTCAGCAGTCTCGGGGCTGTGCTGGTGGGAGGGAGTGAGGGGCCACAGCTTTGTGGGTGGCCCGGTGTGAGTGGGGCTCTGCTGGCCTTTCTGCAGGAGTTGCCAGGCTGACACCTGTAAAGAAGAGGATGTGTCACCCATACCTTCCGCTGGAATTTCTCTCCGGACAGAGGTGAGGAAGGAAAAAAGCAGTGGGGGCCAGGACAGGAGGGGTATCTCAGGCAGGGCAATGGAAAGCTTCCGGAAGAGCGCCTGGGGCCAGGACCACCCTGGCTGGCCTGCAGGCACCAAGTTGGCCTGCGTGCTGTCGCTGGTGTGGCTCGACGGCCCTTCCTCTAGGCTTTCAAGCCCTTGTACATATTCAGGTGTTTTACCTGGGAAGGGTGGGAACAGTTCAGCAGCAGCTGGCCTGGGGCTCAGCTGACGTTTACGCACAGATGCCTCGGCACAGTCCCCCAGCTTTGCAATGAGGACGCTCCTTGTGTGGGGGGTGGGGTGCTGGCTGTATGGGAGATGGTTCCCCACCTCTGACCAATTTCAGAATTGTTTACCGCTGGAGCAAGTGTCCAGATAGGGTTTTCCTCTGTATAAATGGTGGGTTCAGGTTTTTTTTTTCTTTTATGTTTCAAGTTAGATTTTATTCCTCTTTTATGTATTTATAGATATAAGCATGGAAATAATTCATTCCTATAAATACATCTGTGAGACGGGAAGAACTTTTTTCTCTTTTATTTTTAAATTTTATTGTTTAGAATTTTGAAATTAATTAATTTATTTTTTTATACAGCAGGTTATTATTAGTTATGTATTTTATGCATATAAATGTATACAGGTCAATCCCAATCTCCCAACTCATCCCACCACCACCACCCCATGGCTTCCCACACTTGGTGTCCATACGTTTGTTCTCTACCTCTGTGTCTCTATTTCTTCGCTGCAAACCAGTTCATCTGTACCATTTTTTAGGTTCCACATATATGCCTTAATATACAGTATTTGGTTTCCTCTTTCTGACTTCATTCTGTATGACAGTCTCTTGATCCATCGATGTCTCTACAAATGACCCAGTTTCATTCCTTTTTATGGCCGAGTAATATTTCATTTTATATATGTACCACATCTTTATCCATTCATCTGTCTGTGGGCATTTAGGTTGCTTCCATTACCTGGCTATTGTAAATAGTGCTGCAATGAACATTGTGGTGAATGTGCCTTTTTGATTTACGGTTTTCTCTGGGTATATGCCCAGAAGTGGGATTGCTGGATCAGATGGTAATTCTATTTCTAGTTTTTTTTAAGGAAACTCCATACTGTTCTCCATAGTGACTGTATCAATTTACATTCCCACCAATAGTGGAAGAGGGCTCCTTTTGTCCACACCCTCCCCAGAATTGGTTGTTTGTAGATTTCCTGATGATGCCGATTCTAACGGGTGTGAGGTGATACCTCATTGTAGTTTTGATTTGCATTTCTCTAATAATTAGTGCTGTTGAGCAGCTTTTCATGTGCGTCTTGGCCATCTCTGTGTCTCCTTTGAAGAAACATCTCTTTAGATCTTCTGCCCATTTTTGTATTGGGTTGTTTGTTTTTTTAATATTAAGCTGCATGAGCTGTTTATATATATTGGAGATTAAACCTCTGTCCATTGATTCGTTTGCAACGATTTTTGCCCATTCTGAGGGATGCCTTTTTCCATTCCCGTTTTTTTTAACAAAAAAGGAAAGAAAGGAAAAGAAGCAGAACACTAATGTGCGTAAAATATGCCTTTTGATACGGTCCTTTTGAAATATGGACGTCCTTTGAATTTTTTGGTCGATATGTGACCCCAGGATTTGTTTTCAGGGCAGGTGTCATTTACAGGCCTGCAATGATTTTGAATATCAACTGACCATTAGCGCTGGGATTAAAGCTGCTGTTGTGTGAAACGGCCACAAGGTGGCAGCAGTTCACCCTTACCAAATCTGGTTACTAGGGCAAGAGAGCCTCAGTGGAAGTGGTGTTCTAGATTGGAATTTAGAATGGAATGTGCCAGGAGAAAGCCCCTCAAGTTTGTCTCACTACTTCTTGTTCGTGTTTTTAATTTAATTTTTTTATTTTTTATTACAGCAAGTTTGATTACAATGTTTGGCTTGTTGTAGGTGTGGAAGATGTGGTTCTTTTACACATATACAGATGACTGTTCTTCCTGGGATCCTTTTCCCATGTACGTTATGACAGAATGTTGAGTAGTCCTCTCTTGGTATTCTGTAGGTCTTTGGTGATTATATATGTCACCTGTGTTTGTATATGTCTGTTAACCCCGATATCGTAATGAAACCAATCCTCACACCTTTCCATTGGTGAACCATAAGTTTGTTTAATGAATCTGTGATTGCCCTTCTCCGTGGAAATATCTGCCCTGGTATCCATTTTTAGGTAACACCTATAAGTGATATGATATGGTATGTGTCTTTCACTTTCTGACTTACTACAAGTCACGTGATTACTTCTAGACTCATTTACGGTGCTGCAAATGGCATTTTGTCCTTTTTTTCCTTGGCTTCTCTTCTGCCTTAGCGAGGTCCATTTTCAACAATGTGATTCCCTGAGGGTTGTGGATTAGCTGACCTGGGCAGCCTTACCCTGCCGGCCCGCCCTCCCCAGGTGTGCCTCATTGAGGTCAATATAAACAGCGCTCCAGGCAGCAATAGCCCCTGAAGCTGTGCCTGACTCCATATTCTCTGCCCCGTCAGCAGTCTCGGGGCTGTGCTGGTGGGAGGGAGTGAGGGGCCACAGCTTTGTGGGTGGCCCGGTGTGAGTGGGGCTCTGCTGGCCTTTCTGCAGGAGTTGCCAGGCTGACACCTGTAAAGAAGAGGATGTGTCACCCATACCTTCCGCTGGAATTTCTCTCCGGACAGAGGTGAGGAAGGAAAAAAGCAGTGGGGGCCAGGACAGGAGGGGTATCTCAGGCAGGGCAATGGAAAGCTTCCGGAAGAGCGCCTGGGGCCAGGACCACCCTGGCTGGCCTGCAGGCACCAAGTTGGCCTGCGTGCTGTCGCTGGTGTGGCTCGACGGCCCTTCTTCTAGGCTTTCAAGACCTTGTACATATTCAGGTGTTTTACCTGGGAAGGGTGGGAACAGTTCAGCAGCAGCTGGCCTGGGGCTCAGCTCACGTTTACGCACAGATGCCTCGGCACAGTCCCCCAGCTTTGCAATGAGGACGCTCCTTGTGTGGGGGGTGGGGTGCTGGCTGTATGGGAGATGGTTCCCCACCTCTGACCAATTTCAGAATTGTTTACCGCTGGAGCAAGTGTCCAGATAGGGTTTTCCTCTGTATAAATGGCGGGTTCAGGTTTTTTTTTTTCTTTTATGTTTCAAGTTAGATTTTATTCCTCTTTTATGTATTTATAGACATAAGCATGGAAATAATTCATTCCTATAAATACATCTGTGAGACGGGAAGAACTTTTTTCTCTTTTATTTTTAAATTTTATTGTTTAGAATTTTGAAATTAATTAATTTATTTTTTTATACAGCAGGTTATTATTAGTTATGTAGTTTATGCATATAAATGTATACAGGTCAATCCCAATCTCCCAACTCATCCCACCACCACCACCCCATGGCTTCCCACACTTGGTGTCCATACGTTTGTTCTCTACCTCTGTGTCTCTATTTCTTCGCTGCAAACCAGTTCATCTGTACCATTTTTTAGGTTCCACATATATGCCTTAATATACAGTATTTGGTTTCCTCTTTCTGACTTCATTCTGTATGACAGTCTCTTGATCCATCGATGTCTCTACAAATGACCCAGTTTCATTCCTTTTTAGGGCCGAGTAATATTTCATTTTATATATGTACCACATCTTTATCCATTCATCTGTCTGTGGGCATTTAGGTTGCTTCCATTACCTGGCTATTGTAAATAGTGCTGCAATGAACATTGTGGTGAATGTGCCTTTTTGATTTACGGTTTTCTCTGGGTATATGCCCAGAAGTGGGATTGCTGGATCAGATGGTAATTCTATTTCTAGTTTTTTTTAAGGAAACTCCATACTGTTCTCCATAGTGACTGTATCAATTTACATTCCCACCAATAGTGGAAGAGGGCTCCTTTTGTCCACACCCTCCCCAGAATTGGTTGTTTGTAGATTTCCTGATGATGCCGATTCTAACGGGTGTGAGGTGATACCTCATTGTAGTTTTGATTTGCATTTCTCTAATAATTAGTGCTGTTGAGCAGCTTTTCATGTGCGTCTTGGCCATCTCTGTGTCTCCTTTGAAGAAACATCTCTTTAGATCTTCTGCCCATTTTTGTATTGGGTTGTTTGTTTTTTTAATATTAAGCTGCATGAGCTGTTTATATATATTGGAGATTAAACCTCTGTCCATTGATTCGTTTGCAACGATTTTTGCCCATTCTGAGGGATGCCTTTTTCCATTCCCGTTTTTTTTAACAAAAAAGGAAAGAAAGGAAAAGAAGCAGAACACTAATGTTCGTAAAATATGCCTTTTGAAACGGTCGTTTTGAAATATGGACGTCCTTTGAATTTTTTGGTCGATATGTGACCCCAGGATTTGTTTTCAGGGCAGGTGTCATTTACAGGCCTGCAATGATTTTGAATATCAACTGACCATTAGCGCTGGGATTAAAGCTGCTGTTGTGTGAAACGGCCACAAGGTGGCAGCAGTTCACCCTTACCAAATCTGGTTACTAGGGCAAGAGAGCCTCAGTGGAAGTGGTGTTCTAGATTGGAATTTAGAATGGAATGTGCCAGGAGAAAGCCCCTCAAGTTTGTCTCACTACTTCTTGTTCGTGTTTTTAATTTAATTTTTTTATTTTTTATTACAGCAAGTTTGATTACAATGTTTGGCTTGTTGTAGGTGTGGAAGATGTGGTTCTTTTACACATATACAGATGTCTGTTCTTCCTGGGATCCTTTTCCCTTGTACGTTATGACAGAATGTTGAGTAGTCCTCTCTTGGTATTCTGTAGGTCTTTGGTGATTATATATGTCACCTGTGTTTGTATATGTCTGTTAACCCCGATATTGTAATGAAACCAATCCTCACACCATTCCATTGGTGAACCATAAGTTTGTTTAATGAATCTGTGATTGCCCTTCTCCGTGGAAATATCTGCCCTGGTATCCATTTTTAGGTAACACCTATAAGTGATATGATATGATATGTGTCTTTCACTTTCTGACTTACTACAAGTCACGTGATTACTTCTAGACTCATTTACGGTGCTGCAAATGGCATTTTGTCCTTTTTTTCCTTGGCTTCTCTTCTGCCTTAGCGAGGTCCATTTTCAACAATGTGATTCCCTGAGGGTTGTGGATTAGCTGACCTGGGCAGCCTTACCCTGCCGGCCCGCCCTCCCCAGGTGTGCCTCATTGAGGTCAATATAAACAGCGCTCCAGGCAGCAATAGCCCCTGAAGCTGTGCCTGACTCCATATTCTCTGCCCCGTCAGCAGTCTCGGGGCTGTGCTGGTGGGAGGGAGTGAGGGGCCACAGCTTTGTGGGTGGCCCGGTGTGAGTGGGGCTCTGCTGGCCTTTCTGCAGGAGTTGCCAGGCTGACACCTGTAAAGAAGAGGATGTGTCACCCATACCTTCCGCTGGAATTTCTCTCCGGACAGAGGTGAGGAAGGAAAAAAGCAGTGGGGGCCAGGACAGGAGGGGTATCTCAGGCAGGGCAATGGAAAGCTTCCGGAAGAGCGCCTGGGGCCAGGACCACCCTGGCTGGCCTGCAGGCACCAAGTTGGCCTGCGTGCTGTCGCTGGTGTGGCTCGACGGCCCTTCCTCTAGGCTTTCAAGCCCTTGTACATATTCAGGTGTTTTACCTGGGAAGGGTGGGAACAGTTCAGCAGCAGCTGGCCTGGGGCTCAGCTGACGTTTACGCACAGATGCCTCGGCACAGTCCCCCAGCTTTGCAATGAGGACGCTCCTTGTGTGGGGGGTGGGGTGCTGGCTGTATGGGAGATGGTTCCCCACCTCTGACCAATTTCAGAATTGTTTACCGCTGGAGCAAGTGTCCAGATAGGGTTTTCCTCTGTATAAATGGTGGGTTCAGGTTTTTTTTTTCTTTTATGTTTCAAGTTAGATTTTATTCCTCTTTTATGTATTTATAGATATAAGCATGGAAATAATTCATTCCTATAAATACATCTGTGAGACGGGAAGAACTTTTTTCTCTTTTATTTTTAAATTTTATTGTTTAGAATTTTGAAATTAATTAATTTATTTTTTTATACAGCAGGTTATTATTAGTTATGTATTTTATGCATATAAATGTATACAGGTCAATCCCAATCTCCCAACTCATCCCACCACCACCACCCCATGGCTTCCCACACTTGGTGTCCATACGTTTGTTCTCTACCTCTGTGTCTCTATTTCTTCGCTGCAAACCAGTTCATCTGTACCATTTTTTAGGTTCCACATATATGCCTTAATATACAGTATTTGGTTTCCTCTTTCTGACTTCATTCTGTATGACAGTCTCTTGATCCATCGATGTCTCTACAAATGACCCAGTTTCATTCCTTTTTATGGCCGAGTAATATTTCATTTTATATATGTACCACATCTTTATCCATTCATCTGTCTGTGGGCATTTAGGTTGCTTCCATTACCTGGCTATTGTAAATAGTGCTGCAATGAACATTGTGGTGAATGTGCCTTTTTGATTTACGGTTTTCTCTGGGTATATGCCCAGAAGTGGGATTGCTGGATCAGATGGTAATTCTATTTCTAGTTTTTTTTAAGGAAACTCCATACTGTTCTCCATAGTGACTGTATCAATTTACATTCCCACCAATAGTGGAAGAGGGCTCCTTTTGTCCACACCCTCCCCAGAATTGGTTGTTTGTAGATTTTCTGATGATGCCGATTCTAACGGGTGTGAGGTGATACCTCATTGTAGTTTTGATTTGCATTTCTCTAATAATTAGTGCTGTTGAGCAGCTTTTCATGTGCGTCTTGGCCATCTCTGTGTCTCCTTTGAAGAAACATCTCTTTAGATCTTCTGCCCATTTTTGTATTGGGTTGTTTGTTTTTTTAATATTAAGCTGCATGAGCTGTTTATATATATTGGAGATTAAACCTCTGTCCATTGATTCGTTTGCAACGATTTTTGCCCATTCTGAGGGATGCCTTTTTCCATTCCCGTTTTTTTTAACAAAAAAGGAAAGAAAGGAAAAGAAGCAGAACACTAATGTGCGTAAAATATGCCTTTTGAAACGGTCCTTTTGAAATATGGACGTCCTTTGAATTTTTTGGTCGATATGTGACCCCAGGATTTGTTTTCAGGGCAGGTGTCATTTACAGGCCTGCAATACTTTTGAATATCAACTGACCATTAGCGCTGGGATTAAAGCTGCTGTTGTGTGAAACGGCCACAAGGTGGCAGCAGTTCACCCTTACCAAATCTGGTTACTAGGGCAAGAGAGCCTCAGTGGAAGTGGTGTTCTAGATTGGAATTTAGAATGGAATGTGCCAGGAGAAAGCCCCTCAAGTTTGTCTCACTACTTCTTGTTCGTGTTTTTAATTTAATTTTTTTATTTTTTATTACAGCATGTTTGATTACAATGTTTGGCTTGTTGTAGGTGTGGAAGATGTGGTTCTTTTACACATATAGAGATGACTGTTCTTCCTGGGATCCTTTTCCCATGTACGTTATGACAGAATGTTGAGTAGTCCTCTCTTGGTATTCTGTAGGTCTTTGGTGATTATATATGTCACCTGTGTTTGTATATGTCTGTTAACCCCGATATCGTAATGAAACCAATCCTCACACCTTTCCATTGGTGAACCATAAGTTTGTTTAATGAATCTGTGATTGCCCTTCTCCGTGGAAATATCTGCCCTGGTATCCATTTTTAGGTAACACCTATAAGTGATATGATATGGTATGTGTCTTTCACTTTCTGACTTACTACAAGTCACGTGATTACTTCTAGACTCATTTACGGTGCTGCAAATGGCATTTTGTACTTTTTTTCCTTGGCTTCTCTTCTGCCTTAGCGAGGTCCATTTTCAACAATGTGATTCCCTGAGGGTTGTGGATTAGCTGACCTGGGCAGCCTTACCCTGCCGGCCCGCCCTCCCCAGGTGTGCCTCATTGAGGTCAATATAAACAGCGCTCCAGGCAGCAATAGCCCCTGAAGCTGTGCCTGACTCCATATTCTCTGCCCCGTCAGCAGTCTCGGGGCTCTGCTGGTGGGAGGGAGTGAGGGGCCACAGCTTTGTGGGTGGCCCGGTGTGAGTGGGGCTCTGCTGGCCTTTCTGCAGGAGTTGCCAGGCTGACACCTGTAAAGAAGAGGATGTGTCACCCATACCTTCCGCTGGAATTTCTCTCCGGACAGAGGTGAGGAAGGAAAAAAGCAGTGGGGGCCAGGACAGGAGGGGTATCTCAGGCAGGGCAATGGAAAGCTTCCGGAAGAGCGCCTGGGGCCAGGACCACCCTGGCTGGCCTGCAGGCACCAAGTTGGCCTGCGTGCTGTCGCTGGTGTGGCTCGACGGCCCTTCCTCTAGGCTTTCAAGCCCTTGTACATATTCAGGTGTTTTACCTGGGAAGGGTGGGAACAGTTCAGCAGCAGCTGGCCTGGGGCTCAGCTCACGTTTACGCACAGATGCCTCGGCACAGTCCCCCAGCTTTGCAATGAGGACGCTCCTTGTGTGGGGGGTGGGGTGCTGGCTGTATGGGAGATGGTTCCCCACCTCTGACCAATTTCAGAATTGTTTACCGCTGGAGCAAGTGTCCAGATAGGGTTTTCCTCTGTATAAATGGTGGGTTCAGGTTTTTTTTTTCTTTTATGTTTCAAGTTAGATTTTATTCCTCTTTTATGTATTTATAGATATAAGCATGGAAATAATTCATTCCTATAAATACATCTGTGAGACGGGAAGAACTTTTTTCTCTTTTATTTTTAAATTTTATTGTTTAGAATTTTGAAATTAATTAATTTATTTTTTTATACAGCAGGTTATTATTAGTTATGTAGTTTATGCATATAAATGTATACAGGTCAATCCCAATCTCCCAACTCATCCCACCACCACCACCCCATGGCTTCCCACACTTGGTGTCCATACGTTTGTTCTCTACCTCTGTGTCTCTATTTCTTCGCTGCAAACCAGTTCATCTGTACCATTTTTTAGGTTCCACATATATGCCTTAATATACAGTATTTGGTTTCCTCTTTCTGACTTCATTCTGTATGACAGTCTCTTGATCCATCGATGTCTCTACAAATGACCCAGTTTCATTCCTTTTTATGGCCGAGTAATATTTCATTTTATATATGTACCACATCTTTATCCATTCATCTGTCTGTGGGCATTTAGGTTGCTTCCATTACCTGGCTATTGTAAATAGTGCTGCAATGAACATTGTGGTGAATGTGCCTTTTTGATTTACGGTTTTCTCTGGGTATATGCCCAGAAGTGGGATTGCTGGATCAGATGGTAATTCTATTTCTAGTTTTTTTTAAGGAAACTCCATACTGTTCTCCATAGTGACTGTATCAATTTACATTCCCACCAATAGTGGAAGAGGGCTCCTTTTGTCCACACCCTCCCCAGAATTGGTTGTTTGTAGATTTTCTGATGATGCCGATTCTAACGGGTGTGAGGTGATACCTCATTGTAGTTTTGATTTGCATTTCTCTAATAATTAGTGCTGTTGAGCAGCTTTTCATGTGCGTCTTGGCCATCTCTGTGTCTCCTTTGAAGAAACATCTCTTTAGATCTTCTGCCCATTTTTGTATTGGGTTGTTTGTTTTTTTAATATTAAGCTGCATGAGCTGTTTATATATATTGGAGATTAAACCTCTGTCCATTGATTCGTTTGCAACGATTTTTGCCCATTCTGAGGGATGCCTTTTTCCATTCCCGTTTTTTTTAACAAAAAAGGAAAGAAAGGAAAAGAAGCAGAACACTAATGTGCGTAAAATATGCCTTTTGAAACGGTCCTTTTGAAATATGGACGTCCTTTGAATTTTTTGGTCGATATGTGACCCCAGGATTTGTTTTCAGGGCAGGTGTCATTTACAGGCCTGCAATGATTTTGAATATCAACTGACCATTAGCGCTGCGATTAAAGCTGCTGTTGTGTGAAACGGCCACAAGGTGGCAGCAGTTCACCCTTACCAAATCTGGTTACTAGGGCAAGAGAGCCTCAGTGGAAGTGGTGTTCTAGATTGGAATTTAGAATGGAATGTGCCAGGAGAAAGCCCCTCAAGTTTGTCTCACTACTTCTTGTTCGTGTTTTTAATTTAATTTTTTTATTTTTTATTACAGCAAGTTTGATTACAATGTTTGGCTTGTTGTAGGTGTGGAAGATGTGGTTCTTTTACACATATACAGATGACTGTTCTTCCTGGGATCCTTTTCCCATGTACGTTATGACAGAATGTTGAGTAGTCCTCTCTTGGTATTCTGTAGGTCTTTGGTGATTATATATGTCACCTGTGTTTGTATATGTCTGTTAACCCCGATATCGTAATGAAACCAATCCTCACACCTTTCCATTGGTGAACCATAAGTTTGTTTAATGAATCTGTGATTGCCCTTCTCCGTGGAAATATCTGCCCTGGTATCCATTTTTAGGTAACACCTATAAGTGATATGATATGGTATGTGTCTTTCACTTTCTGACTTACTACAAGTCACGTGATTACTTCTAGACTCATTTACGGTGCTGCAAATGGCATTTTGTCCTTTTTTTCCTTGGCTTCTCTTCTGCCTTAGCGAGGTCCATTTTCAACAATGTGATTCCCTGAGGGTTGTGGATTAGCTGACCTGGGCAGCCTTACCCTGCCGGCCCGCCCTCCCCAGGTGTGCCTCATTGAGGTCAATATAAACAGCGCTCCAGGCAGCAATAGCCCCTGAAGCTGTGCCTGACTCCATATTCTCTGCCCCGTCAGCAGTCTCGGGGCTGTGCTGGTGGGAGGGAGTGAGGGGCCACAGCTTTGTGGGTGGCCCGGTGTGAGTGGGGCTCTGCTGGCCTTTCTGCAGGAGTTGCCAGGCTGACACCTGTAAAGAAGAGGATGTGTCACCCATACCTTCCGCTGGAATTTCTCTCCGGACAGAGGTGAGGAAGGAAAAAAGCAGTGGGGGCCAGGACAGGAGGGGTATCTCAGGCAGGGCAATGGAAAGCTTCCGGAAGAGCGCCTGGGGCCAGGACCACCCTGGCTGGCCTGCAGGCACCAAGTTGGCCTGCGTGCTGTCGCTGGTGTGGCTCGACGGCCCTTCCTCTAGGCTTTCAAGCCCTTGTACATATTCAGGTGTTTTACCTGGGAAGGGTGGGAACAGTTCAGCAGCAGCTGGCCTGGGGCTCAGCTGACGTTTACGCACAGATGCCTCGGCACAGTCCCCCAGCTTTGCAATGAGGACGCTCCTTGTGTGGGGGGTGGGGTGCTGGCTGTATGGGAGATGGTTCCCCACCTCTGACCAATTTCAGAATTGTTTACCGCTGGAGCAAGTGTCCAGATAGGGTTTTCCTCTGTATAAATGGTGGGTTCAGGTTTTTTTTTTCTTTTATGTTTCAAGTTAGATTTTATTCCTCTTTTATGTATTTATAGATATAAGCATGGAAATAATTCATTCCTATAAATACATCTGTGAGACGGGAAGAACTTTTTTCTCTTTTATTTTTAAATTTTATTGTTTAGAATTTTGAAATTAATTAATTTATTTTTTTATACAGCAGGTTATTATTAGTTATGTAGTTTATGCATATAAATGTATACAGGTCAATCCCAATCTCCCAACTCATCCCACCACCACCACCCCATGGCTTCCCACACTTGGTGTCCATACGTTTGTTCTCTACCTCTGTGTCTCTATTTCTTCGCTGCAAACCAGTTCATCTGTACCATTTTTTAGGTTCCACATATATGCCTTAATATACAGTATTTGGTTTCCTCTTTCTGACTTCATTCTGTATGACAGTCTCTTGATCCATCGATGTCTCTACAAATGACCCAGTTTCATTCCTTTTTATGGCCGAGTAATATTTCATTTTATATATGTACCACATCTTTATCCATTCATCTGTCTGTGGGCATTTAGGTTGCTTCCATTACCTGGCTATTGTAAATAGTGCTGCAATGAACATTGTGGTGAATGTGCCTTTTTGATTTACGGTTTTCTCTGGGTATATGCCCAGAAGTGGGATTGCTGGATCAGATGGTAATTCTATTTCTAGTTTTTTTTAAGGAAACTCCATACTGTTCTCCATAGTGACTGTATCAATTTACATTCCCACCAATAGTGGAAGAGGGCTCCTTTTGTCCACACCCTCCCCAGAATTGGTTGTTTGTAGATTTTCTGATGATGCCGATTCTAACGGGTGTGAGGTGATACCTCATTGTAGTTTTGATTTGCATTTCTCTAATAATTAGTGCTGTTGAGCAGCTTTTCATGTGCGTCTTGGCCATCTCTGTGTCTCCTTTGAAGAAACATCTCTTTAGATCTTCTGCCCATTTTTGTATTGGGTTGTTTGTTTTTTTAATATTAAGCTGCATGAGCTGTTTATATATATTGGAGATTAAACCTCTGTCCATTGATTCGTTTGCAACGATTTTTGCCCATTCTGAGGGATGCCTTTTTCCATTCCCGTTTTTTTTAACAAAAAAGGAAAGAAAGGAAAAGAAGCAGAACACTAATGTGCGTAAAATATGCCTTTTGATACGGTCCTTTTGAAATATGGACGTCCTTTGAATTTTTTGGTCGATATGTGACCCCAGGATTTGTTTTCAGGGCAGGTGTCATTTACAGGCCTGCAATGATTTTGAATATCAACTGACCATTAGCGCTGGGATTAAAGCTGCTGTTGTGTGAAACGGCCACAAGGTGGCAGCAGTTCACCCTTACCAAATCTGGTTACTAGGGCAAGAGAGCCTCAGTGGAAGTGGTGTTCTAGATTGGAATTTAGAATGGAATGTGCCAGGAGAAAGCCCCTCAAGTTTGTCTCACTACTTCTTGTTCGTGTTTTTAATTTAATTTTTTTATTTTTTATTACAGCAAGTTTGATTACAATGTTTGGCTTGTTGTAGGTGTGGAAGATGTGGTTCTTTTACACATATACAGATGACTGTTCTTCCTGGGATCCTTTTCCCATGTACGTTATGACAGAATGTTGAGTAGTCCTCTCTTGGTATTCTGTAGGTCTTTGGTGATTATATATGTCACCTGTGTTTGTATATGTCTGTTAACCCCGATATCGTAATGAAACCAATCCTCACACCTTTCCATTGGTGAACCATAAGTTTGTTTAATGAATCTGTGATTGCCCTTCTCCGTGGAAATATCTGCCCTGGTATCCATTTTTTAGGTAACACCTATAAGTGATATGATATGGTATGTGTCTTTCACTTTCTGACTTACTACAAGTCACGTGATTACTTCTAGACTCATTTACGGTGCTGCAAATGGCATTTTGTCCTTTTTTTCCTTGGCTTCTCTTCTGCCTTAGCGAGGTCCATTTTCAACAATGTGATTCCCTGAGGGTTGTGGATTAGCTGACCTGGGCAGCCTTACCCTGCCGGCCCGCCCTCCCCAGGTGTGCCTCATTGAGGTCAATATAAACAGCGCTCCAGGCAGCAATAGCCCCTGAAGCTGTGCCTGACTCCATATTCTCTGCCCCGTCAGCAGTCTCGGGACTCTGCTGGTGGGAGGGAGTGAGGGGCCACAGCTTTGTGGGTGGCCCGGTGTGAGTGGGGCTCTGCTGGCCTTTCTGCAGGAGTTGCCAGGCTGACACCTGTAAAGAAGAGGATGTGTCACCCATACCTTCCGCTGGAATTTCTCTCCGGACAGAGGTGAGGAAGGAAAATAGCAGTGGGGGCCAGGACAGGAGGGGTATCTCAGGCAGGGCAATGGAAAGCTTCCGGAAGAGCGCCTGGGGCCAGGACCACCCTGGCTGGCCTGCAGGCACCAAGTTGGCCTGCGTGCTGTCGCTGGTGTGGCTCGACGGCCCTTCCTCTAGGCTTTCAAGCCCTTGTACATATTCAGGTGTTTTACCTGGGAAGGGTGGGAACAGTTCAGCAGCAGCTGGCCTGGGGCTCAGCTGACGTTTACGCACAGATGCCTCGGCACAGTCCCCCAGCTTTGCAATGAGGACGCTCCTTGTGTGGGGGGTGGGGTGCTGGCTGTATGGGAGATGGTTCCCCACCTCTGACCAATTTCAGAATTGTTTACCGCTGGAGCAAGTGTCCAGATAGGGTTTTCCTCTGTATAAATGGTGGGTTCAGGTTTTTTTTTTCTTTTATGTTTCAAGTTAGATTTTATTCCTCTTTTATGTATTTATAGATATAAGCATGGAAATAATTCATTCCTATAAATACATCTGTGAGACGGGAAGAACTTTTTTCTCTTTTATTTTTAAATTTTATTGTTTAGAATTTTGAAATTAATTAATTTATTTTTTTATACAGCAGGTTATTATTAGTTATGTATTTTATGCATATAAATGTATACAGGTCAATCCCAATCTCCCAACTCATCCCACCACCACCACCCCATGGCTTCCCACACTTGGTGTCCATACGTTTGTTCTCTACCTCTGTGTCTCTATTTCTTCGCTGCAAACCAGTTCATCTGTACCATTTTTTAGGTTCCACATATATGCCTTAATATACAGTATTTGGTTTCCTCTTTCTGACTTCATTCTGTATGACAGTCTCTTGATCCATCGATGTCTCTACAAATGACCCAGTTTCATTCCTTTTTATGGCCGAGTAATATTTCATTTTATATATGTACCACATCTTTATCCATTCATCTGTCTGTGGGCATTTAGGTTGCTTCCATTACCTGGCTATTGTAAATAGTGCTGCAATGAACATTGTGGTGAATGTGCCTTTTTGATTTACGGTTTTCTCTGGGTATATGCCCAGAAGTGGGATTGCTGGATCAGATGGTAATTCTATTTCTAGTTTTTTTTAAGGAAACTCCATACTGTTCTCCATAGTGACTGTATCAATTTACATTCCCACCAATAGTGGAAGAGGGCTCCTTTTGTCCACACCCTCCCCAGAATTGGTTGTTTGTAGATTTCCTGATGATGCCGATTCTAACGGGTGTGAGGTGATACCTCATTGTAGTTTTGATTTGCATTTCTCTAATAATTAGTGCTGTTGAGCAGCTTTTCATGTGCGTCTTGGCCATCTCTGTGTCTCCTTTGAAGAAACATCTCTTTAGATCTTCTGCCCATTTTTGTATTGGGTTGTTTGTTTTTTTAATATTAAGCTGCATGAGCTGTTTATATATATTGGAGATTAAACCTCTGTCCATTGATTCGTTTGCAACGATTTTTGCCCATTCTGAGGGATGCCTTTTTCCATTCCCGTTTTTTTTAACAAAAAAGGAAAGAAAGGAAAAGAAGCAGAACACTAATGTGCGTAAAATATGCCTTTTGAAACGGTCCTTTTGAAATATGGACGTCCTTTGAATTTTTTGGTCGATATGTGACCCCAGGATTTGTTTTCAGGGCAGGTGTCATTTACAGGCCTGCAATGATTTTGAATATCAACTGACCATTAGCGCTGCGATTAAAGCTGCTGTTGTGTGAAACGGCCACAAGGTGGCAGCAGTTCACCCTTACCAAATCTGGTTACTAGGGCAAGAGAGCCTCAGTGGAAGTGGTGTTCTAGATTGGAATTTAGAATGGAATGTGCCAGGAGAAAGCCCCTCAAGTTTGTCTCACTACTTCTTGTTCGTGTTTTTAATTTAATTTTTTTATTTTTTATTACAGCATGTTTGATTACAATGTTTGGCTTGTTGTAGGTGTGGAAGATGTGGTTCTTTTACACATATACAGATGACTGTTCTTCCTGGGATCCTTTTCCCATGTACGTTATGACAGAATGTTGAGTAGTCCTCTCTTGGTATTCTGTAGGTCTTTGGTGATTATATATGTCACCTGTGTTTGTATATGTCTGTTAACCCCGATATCGTAATGAAACCAATCCTCACACCTTTCCATTGGTGAACCATAAGTTTGTTTAATGAATCTGTGATTGCCCTTCTCCGTGGAAATATCTGCCCTGGTATCCATTTTTAGGTAACACCTATAAGTGATATGATATGGTATGTGTCTTTCACTTTCTGACTTACTACAAGTCACGTGATTACTTCTAGACTCATTTACGGTGCTGCAAATGGCATTTTGTCCTTTTTTTCCTTGGCTTCTCTTCTGCCTTAGCGAGGTCCATTTTCAACAATGTGATTCCCTGAGGGTTGTGGATTAGCTGACCTGGGCAGCCTTACCCTGCCGGCCCGCCCTCCCCAGGTGTGCCTCATTGAGGTCAATATAAACAGCGCTCCAGGCAGCAATAGCCCCTGAAGCTGTGCCTGACTCCATATTCTCTGCCCCGTCAGCAGTCTCGGGACTCTGCTGGTGGGAGGGAGTGAGGGGCCACAGCTTTGTGGGTGGCCCGGTGTGAGTGGGGCTCTGCTGGCCTTTCTGCAGGAGTTGCCAGGCTGACACCTGTAAAGAAGAGGATGTGTCACCCATACCTTCCGCTGGAATTTCTCTCCGGACAGAGGTGAGGAAGGAAAAAAGCAGTGGGGGCCAGGACAGGAGGGGTATCTCAGGCAGGGCAATGGAAAGCTTCCGGAAGAGCGCCTGGGGCAAGGACCACCCTGGCTGGCCTGCAGGCACCAAGTTGGCCTGCGTGCTGTCGCTGGTGTGGCTCGACGGCCCTTCCTCTAGGCTTTCAAGCCCTTGTACATATTCAGGTGTTTTACCTGGGAAGGGTGGGAACAGTTCAGCAGCAGCTGGCCTGGGGCTCAGCTGACGTTTACGCACAGATGCCTCGGCACAGTCCCCCAGCTTTGCAATGAGGACGCTCCTTGTGTGGGGGGTGGGGTGCTGGCTGTATGGGAGATGGTTCCCCACCTCTGACCAATTTCAGAATTGTTTACCGCTGGAGCAAGTGTCCAGATAGGGTTTTCCTCTGTATAAATGGTGGGTTCAGGTTTTTTTTTTCTTTTATGTTTCAAGTTAGATTTTATTCCTCTTTTATGTATTTATAGATATAAGCATGGAAATAATTCATTCCTATAAATACATCTGTGAGACGGGAAGAACTTTTTTCTCTTTTATTTTTAAATTTTATTGTTTAGAATTTTGAAATTAATTAATTTATTTTTTTATACAGCAGGTTATTATTAGTTATGTAGTTTATGCATATAAATGTATACAGGTCAATCCCAATCTCCCAACTCATCCCACCACCACCACCCCATGGCTTCCCACACTTGGTGTCCATACGTTTGTTCTCTACCTCTGTGTCTCTGTTTCTTCGCTGCAAACCAGTTCATCTGTACCATTTTTTAGGTTCCACATATATGCCTTAATATACAGTATTTGGTTTCCTCTTTCTGACTTCATTCTGTATGACAGTCTCTTGATCCATCGATGTCTCTACAAATGACCCAGTTTCATTCCTTTTTATGGCCGAGTAATATTTCATTTTATATATGTACCACATCTTTATCCATTCATCTGTCTGTGGGCATTTAGGTTGCTTCCATTACCTGGCTATTGTAAATAGTGCTGCAATGAACATTGTGGTGAATGTGCCTTTTTGATTTACGGTTTTCTCTGGGTATATGCCCAGAAGTGGGATTGCTGGATCAGATGGTAATTCTATTTCTAGTTTTTTTTAAGGAAACTCCATACTGTTCTCCATAGTGACTGTATCAATTTACATTCCCACCAATAGTGGAAGAGGGCTCCTTTTGTCCACACCCTCCCCAGAATTGGTTGTTTGTAGATTTTCTGATGATGCCGATTCTAACGGGTGTGAGGTGATACCTCATTGTAGTTTTGATTTGCATTTCTCTAATAATTAGTGCTGTTGAGCAGCTTTTCATGTGCGTCTTGGCCATCTCTGTGTCTCCTTTGAAGAAACATCTCTTTAGATCTTCTGCCCATTTTTGTATTGGGTTGTTTGTTTTTTTAATATTAAGCTGCATGAGCTGTTTATATATATTGGAGATTAAACCTCTGTCCATTGATTCGTTTGCAACGATTTTTGCCCATTCTGAGGGATGCCTTTTTCCATTCCCGTTTTTTTTAACAAAAAAGGAAAGAAAGGAAAAGAAGCAGAACACTAATGTGCGTAAAATATGCCTTTTGAAACGGTCCTTTTGAAATATGGACGTCCTTTGAATTTTTTGGTCGATATGTGACCCCAGGATTTGTTTTCAGGGCAGGTGTCATTTACAGGCCTGCAATGATTTTGAATATCAACTGACCATTAGCGCTGCGATTAAAGCTGCTGTTGTGTGAAACGGCCACAAGGTGGCAGCAGTTCACCCTTACCAAATCTGGTTACTAGGGCAAGAGAGCCTCAGTGGAAGTGGTGTTCTAGATTGGAATTTAGAATGGAATGTGCCAGGAGAAAGCCCCTCAAGTTTGTCTCACTACTTCTTGTTCGTGTTTTTAATTTAATTTTTTTATTTTTTATTACAGCATGTTTGATTACAATGTTTGGCTTGTTGTAGGTGTGGAAGATGTGGTTCTTTTACACATATACAGATGACTGTTCTTCCTGGGATCCTTTTCCCATGTACGTTATGACAGAATGTTGAGTAGTCCTCTCTTGGTATTCTGTAGGTCTTTGGTGATTATATATGTCACCTGTGTTTGTATATGTCTGTTAACCCCGATATCGTAATGAAACCAATCCTCACACCTTTCCATTGGTGAACCATAAGTTTGTTTAATGAATCTGTGATTGCCCTTCTCCGTGGAAATATCTGCCCTGGTATCCATTTTTAGGTAACACCTATAAGTGATATGATATGGTATGTGTCTTTCACTTTCTGACTTACTACAAGTCACGTGATTACTTCTAGACTCATTTACGGTGCTGCAAATGGCATTGTGTCCTTTTTTTCCTTGGCTTCTCTTCTGCCTTAGCGAGGTCCATTTTCAACAATGTGATTCCCTGAGGGTTGTGGATTAGCTGACCTGGGCAGCCTTACCCTGCCGGCCCGCCCTCCCCAGGTGTGCCTCATTGAGGTCAATATAAACAGCGCTCCAGGCAGCAATAGCCCCTGAAGCTGTGCCTGACTCCATATTCTCTGCCCCGTCAGCAGTCTCGGGACTCTGCTGGTGGGAGGGAGTGAGGGGCCACAGCTTTGTGGGTGGCCCGGTGTGAGTGGGGCTCTGCTGGCCTTTCTGCAGGAGTTGCCAGGCTGACACCTGTAAAGAAGAGGATGTGTCACCCATACCTTCCGCTGGAATTTCTCTCCGGACAGAGGTGAGGAAGGAAAAAAGCAGTGGGGGCCAGGACAGGAGGGGTATCTCAGGCAGGGCAATGGAAAGCTTCCGGAAGAGCGCCTGGGGCCAGGACCACCCTGGCTGGCCTGCAGGCACCAAGTTGGCCTGCGTGCTGTCGCTGGTGTGGCTCGACGGCCCTTCCTCTAGGCTTTCAAGCCCTTGTACATATTCAGGTGTTTTACCTGGGAAGGGTGGGAACAGTTCAGCAGCAGCTGGCCTGGGGCTCAGCTGACGTTTACGCACAGATGCCTCGGCACAGTCCCCCAGCTTTGCAATGAGGACGCTCCTTGTGTGGGGGGTGGGGTGCTGGCTGTATGGGAGATGGTTCCCCACCTCTGACCAATTTCAGAATTGTTTACCGCTGGAGCAAGTGTCCAGATAGGGTTTTCCTCTGTATAAATGGTGGGTTCAGGTTTTTTTTTTCTTTTATGTTTCAAGTTAGATTTTATTCCTCTTTTATGTATTTATAGATATAAGCATGGAAATAATTCATTCCTATAAATACATCTGTGAGACGGGAAGAACTTTTTTCTCTTTTATTTTTAAATTTTATTGTTTAGAATTTTGAAATTAATTAATTTATTTTTTTATACAGCAGGTTATTATTAGTTATGTATTTTATGCATATAAATGTATACAGGTCAATCCCAATCTCCCAACTCATCCCACCACCACCACCCCATGGCTTCCCACACTTGGTGTCCATACGTTTGTTCTCTACCTCTGTGTCTCTATTTCTTCGCTGCAAACCAGTTCATCTGTACCATTTTTTAGGTTCCACATATATGCCTTAATATACAGTATTTGGTTTCCTCTTTCTGACTTCATTCTGTATGACAGTCTCTTGATCCATCGATGTCTCTACAAATGACCCAGTTTCATTCCTTTTTAGGGCCGAGTAATATTTCATTTTATATATGTACCACATCTTTATCCATTCATCTGTCTGTGGGCATTTAGGTTGCTTCCATTACCTGGCTATTGTAAATAGTGCTGCAATGAACATTGTGGTGAATGTGCCTTTTTGATTTACGGTTTTCTCTGGGTATATGCCCAGAAGTGGGATTGCTGGATCAGATGGTAATTCTATTTCTAGTTTTTTTTAAGGAAACTCCATACTGTTCTCCATAGTGACTGTATCAATTTACATTCCCACCAATAGTGGAAGAGGGCTCCTTTTGTCCACACCCTCCCCAGAATTGGTTGTTTGTAGATTTTCTGATGATGCCGATTCTAACGGGTGTGAGGTGATACCTCATTGTAGTTTTGATTTGCATTTCTCTAATAATTAGTGCTGTTGAGCAGCTTTTCATGTGCGTCTTGGCCATCTCTGTGTCTCCTTTGAAGAAACATCTCTTTAGATCTTCTGCCCATTTTTGTATTGGGTTGTTTGTTTTTTTAATATTAAGCTGCATGAGCTGTTTATATATATTGGAGATTAAACCTCTGTCCATTGATTCGTTTGCAACGATTTTTGCCCATTCTGAGGGATGCCTTTTTCCATTCCCGTTTTTTTTAACAAAAAAGGAAAGAAAGGAAAAGAAGCAGAACACTAATGTGCGTAAAATATGCCTTTTGAAACGGTCCTTTTGAAATATGGACGTCCTTTGAATTTTTTGGTCCATATGTGACCCCAGGATTTGTTTTCAGGGCAGGTGTCATTTACAGGCCTGCAATGATTTTGAATATCAACTGACCATTAGCGCTGCGATTAAAGCTGCTGTTGTGTGAAACGGCCACAAGGTGGCAGCAGTTCACCCTTACCAAATCTGGTTACTAGGGCAAGAGAGCCTCAGTGGAAGTGGTGTTCTAGATTGGAATTTAGAATGGAATGTGCCAGGAGAAAGCCCCTCAAGTTTGTCTCACTACTTCTTGTTCGTGTTTTTAATTTAATTTTTTTATTTTTTATTACAGCATGTTTGATTACAATGTTTGGCTTGTTGTAGGTGTGGAAGATGTGGTTCTTTTACACATATACAGATGACTGTTCTTCCTGGGATCCTTTTCCCATGTACGTTATGACAGAATGTTGAGTAGTCCTCTCTTGGTATTCTGTAGGTCTTTGGTGATTATATATGTCACCTGTGTTTGTATATGTCTGTTAACCCCGATATCGTAATGAAACCAATCCTCACACCTTTCCATTGGTGAACCATAAGTTTGTTTAATGAATCTGTGATTGCCCTTCTCCGTGGAAATATCTGCCCTGGTATCCATTTTTAGGTAACACCTATAAGTGATATGATATGGTATGTGTCTTTCACTTTCTGACTTACTACAAGTCACGTGATTACTTCTAGACTCATTTACGGTGCTGCAAATGGCATTGTGTCCTTTTTTTCCTTGGCTTCTCTTCTGCCTTAGCGAGGTCCATTTTCAACAATGTGATTCCCTGAGGGTTGTGGATTAGCTGACCTGGGCAGCCTTACCCTGCCGGCCCGCCCTCCCCAGGTGTGCCTCATTGAGGTCAATATAAACAGCGCTCCAGGCAGCAATAGCCCCTGAAGCTGTGCCTGACTCCATATTCTCTGCCCCGTCAGCAGTCTCGGGGCTGTGCTGGTGGGAGGGAGTGAGGGGCCACAGCTTTGTGGGTGGCCCGGTGTGAGTGGGGCTCTGCTGGCCTTTCTGCAGGAGTTGCCAGGCTGACACCTGTAAAGAAGAGGATGTGTCACCCATACCTTCCGCTGGAATTTCTCTCCGGACAGAGGTGAGGAAGGAAAAAAGCAGTGGGGGCCAGGACAGGAGGGGTATCTCAGGCAGGGCAATGGAAAGCTTCCGGAAGAGCGCCTGGGGCCAGGACCACCCTGGCTGGCCTGCAGGCACCAAGTTGGCCTGCGTGCTGTCGCTGGTGTGGCTCGACGGCCCTTCCTCTAGGCTTTCAAGCCCTTGTACATATTCAGGTGTTTTACCTGGGAAGGGTGGGAACAGTTCAGCAGCAGCTGGCCTGGGGCTCAGCTCACGTTTACGCACAGATGCCTCGGCACAGTCCCCCAGCTTTGCAATGAGGACGCTCCTTGTGTGGGGGGTGGGGTGCTGGCTGTATGGGAGATGGTTCCCCACCTCTGACCAATTTCAGAATTGTTTACCGCTGGAGCAAGTGTCCAGATAGGGTTTTCCTCTGTATAAATGGCGGGTTCAGGTTTTTTTTTTCTTTTATGTTTCAAGTTAGATTTTATTCCTCTTTTATGTATTTATAGACATAAGCATGGAAATAATTCATTCCTATAAATACATCTGTGAGACGGGAAGAACTTTTTTCTCTTTTATTTTTAAATTTTATTGTTTAGAATTTTGAAATTAATTAATTTATTTTTTATACAGCAGGTTATTATTAGTTATGTAGTTTATGCATATAAATGTATACAGGTCAATCCCAATCTCCCAACTCATCCCACCACCACCACCCCATGGCTTCCCACACTTGGTGTCCATACGTTTGTTCTCTACCTCTGTGTCTCTATTTCTTCGCTGCAAACCAGTTCATCTGTACCATTTTTTAGGTTCCACATATATGCCTTAATATACAGTATTTGGTTTCCTCTTTCTGACTTCATTCTGTATGACAGTCTCTTGATCCATCGATGTCTCTACAAATGACCCAGTTTCATTCCTTTTTATGGCCGAGTAATATTTCATTTTATATATGTACCACATCTTTATCCATTCATCTGTCTGTGGGCATTTAGGTTGCTTCCATTACCTGGCTATTGTAAATAGTGCTGCAATGAACATTGTGGTGAATGTGCCTTTTTGATTTACGGTTTTCTCTGGGTATATGCCCAGAAGTGGGATTGCTGGATCAGATGGTAATTCTATTTCTAGTTTTTTTTAAGGAAACTCCATACTGTTCTCCATAGTGACTGTATCAATTTACATTCCCACCAATAGTGGAAGAGGGCTCCTTTTGTCCACACCCTCCCCAGAATTGGTTGTTTGTAGATTTCCTGATGATGCCGATTCTAACGGGTGTGAGGTGATACCTCATTGTAGTTTTGATTTGCATTTCTCTAATAATTAGTGCTGTTGAGCAGCTTTTCATGTGCGTCTTGGCCATCTCTGTGTCTCCTTTGAAGAAACATCTCTTTAGATCTTCTGCCCATTTTTGTATTGGGTTGTTTGTTTTTTTAATATTAAGCTGCATGAGCTGTTTATATATATTGGAGATTAAACCTCTGTCCATTGATTCGTTTGCAACGATTTTTGCCCATTCTGAGGGATGCCTTTTTCCATTCCCGTTTTTTTTAACAAAAAAGGAAAGAAAGGAAAAGAAGCAGAACACTAATGTGCGTAAAATATGCCTTTTGAAACGGTCCTTTTGAAATATGGACGTCCTTTGAATTTTTTGGTCGATATGTGACCCCAGGATTTGTTTTCAGGGCAGGTGTCATTTACAGGCCTGCAATGATTTTGAATATCAACTGACCATTAGCGCTGGGATTAAAGCTGCTGTTGTGTGAAACGGCCACAAGGTGGCAGCAGTTCACCCTTACCAAATCTGGTTACTAGGGCAAGAGAGCCTCAGTGGAAGTGGTGTTCTAGATTGGAATTTAGAATGGAATGTGCCAGGAGAAAGCCCCTCAAGTTTGTCTCACTACTTCTTGTTCGTGTTTTTAATTTAATTTTTTTATTTTTTATTACAGCAAGTTTGATTACAATGTTTGGCTTGTTGTAGGTGTGGAAGATGTGGTTCTTTTACACATATACAGATGACTGTTCTTCCTGGGATCCTTTTCCCATGTACGTTATGACAGAATGTTGAGTAGTCCTCTCTTGGTATTCTGTAGGTCTTTGGTGATTATATATGTCACCTGTGTTTGTATATGTCTGTTAACCCCGATATCGTAATGAAACCAATCCTCACACCTTTCCATTGGTGAACCATAAGTTTGTTTAATGAATCTGTGATTGCCCTTCTCCGTGGAAATATCTGCCCTGGTATCCATTTTTAGGTAACACCTATAAGTGATATGATATGGTATGTGTCTTTCACTTTCTGACTTACTACAAGTCACGTGATTACTTCTAGACTCATTTACGGTGCTGCAAATGGCATTGTGTCCTTTTTTTCCTTGGCTTCTCTTCTGCCTTAGCGAGGTCCATTTTCAACAATGTGATTCCCTGAGGGTTGTGGATTAGCTGACCTGGGCAGCCTTACCCTGCCGGCCCGCCCTCCCCAGGTGTGCCTCATTGAGGTCAATATAAACAGCGCTCCAGGCAGCAATAGCCCCTGAAGCTGTGCCTGACTCCATATTCTCTGCCCCGTCAGCAGTCTCGGGGCTGTGCTGGTGGGAGGGAGTGAGGGGCCACAGCTTTGTGGGTGGCCCGGTGTGAGTGGGGCTCTGCTGGCCTTTCTGCAGGAGTTGCCAGGCTGACACCTGTAAAGAAGAGGATGTGTCACCCATACCTTCCGCTGGAATTTCTCTCCGGACAGAGGTGAGGAAGGAAAAAAGCAGTGGGGGCCGGGACAGGAGGGGTATCTCAGGCAGGGCAATGGAAAGCTTCCAGAAGAGCGCCTGGGGCCAGGACCACCCTGGCTGGCCTGCAGGCACCAAGTTGGCCTGCGTGCTGTCGCTGGTGTGGCTCGACGGCCCTTCTTCTAGGCTTTCAAGCCCTTGTACATATTCAGGTGTTTTACCTGGGAAGGGTGGGAACAGTTCAGCAGCAGCTGGCGTGGGGCTCAGCTCACGTTTACGCACAGATGCCTCGGCACAGTCCCCCAGCTTTGCAATGAGGACGCTCCTTGTGTGGGGGGTGGGGTGCTGGCTGTATGGGAGATGGTTCCCCACCTCTGACCAATTTCAGAATTGTTTACCGCTGGAGCAAGTGTCCAGATAGGGTTTTCCTCTGTATAAATGACGGGTTCAGGTTTTTTTTTTCTTTTATGTTTCAAGTTAGATTTTATTCCTCTTTTATGTATTTATAGACATAAGCATGGAAATAATTCATTCCTATAAATACATCTGTGAGACGGGAAGAACTTTTTTCTCTTTTATTTTTAAATTTTATTGTTTAGAATTTTGAAATTAATTAATTTATTTTTTATACAGCAGGTTATTATTAGTTATGTAGTTTATGCATATAAATGTATACAGGTCAATCCCAATCTCCCAACTCATCCCACCACCACCACCCCATGGCTTCCCACACTTGGTGTCCATACGTTTGTTCTCTACCTCTGTGTCTCTATTTCTTCGCTGCAAACCAGTTCATCTGTACCATTTTTTAGGTTCCACATATATGCCTTAATATACAGTATTTGGTTTCCTCTTTCTGACTTCATTCTGTATGACAGTCTCTTGATCCATCGATGTCTCTACAAATGACCCAGTTTCATTCCTTTTTATGGCCGAGTAATATTTCATTTTATATATGTACCACATCTTTATCCATTCATCTGTCTGTGGGCATTTAGGTTGCTTCCATTACCTGGCTATTGTAAATAGTGCTGCAATGAACATTGTGGTGAATGTGCCTTTTTGATTTACGGTTTTCTCTGGGTATATGCCCAGAAGTGGGATTGCTGGATCAGATGGTAATTCTATTTCTAGTTTTTTTTAAGGAAACTCCATACTGTTCTCCATAGTGACTGTATCAATTTACATTCCCACCAATAGTGGAAGAGGGCTCCTTTTGTCCACACCCTCCCCAGAATTGGTTGTTTGTAGATTTCCTGATGATGCCGATTCTAACGGGTGTGAGGTGATACCTCATTGTAGTTTTGATTTGCATTTCTCTAATAATTAGTGCTGTTGAGCAGCTTTTCATGTGCGTCTTGGCCATCTCTGTGTCTCCTTTGAAGAAACATCTCTTTAGATCTTCTGCCCATTTTTGTATTGGGTTGTTTGTTTTTTTAATATTAAGCTGCATGAGCTGTTTATATATATTGGAGATTAAACCTCTGTCCATTGATTCGTTTGCAACGATTTTTGCCCATTCTGAGGGATGCCTTTTTCCATTCCCGTTTTTTTTAACAAAAAAGGAAAGAAAGGAAAAGAAGCAGAACACTAATGTGCGTAAAATATGCCTTTTGAAACGGTCCTTTTGAAATATGGACGTCCTTTGAATTTTTTGGTCGATATGTGACCCCAGGATTTGTTTTCAGGGCAGGTGTCATTTACAGGCCTGCAATGATTTTGAATATCAACTGACCATTAGCGCTGGGATTAAAGCTGCTGTTGTGTGAAACGGCCACAAGGTGGCAGCAGTTCACCCTTACCAAATCTGGTTACTAGGGCAAGAGAGCCTCAGTGGAAGTGGTGTTCTAGATTGGAATTTAGAATGGAATGTGCCAGGAGAAAGCCCCTCAAGTTTGTCTCACTACTTCTTGTTCGTGTTTTTAATTTAATTTTTTTATTTTTTATTACAGCAAGTTTGATTACAATGTTTGGCTTGTTGTAGGTGTGGAAGATGTGGTTCTTTTACACATATACAGATGACTGTTCTTCCTGGGATCCTTTTCCCATGTACGTTATGACAGAATGTTGAGTAGTCCTCTCTTGGTATTCTGTAGGTCTTTGGTGATTATATATGTCACCTGTGTTTGTATATGTCTGTTAACCCCGATATCGTAATGAAACCAATCCTCACACCTTTCCATTGGTGAACCATAAGTTTGTTTAATGAATCTGTGATTGCCCTTCTCCGTGGAAATATCTGCCCTGGTATCCATTTTTAGGTAACACCTATAAGTGATATGATATGGTATGTGTCTTTCACTTTCTGACTTACTACAAGTCACGTGATTACTTCTAGACTCATTTACGGTGCTGCAAATGGCATTTTGTCCTTTTTTTCCTTGGCTTCTCTTCTGCCTTAGCGAGGTCCATTTTCAACAATGTGATTCCCTGAGGGTTGTGGATTAGCTGACCTGGGCAGCCTTACCCTGCCGGCCCGCCCTCCCCAGGTGTGCCTCATTGAGGTCAATATAAACAGCGCTCCAGGCAGCAATAGCCCCTGAAGCTGTGCCTGACTCCATATTCTCTGCCCCGTCAGCAGTCTCGGGGCTGTGCTGGTGGGAGGGAGTGAGGGGCCACAGCTTTGTGGGTGGCCCGGTGTGAGTGGGGCTCTGCTGGCCTTTCTGCAGGAGTTGCCAGGCTGACACCTGTAAAGAAGAGGATGTGTCACCCATACCTTCCGCTGGAATTTCTCTCCGGACAGAGGTGAGGAAGGAAAAAAGCAGTGGGGGCCAGGACAGGAGGGGTATCTCAGGCAGGGCAATGGAAAGCTTCCAGAAGAGCGCCTGGGGCCAGGACCACCCTGGCTGGCCTGCAGGCACCAAGTTGGCCTGCGTGCTGTCGCTGGTGTGGCTCGACGGCCCTTCTTCTAGGCTTTCAAGCCCTTGTACATATTCAGGTGTTTTACCTGGGAAGGGTGGGAACAGTTCAGCAGCAGCTGGCGTGGGGCTCAGCTCACGTTTACGCACAGATGCCTCGGCACAGTCCCCCAGCTTTGCAATGAGGACGCTCCTTGTGTGGGGGGTGGGGTGCTGGCTGTATGGGAGATGGTTCCCCACCTCTGACCAATTTCAGAATTGTTTACCGCTGGAGCAAGTGTCCAGATAGGGTTTTCCTCTGTATAAATGGTGGGTTCAGGTTTTTTTTTTCTTTTATGTTTCAAGTTAGATTTTATTCCTCTTTTATGTATTTATAGATATAAGCATGGAAATAATTCATTCCTATAAATACATCTGTGAGACGGGAAGAACTTTTTTCTCTTTTATTTTTAAATTTTATTGTTTAGAATTTTGAAATTAATTAATTTATTTTTTTATACAGCAGGTTATTATTAGTTATGTAGTTTATGCATATAAATGTATACAGGTCAATCCCAATCTCCCAACTCATCCCACCACCACCACCCCATGGCTTCCCACACTTGGTGTCCATACGTTTGTTCTCTACCTCTGTGTCTCTATTTCTTCGCTGCAAACCAGTTCATCTGTACCATTTTTTAGGTTCCACATATATGCCTTAATATACAGTATTTGGTTTCCTCTTTCTGACTTCATTCTGTATGACAGTCTCTTGATCCATCGATGTCTCTACAAATGACCCAGTTTCATTCCTTTTTATGGCCGAGTAATATTTCATTTTATATATGTACCACATCTTTATCCATTCATCTGTCTGTGGGCATTTAGGTTGCTTCCATTACCTGGCTATTGTAAATAGTGCTGCAATGAACATTGTGGTGAATGTGCATTTTTGATTTACGGTTTTCTCTGGGTATATGCCCAGAAGTGGGATTGCTGGATCAGATGGTAATTCTATTTCTAGTTTTTTTTAAGGAAACTCCATACTGTTCTCCATAGTGACTGTATCAATTTACATTCCCACCAATAGTGGAAGAGGGCTCCTTTTGTCCACACCCTCCCCAGAATTGGTTGTTTGTAGATTTTCTGATGATGCCGATTCTAACGGGTGTGAGGTGATACCTCATTGTAGTTTTGATTTGCATTTCTCTAATAATTAGTGCTGTTGAGCAGCTTTTCATGTGCGTCTTGGCCATCTCTGTGTCTCCTTTGAAGAAACATCTCTTTAGATCTTCTGCCCATTTTTGTATTGGGTTGTTTGTTTTTTTAATATTAAGCTGCATGAGCTGTTTATATATATTGGAGATTAAACCTCTGTCCATTGATTCGTTTGCAACGATTTTTGCCCATTCTGAGGGATGCCTTTTTCCATTCCCGTTTTTTTTAACAAAAAAGGAAAGAAAGGAAAAGAAGCAGAACACTAATGTGCGTAAAATATGCCTTTTGAAACGGTCCTTTTGAAATATGGACGTCCTTTGAATTTTTTGGTCGATATGTGACCCCAGGATTTGTTTTCAGGGCAGGTGTCATTTACAGGCCTGCAATGATTTTGAATATCAACTGACCATTAGCGCTGGGATTAAAGCTGCTGTTGTGTGAAACGGCCACAAGGTGACAGCAGTTCACCCTTACCAAATCTGGTTACTAGGGCAAGAGAGCCTCAGTGGAAGTGGTGTTCTAGATTGGAATTTAGAATGGAATGTGCCAGGAGAAAGCCCCTCAAGTTTGTCTCACTACTTCTTGTTCGTGTTTTTAATTTAATTTTTTTATTTTTTATTACAGCAAGTTTGATTACAATGTTTGGCTTGTTGTAGGTGTGGAAGATGTGGTTCTTTTACACATATACAGATGACTGTTCTTCCTGGGATCCTTTTCCCATGTACGTTATGACAGAATGTTGAGTAGTCCTCTCTTGGTATTCTGTAGGTCTTTGGTGATTATATATGTCACCTGTGTTTGTATATGTCTGTTAACCCCGATATCGTAATGAAACCAATCCTCACACCTTTCCATTGGTGAACCATAAGTTTGTTTAATGAATCTGTGATTGCCCTTCTCCGTGGAAATATCTGCCCTGGTATCCATTTTTAGGTAACACCTATAAGTGATATGATATGGTATGTGTCTTTCACTTTCTGACTTACTACAAGTCACGTGATTACTTCTAGACTCATCTACGGTGCTGCAAATAGCATTGTGTCCTTTTTTCCGTTGGCTTCTATTCTGCCTTAGCGAGGTCCATTTTCAACAATGTAATTCCCTGAGGGTTGTGGATTAGCTGACCTGGGCAGCCTTACCCTGCCGGCCCGCCCTCCCCAGGTGTGCCTCATTGAGGTCAATATAAACAGCGCTCCAGGCAGCAATCGCCCCTGAAGCTGTGCCTGACTCCATATTCTCTGCCCCGTCAGCAGTCTCGGGGCTCTGCTGGTGGGTGGGAGTGAGGGGCCACAGCTTTGTGGGTGGCCCGGTGTGAGTGGGGCTCTGCTGGCCTTTCTGCAGGAGTTGCCTTGCTGACACCTGTAAAGAAGAGGATGTGTCACCCATACCTTCCGCTGGAATTTCTCTCCGGACAGAGGTGAGGAAGGAAAAAAGCAGTGGGGGCCAGGACAGGAGGGGTATCTCAGGCAGGGCAATGGAATGCTTCCGGAAGAGCGCCCGGTGCCAGGACCACCCTGGCTGGCCTGCAGGCACCAAGTTGGCCTGCGTGCTGTCGCTGGTGTGGCTCCACGGCCCTTCCTCTAGGCTTTCAAGCCCTTGTACATATTCAGGTGTTTTACCTGGGAAGGGTGGGAACAGTTCAGCAGCAGCTGGCCTGGGGCTCAGCTCACGTTTACGCACAGATGCCTCGGCACAGTCCCCCAGCTTTGCAATGAGGACGCTCCTTGTGTGGGGGGTGGGGTGCTGGCTGTATGGGAGATGGTTCCCCACCTCTGACCAATTTCAGAATTGTTTACCGCTGGAGCAAGTGTCCAGATAGGGTTTTCCTCTGTATAAATGGTGGGTTCAGGTTTTTTTTTTTCTTTTATGTTTCAAGTTAGATTTTATTCCTCTTTTATGTATTTATAGATATAAGCATGGAAATAATTCATTCCTATAAATTCATCTGTGAGACGGGAAGAACTTTTTTCTCTTTTATTTTTAAATTTTATTGTTTAGAATTTTGAAATTAATTAATTTATTTTTTTATACAGCAGGTTATTATTAGTTATGTATTTTATGCATATAAATGTATACAGGTCAATCCCAATCTCCCAACTCATCCCACCACCACCACCCCATGGCTTCCCACACTTGGTGTCCATACGTTTGTTCTCTACCTCTGTGTCTCTATTTCTTCGCTGCAAACCAGTTCATCTGTACCATTTTTTAGGTTCCACATATATGCCTTAATATTCAGTATTTGGTTTCCTCTTTCTGACTTCATTCTGTATGACAGTCTCTTGATCCATCGATGTCTCTACAAATGACCCAGTTTCATTCCTTTTTAGGGCCGAGTAATATTTCATTTTATATATGTACCACATCTTTATCCATTCATCTGTCTGTGGGCATTTAGGTTGCTTCCATTACCTGGCTATTGTAAATAGTGCTGCAATGAACATTGTGGTGAATGTGCCTTTTTGATTTACGGTTTTCTCTGGGTATATGCCCAGAAGTGGGATTGCTGGATCAGATGGTAATTCTATTTCTAGTTTTTTTTTAAGGAAACTCCATACTGTTCGCCATAGTGACTGTATCAATTTACATTCCCACCAATAGTGGAAGAGGGCTCCTTTTGTCCACACCCTCCCCAGAATTGGTTGTTTGTAGATTTTCTGATGATGCCGATTCTAACGGGTGTGAGGTGATACCTCATTGTAGTTTTGATTTGCATTTCTCTAATAATTAGTGCTGTTGAGCAGCTTTTCATGTGCGTCTTGGCCATCTCTGTGTCTCCTTTGAAGAAACATCTCTTTAGATCTTCTGCCCATTTTTGTATTGGGTTGTTTGTTTTTTTAATATTAAGCTGCATGAGCTGTTTATATATATTGGAGGTTAAACCTCTGTCTATTGATTCATTTGCAACGATTTTTGCCCATTCTGAGGGATGCCTTTTTCCATTCCCGTTTTTTTTTCACAAAAAAGGAAAGAAAAGAGAAGAAGCAGAACACTAATGTGCGTAAAATATGCCTTTTGAAACGGTCGTTTTGAAATATGGACGTCCTTTGAATTTTTTGGTCGATATGTGACCCCAGGATTTGTTTTCAGGGCAGGTGTCATTTACAGGCCTGCAAAGATTTTGAATATCAACTGACCATTAGCGCTGGGATTAAAGCTGCTGTTGTGTGAAACGGCCACCAGGTGGCAGCAGTTCACGCTTACCAAATCTGGTTACTAGGGCAAGAGAGCCTCAGTGGAAGTGGTGTTCTAGATTGGAATTTAGAATGGAATGTGCCAGGAGAAAGCCCCTCAAGTTTGTCTCACTACTTCTTGTTCGTGTTTTTAATTTATTTATTTTTTTATTTTTTATTACAACAAGTTTGATTACAATGTTTGGCTTGTTGTAGGTGTGGAAGATGTGGTTCTTTTACACATATACAGATGTCTGTTCTTCCTGGGATCCTTTTCCCATGTACGTTATGACAGAATGTTGAGTAGTCCTCTCTTGGTATTCTGTAGGTCTTTGGTGATTATATATGTCACCTGTGTTTGTATATGTCTGTTAACCCCGATATCGTAATGAAACCAATCCTCACACCTTTCCATTGGTGAACCATAAGTTTGTTTAATGAATCTGTGATTGCCCTTCTCCGTGGAAATATCTGCCCTGGTATCCATTTTTAGGTAACACCTATAAGTGATATGATATGGTATGTGTCTTTCACTTTCTGACTTACTACAAGTCACGTGATTACTTCTAGACTCATTTACGGTGCTGCAAATGGCATTCTGTCCTTTTTTTCCTTGGCTTCTCTTCTGCCTTAGCGAGGTCCATTTTAAACAATGTGATTCCCTGAGGGTTGTGGATTAGCTGACCTGGGCAGCCTTACCCTGCCGGCCCGCCCTCCCCAGGTGTGCCTCGTTGTGGTCAATATAAACAGCGCTCCAGGCAGCAATAGCCCCTGAAGCTGTGCCTGACTCCATATTCTCTGCCCCGTCAGCAGTCTCGGGGCTCTGCTGGTGGGAGGGAGTGAGGGGCCACAGCTTTGTGGGTGGCCCGGTGTGAGTGGGGCTCTGCTGGCCTTTCTGCAGGAGTTGCCAGGCTGACACCTGTAAAGAAGAGGATGTGTCACCCATACCTTCCGCTGGAATTTCTCTCCGGACAGAGGTGAGGAAGGAAAAAAGCAGTGGGGGCCAGGATAGGAGGGGTATCTCAGGCAGGGCAATGGAAAGCTTCCGGAAGAGCGCCCGGTGCCAGGACCACACTGGCTGGCCTGCAGGCACCAAGTTGGCCTGCGTGCTGTCGCTGGTGTGGCTCCACGGCCCTTCCTCTAGGCTTTCAAGCCCTTGTACATATTCAGGTGTTTTACCTGGGAAGGGTGGGAACAGTTCAGCAGCAGCTGGCGTGGGGCTCAGCTCACGTTTACGCACAGATGCCTCGGCACAGTCCCCCAGCTTTGCAATGAGGACGCTCCTTGTGTGGGGGGTGGGGTGCTGGCTGTATGGGAGATGGTTCCCCACCTCTGACCAATTTCAGAATTGTTTACCGCTGGAGCAAGTGTCCAGATAGGGTTTTCCTCTGTATAAATGGTGGGTTCAGGTTTTTTTTTCTTTTATGTTTCAAGTTAGATTTTATTCCTCTTTTATGTATTTATAGATATAAGCATGGAAATAATTCATTCCTATAAATACATCTGTGAGACGGGAAGAACTTTTTTCTCTTTTATTTTTAAATTTTATTGTTTAGAATTTTGAAATTAATTTATTTTTTTATACCGCAGGTTATTATTAGTTATGTATTTTATGCATATAAATGTATACAGGTCAATCCCAATCTCCCAACTCATCCCACCACCACCACCCCATGGCTTCCCACACTTGGTATCCATACGTTTGTTCTCTACCTCTGTGTCTCTATTTCTTCGCTGCAAACCAGTTCATCTGTACCATTTTTTAGGTTCCACATATATGCCTTAAAATACAGTATTTGGTTTCCTCTTTCTGACTTCATTCTGTATGACAGTCTCTTGATCCATCGATGTCTCTACAAATGACCCAGTTTCATTCCTTTTTAGGGCCGAGTAATATTTCATTTTATATATGTACCACATCTTTATCCATTCATCTGTCTGTGGGCATTTAGGTTGCTTCCATTACCTGGCTATTGTAAATAGTGCTGCAATGAACATTGTGGTGAATGTGCCTTTTTGATTTACGGTTTTCTCTGGGTATATGCCCAGAAGTGGGATTGCTGGATCAGATGGTAATTCTATTTCTAGTTTTTTTTAAGGAAACTCCATACTGTTCTCCATAGTGACTGTATCAATTTACATTCCCACCAATAGTGGAAGAGGGCTCCTTTTGTCCACACCCTCCCCAGAATTGGTTGTTTGTAGATTTTCTGATGATGCCGATTCTAACGGGTGTGAGGTGATACCTCATTGTAGTTTTGATTTGCATTTCTCTAATAATTAGTGCTGTTGAGCAGCTTTTCATGTGCGTCTTGGCCATCTCTGTGTCTCCTTTGAAGAAACATCTCTTTAGATCTTCTGCCCATTTTTGTATTGGGTTGTTTGTTTTTTTAATATTAAGCTGCATGAGCTGTTTATATATATTGGAGATTAAACCTCTGTCCATTGATTCGTTTGCAACGATTTTTGCCCATTCTGAGGGATGCCTTTTTCCATTCCCGTTTTTTTTTAACAAAAAAGGAAAGAAAGGAAAAGAAGCAGAACACTAATGTGCGTAAAATATGCCTTTTGAAACGGTCGTTTTGAAATATGGACGTCCTTTGAATTTTTTGGTCGATATGTGACCCCGGGATTTGTTTTCAGGGCAGGTGTCATTTACAGGCCTGCAATGATTTTGAATATCAACTGACCATTAGCGCTGGGATTAAAGCTGCTGTTGTGTGAAACGGCCACCAGGGGGCAGCAGTTCACCCTTACCAAATCTGGTTACTAGGGCAAGAGAGCCTCAGTGGAAGTGGGGTTCTAGATTGGAATTTAGAATGGAATGTGCCAGGAGAAAGCCCCTCAAGTTTGTCTCACTACTTCTTGTTCGTGTTTTTAATTTATTTTTTTTTTATTTTTTATTACAGCAAGGTTGATTACAATGTTTGGCTTGTTGTAGGTGTGGAAGATGTGGTTCTTTTACACATATACAGATGTCTGTTCTTCCTGGGATCCTTTTCCCATGTACGTTATGACAGAATGTTGAGTAGTCCTCTCTTGGTATTCTGTAGGTCTTTGGTGATTATATATATCACCTGTGTTTGTATATGTCTGTTATCCCCGATATCGTAATGAAACCAATCCTCACACCTTTCCATTCATGAACCATAAGTTTGTTTAATGAATCTGTGATTGCCCTTCTCCGTGGAAATATCTGCCCTGGTATCCATTTTTAGGTAACACCTATAAGTGATATGATATGGTATGTGTGTTTCACTTTCTGACTTACTACAAGTCACGTGATTACTTCTAGACTCATTTACGGTGCTGCAAATGGCATTTTGTCCTTTTTTTCCTTGGCTTCTCTTCTGCCTTAGCGAGGTCCATTTTCAACAATGTGATTCCCTGAGGGTTGTGGATTAGCTGACCTGGGCAGCCTTACCCTGCCGGCCCGCCCTCCCCAGGTGTGCCTCGTTGTGGTCAATATAAACAGCGCTCCAGGCAGCAATAGCCCCTGAAGCTGTGCCTGACTCCATATTCTCTGCCCCGTCAGCAGTCTCGGGGCTGTGCTGGTGGGAGGGAGTGAGGGGCCACAGCTTTGTGGGTGGCCCGGTGTTAGTGGGGCTCTGCTGGCCTTTCTGCAGGAGTTGCCAGGCTGACACGTGTAAAGAAGAGGATGTGTCACCCATACCTTCAGCTGGAATTTCTCTCCGGACAGAGGTGAGGAAGGAAAAAAGCAGTGGGTGCGGGAGAGGAGGGGTATCTCAGGCAGGGCAATGGAAAGCTTCCGGAAGAGCGTCCAGGGCCAGGACCACCCTGGCTGGCCTGCAGGCACCAAGTTGGCCTGCGTGCTGTCACTGGTGTGGCTCCACGGCCCTTCCTCTAGGCTTTCAAGCCCTTGTACATATTCAGGTGTTTTACCTGGGAAGGGTGGGAACAGTTCAGCAGCAGCTGGCCTGGGGCTCAGCTCACATTTACTCACAGATGCCTCGACACGGTCCCCCAGCTTTGCAATGAGGACGCTCCTTGCGTGGGGGGTGGGTTGCTGGCTGTATGGGAGATGGTTCCCCACCTCTGACCAATTTCAGAATTGTTTACCACTGGAGCAAGTGCCCTGATAGGGTTTTGCTCTGTATAACTCGTGGGTTCAGTTTTTTTTTCTTTTATGGTTCAAGTTAGAATTTATTCCTCTTTTATGTATTTATAGATATAAGCATGGAAATAATTCATTCCTATAAATACATCTTTGAGACGGGAAGAACTTTTTTCTCTTTTATTTTTAAATTTTATTTTTTAAAATTTTGAAATTTAATTTTATTTATTTTTTTATACTGCACGTTATTATTAGTTATGTATTTTATGCATATACATGTATTCAGGTCAATCCCAATCCCCAACTCATCCCACCACCACCACCCCATGGCTTCCCACACTTGGTGTCCATACGTTTGTTCTCTACCTCTGTGTCTCTATTTATTTCCTGCAAACCAGTTCATCTGTACCATTTTTTAGGCTCCACATATATGCATTAATATACAATATTTGTTTTCCACTTTCTGACTTACTTCATTCTGTATGACAGTCTCTCGATCCATCGATGTCTCTACAAATGACCCAGTTTCATTCCTTTTTATGGCCGAGTAATATTCCATTTTATATACGTACCACATCTTTATCCATTCATCTGTCTGTGGGCATTTAGGTTGCTTCCATTACCTGGCTATTGTAAATAGTGCTGCAACGAATATTGTGGTGAATGTGCCTTTTTGATTTACGGTTTTATCTGGGTATATGCCCAGAAGTGGGATTGCTGGATCAGATAGTAATTCTATTTCTAGTTTTTTTAAGGAAACTCCATACTGTTCTCCATAGTGACTGTATCAATTTACATTCCCACCAATAGTGGAAGAGGGCTCCTTTTGTCCACACCCTCCCCAGAATTGGTTGTTTGTAGATTTTCTGATGATGCCGATTCTAACGGGTGTGAGGTGATACCTCATTGTAGTTTTGATTTGCATTTCTCTAATAATTAGTGCTGTTGAGCAGCTTTTCATGTGCGTCTTGGCCATCTCTGTGTCTCCTTTGAAGAAACGTCTCTTTAGATCTTCTGCCCATTTTTGTATTGGGTTGTTTGTTTTTTTAATATTAAGCTGCATGAGCTGTTTATATATATTGGAGATTAAACCTCTGTCCATTGATTCGTTTGCAACGATTTTCGCCCATTCTGAGGGATGCCTTTTTCCATTCCCGTTTTTTTTAACAAAAAAGGAAAGAAAGGAAAAGAAGCAAAACACTAATGTGCATAAAATATGCCTTTTGAAACGGTCGTTTTGAAATATGGACGTGCTTTGAATTTTTTGTTCGATATGTGACCCCAGGATTTGTTTTCAGGGCAGGTGTCATTTACAGGCCTGCAATGATTTTGAATATCAACTGACCATTAGCGCTGGGATTAAAGCTGCTGTTGTGTGAAACGGCCACAAAGTGGCAGCAGTTCTCCCTTACCAAATCTGGTTACTAGGGCAAGAGAGCCTCAGTGGAAGTGGTGTTCTAGATTGGAATTTAGAATGGAATGTGCCAGGAGAAAGCCCCTCAAGTTTGTCTCACTACTTCTTGTTCGTGTTTTTAATTTATTTATTTTTTTATTTTTTATTACAGCAAGTTTGATTACAATGTTTGGCTTGTTGTAGGTGTGGAAGATGTGGTTCTTTTACACATATACAGATGTCTGTTCTTCCTGGGATCCTTTTCCCATGTACGTTATGACAGAATGTTGAGTAGTCCACTCTTGGTATTCTGTAGGTCTTTGGTGATTATATATGTCACCTGTGTTTGTATATGTGTGTTAACCCCGGTATCATAATGAAACCAATCCTCACAACTTTCCATTGGTGAACCATAAGTTTGTTTACTGAATCTGTGATTGCCCTTCTCCGTGGAAATATCTGCCCTGGTATCCATTTTTAGGTAACACCTATAAGTGATATGATATGATATGTGTCTTTCACTTTCTGACTTACTACAAGTCACGTGATTACTTCTAGACTCATCTACGGTTCTGCAAATGGCATTGTGTACTTTTTTCCCTTGGCTTCTCTTCTGCCTTAGCGAGGTCCATTTTCAACAATGTGATTCCCTGAGGGTTGTGGATTAGCTGACCTGGGCAGCCTTACCCTGCCGGCCCGCCCTCCCCAGATGTGCCTCGTTGAGGTCAATATAAACAGAGCTCCAGGCAGCAATAGCCCCTGAAGCTGTGCCTGACTCCATATTCTCTGCCCCGTCAGCAGTCTCGGGGCTGTGCTGGTGGGAGGGAGTGAGGGGCCACAGCTTTGTGGGTGGCCCGGTGTTAGTGGGGCTCTGCTGGCCTTTCTGCAGGAGTTGCCAGGCTGACACGTGTAAAGAAGAGGATGTGTCACCCATACCTTCAGCTGGAATTTCTCTCCGGACAGAGGTGAGGAAGGAAAAAAGCAGTGGGTGCGGGAGAGGAGGGGTATCTCAGGCAGGGCAATGGAAAGCTTCCGGAAGAGCGTCCAGGGCCAGGACCACCCTGGCTGGCCTGCAGGCACCAAGTTGGCCTGCGTGCTGTCACTCGTGTGGCTCCACGGCCCTTCCTCTAGGCTTTCAAGCCCTTGTACATATTCAGGTGTTTTACCTGGGAAGGGTGGGAACAGTTCAGCAGCAGCTGGCCTGGGGCTCAGCTCACATTTACTCACAGATGCCTCGGCACGGTCCCCCAGCTTTGCAATGAGGACGCTCCTTGCGTGGGGGTGGGTTGCTGGCTGTATGGGAGATGGTTCCCCACCTCTGACCAATTTCAGAATTGTTTACCACTGGAGCAAGTGCCCTGATAGGGTTTTGCTCTGTATAAATGGTGGGTTCAGGTTTTTTTTTTCTTTTATGTTTCAAGTTAGATTTTATTCCTCTTTTATGTATTTATAGATATAAGCATGGAAATAATTCATTCCTATAAATACATCTGTGAGACGGGAAGAACTTTTTTCTCTTTTATTTTTAAATTTTATTGTTTAGAATTTTGAAATTAATTTATTTTTTTATACAGCAGGTTATTATTAGTTATGTATTTTATGCATATAAATGTATACAGGTCAATCCCAATCACCCAACTCATCCCACCACCACCACCCCATGGCTTCCCACACTTGGTGTCCATACGTTTGTTCTCTACCTCTGTGTCTCTATTTCTTCGCTGCAAACCAGTTCATCTGTACCATTTTTTAGGTTCCACATATATGCCTTAATATACAGTATTTGGTTTCCTCTTTCTGACTTCATTCTGTATGACAGTCTCTTGATCCATCGATGTCTCTACAAATGACCCAGTTTCATACCTTTTTATGGCCGAGTAATATTTCATTTTATATATGTACCACATCTTTATCCATTCATCTGTCTGTGGGCATTTAGGTTGCTTCCATTACCTGGCTATTGTAAATAGTGCTGCAATGAACATTGTGGTGAATGTGCCTTTTTGATTTACGGTTTTCTCTGGGTATATGCCCAGAAGTGGGATTGCTGGATCAGATGGTAATTCTATTTCTAGTTTTTTTTAAGGAAACTCCATACTGTTCTCCATAGTGACTGTATCAATTTACATTCCCACCAATAGTGGAAGAGGGCTCCTTTTGTCCACACCCTCCCCAGAATTGGTTGTTTGTAGATTTTCTGATGATGCCGATTCTAACGGGTGTGAGGTGATACCTCATTGTAGTTTTGATTTGCATTTCTCTAATAATTAGTGCTGTTGAGCAGCTTTTCATGTGCGTCTTGGCCATCTCTGTGTCTCCTTTGAAGAAACATCTCTTTAGATCTTCTGCCCATTTTTGTATTGGGTTGTTTGTTTTTTTAATATTAAGCTGCATGAGCTGTTTATATATATTGGAGATTAAACCTCTGTCCATTGATTCGTTTGCAACGATTTTTGCCCATTCTGAGGGATGCCTTTTTCCATTCCTGTTTTTTTTTTAACAAAAAAGGAAAGAAAGGAAAAGAAGCAGAACACTAATGTGCGTAAAATATGCCTTTTGAAACGGTCGTTTTGAAATATGGACGTGCTTTGAATTTTTTGGTCGATATGTGACCCCAGGATTTGTTTTCAGGGCAGGTGTCATTTACAGGCCTGCAATGATTTTGAATATCAACTGACCATTAGCGCTGGGATTAAAGCTGCTGTTGTGTGAAACGGCCACAAGGTGGCAGCAGTTCACCCTTACCAAATCTGGTTACTAGGGCAAGAGAGCCTCAGTGGAAGTGGTGTTCTAGATTGGAATTTAGAATGGAATGTGCCAGGAGAAAGCCCCTCAAGTTTGTCTCACTACTTCTTGTTCATGTTTTTAATTTATTTTTTTTTTATTTTTTATTACAGCAAGGTTGATTACAATGTTTGGCTTGTTGTAGGTGTGGAAGATGTGGTTCTTTTACACATATACAGATGTCTGTTCTTCCTGGGATCCTTTTCCCATGTACGTTATGACAGAATGTTGAGTAGTCCTCTCTTGGTATTCTGTAGGTCTTTGGTGATTATATATGTCACCTGTGTTTGTATATGTCTGTTATCCCCGATCTCGTAATGAAACCAATCCTCACACCTTTCCATTGGTGAACCATAAGTTTGTTTAATGAATCTGTGATTGCCCTTCTCCGTGGAAATATCTGCCCTGGTACCCATTTTTAGGTAACACCTATAAGTGATATGATATGGTATGTGTCTTTCACTTTCTGACTTACTACAAGTCACGTGATTACTTCTAGACTCATTTACGGTGCTGCAAATGGCATTTTGTCCTTTTTTTCGTTGGCTTCTCTTCTGCCTTAGCGAGGTCCATTTTCAACAATGTGATTCCCTGAGGGTTGTGGATTAGCTGACCTGGGCAGCCTTACCCTGCCGGCCCGCCCTCCCCAGGTGTGCCTCGTTGAGGTCAATATAAACAGCGCTCCAGGCAGCAATAGCCCCTGAAGCTGTGCCTGACTCCATATTCTCTGCCCCGTCAGCAATCTCGGGGCTCTGCTGGTGGGTGGGAGTGAGGGGCCACAGCTTTGTGGGTGGCCCAGTGTGAGTGGGGCTCTGCTGGCCTTTCTGCAGGAGTTACCAGGCTGACACCTGTAAAGAAGAGGATGTGTCACCCATACCTTCCGCTGGAATTTCTCTCCGGACATAGGTGAGGAAGGAAAAAAGCAGTGGGGGCCAGGACAGGAGGGGTATCTCAGGCAGGGCAATGGAATGCTTCCGGAAGAGCGCCCGGGGCCAGGACCACCCTGGCTGGCCTGCAGGCACCAAGTTGGCCTGCGTGCTGTCGCTGGTGTGGCTCCACAGCCCTTCCTCTAGGCTTTCAAGCCCTTGTACATATTCAGGTGTTTTACCTGGGAAGGGTGGGAACAGTTCAGCAGCAGCTGGCCTGGGGCTCAGCTCACGTTTACGCACAGATGCCTCGGCACAGTCCCCCAGCTTTGCAATGAGGACGCTCCTTGTGTGGGGTGTGGGGTGCTGGCTGTATGGGAGATGGTTCCCCACCTCTGACCAATTTCAGAATTGTTTACCGCTGGAGCAAGTGTCCAGATAGGGTTTTCCTCTGTATAAATGGTGGGTTCAGGTTTTTTTTTTCTTTTATGTTTCAAGTTAGATTTTATTCCTCTTTTATGTATTTATAAATATAAGCATGGAAATAATTCATTCCTATAAATACATCTGTGAGACGGGAAGAACTTTTTTTCTCTTTTATTTTTAAATTTTATTGTTTAGAATTTTGAAATTAATTAATTTATTTTTTTATACAGCAGGTTATTATTAGTTATGTATTTTATGCATATAAATGTATACAGGACAATCCCAATCTCCCAACTCATCCCACAACCACCACCCCATGGCTTCCCACACTTGGTGTCCATACGTTTGTTCTCTACCTCTGTGTCTCTATTTCTTCGCTGCAAACCAGTTCATCTGTACCATTTTTTAGGTTCCACATATATGCCTTAATATTCAGTATTTGGTTTCCTCTTTCTGACTTCATTCTGTATGACAGTCTCTTGATCCATCGATGTCTCTACAAATGACCCAGTTTCATTCCTTTTTATGGCCGAGTAATATTTCATTTTATATATGTACCACATCTTTATCCATTCATCTGTCTGTGGGCATTTAGGTTGCTTCCATTACCTGGCTATTGTAAATAGTGCTGCAATGAACATTGTGGTGAATGTGCCTTTTTGATTTACGGTTTTCTCTGGGTATATGCCCAGAAGTGGGATTGCTGGATCAGATGGTAATTCTATTTCTAGTTTTTTTTAAGGAAACTCCATACTGTTCTCCATAGTGACTGTATCAATTTACATTCCCACCAATAGTGGAAGAGGGCTCCTTTTGTCCACACCCTCCCCAGAATTGGTTGTTTGTAGATTTTCTGATGATGCCGATTCTAACGGGTGTGAGGTGATACCTCATTGTAGTTTTGATTTGCATTTCTCTAATAATTAGTGCTGTTGAGCAGCTTTTCATGTGCGTCTTGGCCATCTCTGTGTCTCCTTTGAAGAAACATCTCTTTAGATCTTCTGCCCATTTTTGTATTGGGTTGTTTGTTTTTTTAATATTAAGCTGCATGAGCTGTTTATATATATTGGAGATTAAACCTCTGTCCATTGATTCGTTTGCAACGATTTTTGCCCATTCTGAGGGATGCCTTTTTCCATTCCTGTTTTTTTTTTAACAAAAAAGGAAAGAAAGGAAAAGAAGCAGAACACTAATGTGCGTAAAATATGCCTTTTGAAACGGTCGTTTTGAAATATGGACGTGCTTTGAATTTTTTGGTCGATATGTGACCCCAGGATTTGTTTTCAGGGCAGGTGTCATTTACAGGCCTGCAATGATTTTGAATATCAACTGACCATTAGCGCTGGGATTAAAGCTGCTGTTGTGTGAAACGGCCACAAGGTGGCAGCAGTTCACCCTTACCAAATCTGGTTACTAGGGCAAGAGAGCCTCAGTGGAAGTGGTGTTCTAGATTGGAATTTAGAATGGAATGTGCCAGGAGAAAGCCCCTCAAGTTTGTCTCACTACTTCTTGTTCGTGTTTTTAATTTATTTTTTTTTTATTTTTTATTACAGCAAGGTTGATTACAATGTTTGGCTTGTTGTAGGTGTGGAAGATGTGGTTCTTTTACACATATACAGATGTCTGTTCTTCCTGGGATCCTTTTCCCATGTACGTTATGACAGAATGTTGAGTAGTCCTCTCTTGGTATTCTGTAGGTCTTTGGTGATTATATATGTCACCTGTGTTTGTATATGTCTGTTATCCCCGATCTCGTAATGAAACCAATCCTCACACCTTTCCATTGGTGAACCATAAGTTTGTTTAATGAATCTGTGATTGCCCTTCTCCGTGGAAATATCTGCCCTGGTACCCAATTTTAGGTAACACCTATAAGTGATATGATATGGTATGTGTCTTTCACTTTCTGACTTACTACAAGTCACGTGATTACTTCTAGACTCATTTACGGTGCTGCAAATGGCATTTTGTCCTTTTTTTCGTTGGCTTCTCTTCTGCCTTAGCGAGGTCCATTTTCAACAATGTGATTCCCTGAGGGTTGTGGATTAGCTGACCTGGGCAGCCTTACCCTGCCGGCCCGCCCTCCCCAGGTGTGCCTCGTTGAGGTCAATATAAACAGCGCTCCAGGCAGCAATAGCCCCTGAAGCTGTGCCTGACTCCATATTCTCTGCCCCGTCAGCAATCTCGGGGCTCTGCTGGTGGGTGGGAGTGAGGGGCCACAGCTTTGTGGGTGGCCCAGTGTGAGTGGGGCTCTGCTGGCCTTTCTGCAGGAGTTACCAGGCTGACACCTGTAAAGAAGAGGATGTGTCACCCATACCTTCCGCTGGAATTTCTCTCCGGACATAGGTGAGGAAGGAAAAAAGCAGTGGGGGCCAGGACAGGAGGGGTATCTCAGGCAGGGCAATGGAATGCTTCCGGAAGAGCGCCCGGGGCCAGGACCACCCTGGCTGGCCTGCAGGCACCAAGTTGGCCTGCGTGCTGTCGCTGGTGTGGCTCCACAGCCCTTCCTCTAGGCTTTCAAGCCCTTGTACATATTCAGGTGTTTTACCTGGGAAGGGTGGGAACAGTTCAGCAGCAGCTGGCCTGGGGCTCAGCTCACGTTTACGCACAGATGCCTCGGCACAGTCCCCCAGCTTTGCAATGAGGACGCTCCTTGTGTGGGGTGTGGGGTGCTGGCTGTATGGGAGATGGTTCCCCACCTCTGACCAATTTCAGAATTGTTTACCGCTGGAGCAAGTGTCCAGATAGGGTTTTCCTCTGTATAAATGGTGGGTTCAGGTTTTTTTTTTCTTTTATGTTTCAAGTTAGATTTTATTCCTCTTTTATGTATTTATAAATATAAGCATGGAAATAATTCATTCCTATAAATACATCTGTGAGACGGGAAGAACTTTTTTTCTCTTTTATTTTTAAATTTTATTGTTTAGAATTTTGAAATTAATTAATTTATTTTTTTATACAGCAGGTTATTATTAGTTATGTATTTTATGCATATAAATGTATACAGGACAATCCCAATCTCCCAACTCATCCCACAACCACCACCCCATGGCTTCCCACACTTGGTGTCCATACGTTTGTTCTCTACCTCTGTGTCTCTATTTCTTCGCTGCAAACCAGTTCATCTGTACCATTTTTTAGGTTCCACATATATGCCTTAATATTCAGTATTTGGTTTCCTCTTTCTGACTTCATTCTGTATGACAGTCTCTTGATCCATCGATGTCTCTACAAATGACCCAGTTTCATTCCTTTTTATGGCCGAGTAATATTTCATTTTATATATGTACCACATCTTTATCCATTCATCTGTCTGTGGGCATTTAGGTTGCTTCCATTACCTGGCTATTGTAAATAGTGCTGCAATGAACATTGTGGTGAATGTGCCTTTTTGATTTACGGTTTTCTCTGGGTATATGCCCAGAAGTGGGATTGCTGGATCAGATGGTAATTCTATTTGTAGTTTTTTTTTAAGGAAATTCCATACTGTTCTCCATAGTGACTGTATCAATTTACATTCCCACCAATAGTGGAAGAGGGCTCCTTTTGTCCACACCCCCCCCAGAATTGGTTGTTTGTAGATTTTCTGATGATGCCGATTCTAACGGGTGTGAGGTGATACCTCATTGTAGTTTTGATTTGCATTTCTCTAATAATTAGTGCTGTTGAGCAGCTTTTCATGTGCGTCTTGGCCATCTCTGTGTCTCCTTTGAAGAAACATCTCTTTAGATCTTCTGCCCATTTTTGTATTGGGTTGTTTGTTTTTTTAATATTAAGCTGCATGAGCTGTTTATATATATTGGAGATTAAACCTCTGTCCATTGATTCGTTTGCAACGATTTTTGCCCATTCTGAGGGATGCCTTTTTCCATTCCCGTTTTTTTTTCACAAAAAAGGAAAGAAAGGAGAAGAAGCAGAACACTAATGTGCGTAAAATATGCCTTTTGAAACGGTCGTTTTGAAATATGGACGTCCTTTGAATTTTTTGGTCGATATGTGACCCCAGGATTTGTTTTCAGGGCAGGTGTCATTTACAGGCCTGCAAAGATTTTGAATATCAACTGACCATTAGCGCTGGGATTAAAGCTGCTGTTGTGTGAAACGGCCACCAGGTGGCAGCAGTTCATGCTTACCAAATCTGGTTACTAGGGCAAGAGAGCCTCAGTGGAAGTGGTGTTCTAGATTGGAATTTAGAATGGAATGTGCCAGGAGAAAGCCCCTCAAGTTTGTCTCACTACTTCTTGTTCGTGTTTTTAATTTATTTATTTTTTCATTTTTTATTACAGCAAGTTTGATTACAATGTTTGGCTTGTTGTAGGTGTGGAAGATGTGGTTCTTTTACACATATACAGATGACTGTTCTTCCTGGGATCCTTTTCCCATGTACGTTATGACAGAATGTTGAGTAGTCCTCTCTTGGTATTCTGTAGGTCTTTGGTGATTATATATGTCACCTGTGTTTGTATATGTCTGTTAACCCCGATATCGTAATGAAACCAATCCTCACACCTTTCCATTGGTGAACCATAAGTTTGTTTACTGAATCTGTGATTGCCCTTCTCCGTGGAAATATCTGCCCTGGTATCCATTTTTAGGTAACACCTATAAGTGATATGATATGGTATGTGTCTTTCACTTTCTGACTTACTACAAGTCACGTGATTACTTCTAGACTCATTTACGGTGCTGCAAATGGCATTTTGTCCTTTTTTTCCTTGGCTTCTCTTCTGCCTTATCGAGGTCCATTTTAAACAATGTGATTCCCTGAGGGTTGTGGATTAGCTGACCTGGGCAGCCTTACCCTGCCGGCCCGCCCTCCCCAGGTGTGCCTCGTTGTGGTCAATATAAACAGCGCTCCAGGCAGCAATAGCCCCTGAAGCTGTGCCTGACTCCATATTCTCTGCCCCGTCAGCAGTCTCGGGGCTCTGCTGGTGGGAGGGAGTGAGGGGCCACAGCTTTGTGGGTGGCCCGGTGTGAGTGGGGCTCTGCTGGCCTTTCTGCAGGAGTTGCCAGGCTGACACCTGTAAAGAAGAGGATGTGTCACCCATACCTTCAGCTGGAATTTCTCTCCGGACAGAGGTGAGGAAGGAAAAAAGCAGTGGGGGCCAGGACAGGAGGGGTATCTCAGGCAGGGCAATGGAAAGCTTCCGGAAGAGCGCCCGGGGCCAGGACCACCCTGGCTGGCCTGCAGGCACCAAGTTGGCCTGCGTGCTGTCGCTGGTGTGGCTCCACGGCCCTTCCTCTAGGCTTTCAAGCCCTTGTACATATTCAGGTGTTTTACCTGGGAAGGGTGGGAACAGTTCAGCAGCAGCTGGCGTGGGGCTCAGCTCACGTTTACGCACAGATGCCTCGGCACAGTCCCCCAGCTTTGCAATGAGGACGCTCCTTGTGTGGGGGGTGGGGTGCTGGCTGTATGGGAGATGGTTCCCCACCTCTGACCAATTTCAGAATTGTTTACCACTGGAGCAAGTGTCCAGATAGGGTTTTCCTCTGTATAAATGGTGGGTTCAGGTTTTTTTTTCTTTTATGTTTCAAGTTAGATTTTATTCCTCTTTTATGTATTTATAGATATAAGCATGGAAATAATTCATTCCTATAAATACATCTGTGAGACGGGAAGAACTTTTTTCTCTTTTATTTTTAAATTTTATTGTTTAGAATTTTGAAATTAATTAATTTATTTTTTTATACAGCAGGTTATTATTAGTTATGTATTTTATGCATATAAATGTATACAGGTCAATCCCAATCTCCCAACTCATCCCACCACCACCACCCCATGGCTTCCCACACTTGGTATCCATACGTTTGTTCTCTACCTCTGTGTCTCTATTTCTTCGCTGCAAACCAGTTCATCTGTACCATTTTTTAGGTTCCACATATATGCCTTAAAATACAGTATTTGGTTTCCTCTTTCTGACTTCATTCTGTATGACAGTCTCTTGATCCATCGATGTCTCTACAAATGACCCAGTTTCATTCCTTTTTAGGGCCGAGTAATATTTCATTTTATATATGTACCACATCTTTATCCATTCATCTGTCTGTGGGCATTTAGGTTGCTTCCATTACCTGGCTATTGTAAATAGTGCTGCAATGAACATTGTGGTGAATGTGCCTTTTTGATTTACGGTTTTCTCTGGGTATATGCCCAGAAGTGGGATTGCTGGATCAGATGGTAATTCTATTTCTAGTTTTTTTTAAGGAAACTCCATACTGTTCTCCATAGTGACTGTATCAATTTACATTCCCACCAATGGTGGAAGAGGGCTCCTTTTGTCCACACCCTCCCCAGAATTGGTTGTTTGTAGATTTTCTGATGATGCCGATTCTAACGGGTGTGAGGTGATACCTCATTGTAGTTTTGATTTGCATTTCTCTAATAATTAGTGCTGTTGAGCAGCTTTTCATGTGCGTCTTGGCCATCTCTGTGTCTCCTTTGAAGAAACATCTCTTTAGATCTTCTGCCCATTTTTGTATTGGGTTGTTTGTTTTTTTAATATTAAGCTGCATGAGCTGTTTATATATATTGGAGGTTAAACCTCTGTCCATTGATTCATTTGCAACGATTTTTGCCCATTCTGAGGGATGCCTTTTTCCATTCCCGTTTTTTTTTCACAAAAAAGGAAAGAAAGGAGAAGAAGCAGAACACTAATGTGCGTAAAATATGCCTTTTGAAACGGTCGTTTTGAAATATGGACGTCCTTTGAATTTTTTGGTCGATATGTGACCCCAGGATTTGTTTTCAGGGCAGGTGTCATTTACAGGCCTGCAAAGATTTTGAATATCAACTGACCATTAGCGCTGGGATTAAAGCTGCTGTTGTGTGAAACGGCCACCAGGTGGCAGCAGTTCACGCTTACCAAATCTGGTTACTAGGGCAAGAGAGCCTCAGTGGAAGTGGTGTTCTAGATTGGAATTTAGAATGGAATGTGCCAGGAGAAAGCCCCTCAAGTTTGTCTCACTACTTCTTCTTCGTGTTTTTAATTTATTTATTTTTTTATTTTTTATTACAGCAAGTTTGATTACAATGTTTGGCTTGTTGTAGGTGTGGAAGATGTGGTTCTTTTACACATATACAGATGTCTGTTCTTCCTGGGATCCTTTTCCCATGTACGTTATGACAGAATGTTGAGTAGTCCTCTCTTGGTATTCTGTAGGTCTTTGGTGATTATATATGTCACCTGTGTTTGTATATGTCTGTTAACCCCGATATCGTAATGAAACCAATCCTCACACCTTTCCATTGGTGAACCATAAGTTTGTTTAATGAATCTGTGATTGCCCTTCTCCGTGGAAATATCTGCCCTGGTATCCATTTTTAGGTAACACCTATAAGTGATATGATATGGTATGTGTCTTTCACTTTCTGACTTACTACAAGTCACGTGATTACTTCTAGACTCATTTACGGTGCTGCAAATGGCATTCTGTCCTTTTTTTCCTTGGCTTCTCTTCTGCCTTAGCGAGGTCCATTTTAAACAATGTGATTCCCTGAGGGTTGTGGATTAGCTGACCTGGGCAGCCTTACCCTGCCGGCCCGCCCTCCCCAGGTGTGCCTCGTTGTGGTCAATATAAACAGCGCTCCAGGCAGCAATAGCCCCTGAAGCTGTGCCTGACTCCATATTCTCTGCCCCGTCAGCAGTCTCGGGGCTCTGCTGGTGGGAGGGAGTGAGGGGCCACAGCTTTGTGGGTGGCCCGGTGTGAGTGGGGCTCTGCTGGCCTTTCTGCAGGAGTTGCCAGGCTGACACCTGTAAAGAAGAGGATGTGTCACCCATACCTTCCGCTGGAATTTCTCTCCGGACAGAGGTGAGGAAGGAAAAAAGCAGTGGGGGCCAGGACAGGAGGGGTATCTCAGGCAGGGCAATGGAAAGCTTCCGGAAGAGCGCCCGGGGCCAGGACCACCCTGGCTGGCCTGCAGGCACCAAGTTGGCCTGCGTGCTGTCGCTGGTGTGGCTCGACGGCCCTTCCTCTAGGCTTTCAAGCCCTTGTACATATTCAGGTGTTTTACCTGGGAAGGGTGGGAACAGTTCAGCAGCAGCTGGCGTGGGGCTCAGCTCACGTTTACGCACAGATGCCTCGGCACAGTCCCCCAGCTTTGCAATGAGGACGCTCCTTGTGTGGGGGGTGGGGTGCTGGCTGTATGGGAGATGGTTCCCCACCTCTGACCAATTTCAGAATTGTTTACCGCTGGAGCAAGTGTCCAGATAGGGTTTTCCTCTGTATAAATGGTGGGTTCAGGTTTTTTTTTCTTTTATGTTTCAAGTTAGATTTTATTCCTCTTTTATGTATTTATAGATATAAGCATGGAAATAATTCATTCCTATAAATACATCTGTGAGACGGGAAGAACTTTTTTCTCTTTTATTTTTAAATTTTATTGTTTAGAATTTTGAAATTAATTTATTTTTTTATACAGCAGGTTATTATTAGTTATGTATTTTATGCATATAAATGTATACAGGTCAATCCCAATCTCCCAACTCATCCCACCACCACCACCCCATGGCTTCCCACACTTGGTATCCATACGTTTGTTCTCTACCTCTGTGTCTCTATTTCTTCGCTGCAAACCAGTTCATCTGTACCATTTTTTAGGTTCCACATATATGCCTTAAAATACAGTATTTGGTTTCCTCTTTCTGACTTCATTCTGTATGACAGTCTCTTGATCCATCGATGTCTCTACAAATGACCCAGTTTCATTCCTTTTTAGGGCCGAGTAATATTTCATTTTATATATGTACCACATCTTTATCCATTCATCTGTCTGTGGGCATTTAGGTTGCTTCCATTACCTGGCTATTGTAAATAGTGCTGCAATGAACATTGTGGTGAATGTGCCTTTTTGATTTACGGTTTTCTCTGGGTACATGCCCAGAAGTGGGATTGCTGGATCAGATGGTAATTCTATTTCTAGTTTTTTTTAAGGAAACTCCATACTGTTCTCCATAGTGACTGTATCAATTTACATTCCCACCAATAGTGGAAGAGGGCTCCTTTTGTCCACACCCTCCCCAGAATTGGTTGTTTGTAGATTTTCTGATGATGCCGATTCTAACGGGTGTGAGGTGATACCTCATTGTAGTTTTGATTTGCATTTCTCTAATAATTAGTGCTGTTGAGCAGCTTTTCATGTGCGTCTTGGCCATCTCTGTGTCTCCTTTGAAGAAACATCTCTTTAGATCTTCTGCCCATTTTTGTATTGGGTTGTTTGTTTTTTTAATATTAAGCTGCATGAGCTGTTTATATATATTGGAGATTAAACCTCTGTCCATTGATTCGTTTGCAACGATTTTTGCCCATTCTGAGGGATGCCTTTTTCCATTCCCGTTTTTTTTTAACAAAAAAGGAAAGAAAGGAAAAGAAGCAGAACACTAATGTGCGTAAAATATGCCTTTTGAAACGGTCGTTTTGAAATATGGACGTCCTTTGAATTTTTTGGTCGATATGTGACCCCGGGATTTGTTTTCAGGGCAGGTGTCATTTACAGGCCTGCAATGATTTTGAATATCAACTGACCATTAGCGCTGGGATTAAAGCTGCTGTTGTGTGAAACGGCCACCAGGGGGCAGCAGTTCACCCTTACCAAATCTGGTTACTAGGGCAAGAGAGCCTCAGTGGAAGTGGGGTTCTAGATTGGAATTTAGAATGGAATGTGCCAGGAGAAAGCCCCTCAAGTTTGTCTCACTACTTCTTGTTCGTGTTTTTAATTTATTTTTTTTTTATTTTTTATTACAGCAAGGTTGATTACAATGTTTGGCTTGTTGTAGGTGTGGAAGATGTGGTTCTTTTACACATATACAGATGTCTGTTCTTCCTGGGATCCTTTTCCCATGTACGTTATGACAGAATGTTGAGTAGTCCTCTCTTGGTATTCTGTAGGTCTTTGGTGATTATATATATCACCTGTGTTTGTATATGTCTGTTATCCCCGATATCGTAATGAAACCAATCCTCACACCTTTCCATTCATGAACCATAAGTTTGTTTAATGAATCTGTGATTGCCCTTCTCCGTGGAAATATCTGCCCTGGTATCCATTTTTAGGTAACACCTATAAGTGATATGATATGGTATGTGTGTTTCACTTTCTGACTTACTACAAGTCACGTGATTACTTCTAGACTCATTTACGGTGCTGCAAATGGCATTTTGTCCTTTTTTTCCTTGGCTTCTCTTCTGCCTTAGCGAGGTCCATTTTCAACAATGTGATTCCCTGAGGGTTGTGGATTAGCTGACCTGGGCAGCCTTACCCTGCCGGCCCGCCCTCCCCAGGTGTGCCTCATTGTGGTCAATATAAACAGCGCTCCAGGCAGCAATAGCCCCTGAAGCTGTGCCTGACTCCATATTCTCTGCCCCGTCAGCAGTCTCGGGGCTGTGCTGGTGGGAGGGAGTGAGGGGCCACAGCTTTGTGGGTGGCCCGGTGTTAGTGGGGCTCTGCTGGCCTTTCTGCAGGAGTTGCCTGGCTGACACGTGTAAAGAAGAGGATGTGTCACCCATACCTTCAGCTGGAATTTCTCTCCGGACAGAGGTGAGGAAGGAAAAAAGCAGTGGGTGCGGGAGAGGAGGGGTATCTCAGGCAGGGCAATGGAAAGCTTCCGGAAGAGCGTCCAGGGCCAGGACCACCCTGGCTGGCCTGCAGGCACCAAGTTGGCCTGCGTGCTGTTACTGGTGTGGCTCCACGGCCCTTCCTCTAGGCTTTCAAGCCCTTGTACATATTCAGGTGTTTTACCTGGGAAGGGTGGGAACAGTTCAGCAGCAGCTGGCCTGGGGCTCAGCTCACATTTACTCACAGATGCCTCGACACGGTCCCCCAGCTTTGCAATGAGGACGCTCCTTGCGTGGGGGGTGGGTTGCTGGCTGTATGGGAGATGGTTCCCCACCTCTGACCAATTTCAGAATTGTTTACCACTGGAGCAAGTGCCCTGATAGGGTTTTGCTCTGTATAACTCGTGGGTTCAGTTTTTTTTTCTTTTATGGTTCAAGTTAGAATTTATTCCTCTTTTATGTATTTATAGATATAAGCATGGAAATAATTCATTCCTATAAATACATCTGTGAGACGGGAAGAACTTTTTTCTCTTTTATTTTTAAATTTTATTTTTTAAAATTTTGAAATTTAATTTTATTTATTTTTTTATACTGCACGTTATTATTAGTTATGTATTTTATGCATATACATGTATTCAGGTCAATCCCAATCCCCAACTCATCCCACCACCACCACCCCATGGCTTCCCACACTTGGTGTCCATAGGTTTGTTCTCTACCTCTGTGTCTCTATTTATTTCCTGCAAACCAGTTCATCTGTACCATTTTTTAGGCTCCACATATATGCATTAATATACAATATTTGTTTTCCACTTTCTGACTTACTTCATTCTGTATGACAGTCTCTCGATCCAATGATGTCTCTACAAATGACCCAGTTTCATTCCTTTTTATGGCCGAGTAATATTCCATTTTATACACGTACCACATCTTTATCCATTCATCTGTCTGTGGGCATTTAGGTTGCTTCCATTACCTGGCTATTGTAAATAGTGCTGCAACGAATATTGTGGTGAATGTGCCTTTTTGATTTACGGTTTTATCTGGGTATATGCCCAGAAGTGGGATTGCTGGATCAGATAGTAATTCTATTTCTAGTTTTTTTAAGGAAACTCCATACTGTTCTCCATAGTGACTGTATCAATTTACATTCCCACCAATAGTGGAAGAGGGCTCCTTTTGTCCACACCCTCCCCAGAATTGGTTGTTTGTAGATTTTCTGATGATGCCGATTCTAACGGGTGTGAGGTGATACCTCATTGTAGTTTTGATTTGCATTTCTCTAATAATTAGTGCTGTTGAGCAGCTTTTCATGTGCGTCTTGGCCATCTCTGTGTCTCCTTTGAAGAAACGTCTCTTTAGATCTTCTGCCCATTTTTGTATTGGGTTGTTTGTTTTTTTAATATTAAGCTGCATGAGCTGTTTATATATATTGGAGATTAAACCTCTGTCCATTGATTCGTTTGCAACGATTTTCGCCCATTCTGAGGGATGCCTTTTTCCATTCCCGTTTTTTTTAACAAAAAAGGAAAGAAAGGAAAAGAAGCAAAACACTAATGTGCATAAAATATGCCTTTTGAAACGGTCGTTTTGAAATATGGACGTGCTTTGAATTTTTTGTTCGATATGTGACCCCAGGATTTGTTTTCAGGGCAGGTGTCATTTACAGGCCTGCAATGATTTTGAATATCAACTGACCATTAGCGCTGGGATTAAAGCTGCTGTTGTGTGAAACGGCCACAAAGTGGCAGCAGTTCTCCCTTACCAAATCTGGTTACTAGGGCAAGAGAGCCTCAGTGGAAGTGGTGTTCTAGATTGGAATTTAGAATGGAATGTGCCAGGAGAAAGCCCCTCAAGTTTGTCTCACTACTTCTTGTTCGTGTTTTTAATTTATTTATTTTTTTATTTTTTATTACAGCAAGTTTGATTACAATGTTTGGCTTGTTGTAGGTGTGGAAGATGTGGTTCTTTTACACATATACAGATGTCTGTTCTTCCTGGGATCCTTTTCCCATGTACGTTATGACAGAATGTTGAGTAGTCCACTCTTGGTATTCTGTAGGTCTTTGGTGATTATATATGTCACCTGTGTTTGTATATGTGTGTTAACCCCGGTATCATAATGAAACCAATCCTCACAACTTTCCATTGGTGAACCATAAGTTTGTTTACTGAATCTGTGATTGCCCTTCTCCGTGGAAATATCTGCCCTGGTATCCATTTTTAGGTAACACCTATAAGTGATATGATATGATATGTGTCTTTCACTTTCTGACTTACTACAAGTCACGTGATTACTTCTAGACTCATCTACGGTTCTGCAAATGGCATTGTGTACTTTTTTCCCTTGGCTTCTCTTCTGCCTTAGCGAGGTCCATTTTCAACAATGTGATTCCCTGAGGGTTGTGGATTAGCTGACCTGGGCAGCCTTACCCTGCCGGCCCGCCCTCCCCAGATGTGCCTCGTTGAGGTCAATATAAACAGAGCTCCAGGCAGCAATAGCCCCTGAAGCTGTGCCTGACTCCATATTCTCTGCCCCGTCAGCAGTCTCGGGGCTGTGCTGGTGGGAGGGAGTGAGGGGCCACAGCTTTGTGGGTGGCCCGGTGTTAGTGGGGCTCTGCTGGCCTTTCTGCAGGAGTTGCCAGGCTGACACGTGTAAAGAAGAGGATGTGTCACCCATACCTTCAGCTGGAATTTCTCTCCGGACAGAGGTGAGGAAGGAAAAAAGCAGTGGGTGCGGGAGAGGAGGGGTATCTCAGGCAGGGCAATGGAAAGCTTCCGGAAGAGCGTCCAGGGCCAGGACCACCCTGGCTGGCCTGCAGGCACCAAGTTGGCCTGCGTGCTGTCACTCGTGTGGCTCCACGGCCCTTCCTCTAGGCTTTCAAGCCCTTGTACATATTCAGGTGTTTTACCTGGGAAGGGTGGGAACAGTTCAGCAGCAGCTGGCCTGGGGCTCAGCTCACATTTACTCACAGATGCCTCGGCACGGTCCCCCAGCTTTGCAATGAGGACGCTCCTTGCGTGGGGGTGGGTTGCTGGCTGTATGGGAGATGGTTCCCCACCTCTGACCAATTTCAGAATTGTTTACCACTGGAGCAAGTGCCCTGATAGGGTTTTGCTCTGTATAAATGGTGGGTTCAGGTTTTTTTTTTCTTTTATGTTTCAAGTTAGATTTTATTCCTCTTTTATGTATTTATAGATATAAGCATGGAAATAATTCATTCCTATAAATACATCTGTGAGACGGGAAGAACTTTTTTCTCTTTTATTTTTAAATTTTATTGTTTAGAATTTTGAAATTAATTTATTTTTTTATACAGCAGGTTATTATTAGTTATGTATTTTATGCATATAAATGTATACAGGTCAATCCCAATCTCCCAACTCATCCCACCACCACCACCCCATGGCTTCCCACACTTGGTGTCCATACGTTTGTTCTCTACCTCTGTGTCTCTATTTCTTCGCTGCAAACCAGTTCATCTGTACCATTTTTTAGGTTCCACATATATGCCTTAATATACAGTATTTGGTTTCCTCTTTCTGACTTCATTCTGTATGACAGTCTCTTGATCCATCGATGTCTGTACAAATGACCCAGTTTCATTCCTTTTTATGGCCGAGTAATATTTCATTTTATATATGTACCACATCTTTATCCATTCATCTGTCTGTGGGCATTTAGGTTGCTTCCATTACCTGGCTATTGTAAATAGTGCTGCAATGAACATTGTGGTGAATGTGCCTTTTTGATTTACGGTTTTCTCTTGGTATATGGCCAGAAGTGGGATTGCTGGATCAGATGGTAATTCTATTTCTAGTTTTTTTTAAGGAAACTCCATACTGTTCTCCATAGTGACTGTATCAATTTACATTCCCACCAATAGTGGAAGAGGGCTCCTTTTGTCCACACCCTCCCCAGAATTGGTTGTTTGTAGATTTTCTGATGATGCCGATTCTAACGGGTGTGAGGTGATACCTCATTGTAGTTTTGATTTGCATTTCTCTAATAATTAGTGCTGTTGAGCAGCTTTTCATGTGCGTCTTGGCCATCTCTGTGTCTCCTTTGAAGAAACATCTCTTTAGATCTTCTGCCCATTTTTGTATTGGGTTGTTTGTTTTTTTAATATTAAGCTGCATGAGCTGTTTATATATATTGGAGATTAAACCTCTGTCCATTGATTCGTTTGCAACGATTTTTGCCCATTCTGAGGGATGCCTTTTTCCATTCCTGTTTTTTTTTAACAAAAAAGGAAAGAAAGGAAAAGAAGCAGAACACTAATGTGCGTAAAATATGCCTTTTGAAACGGTCGTTTTGAAATATGGACGTGCTTTGAATTTTTTGGTCGATATGTGACCCCAGGATTTGTTTTCAGGGCAGGTGTCATTTACAGGCCTGCAATGATTTTGAATATCAACTGACCATTAGCGCTGGGATTAAAGCTGCTGTTGTGTGAAACGGCCACAAGGTGGCAGCAGTTCACCCTTACCAAATCTGGTTACTAGGGCAAGAGAGCCTCAGTGGAAGTGGTGTTCTAGATTGGAATTTAGAATGGAATGTGCCAGGAGAAAGCCCCTCAAGTTTGTCTCACTACTTCTTGTTCGTGTTTTTAATTTATTTTTTTTTTATTTTTTATTACAGCAAGGTTGATTACAATGTTTGGCTTGTTGTAGGTGTGGAAGATGTGGTTCTTTTACACATATACAGATGTCTGTTCTTCCTGGGATCCTTTTCCCATGTACGTTATGACAGAATGTTGAGTAGTCCTCTCTTGGTATTCTGTAGGTCTTTGGTGATTATATATGTCACCTGTGTTTGTATATGTCTGTTATCCCCGATCTCGTAATGAAACCAATCCTCACACCTTTCCATTGGTGAACCATAAGTTTGTTTAATGAACCTGTGATTGCCCTTCTCCGTGGAAATATCTGCCCTGGTACCCATTTTTAGGTAACACCTATAAGTGATATGATATGGTATGTGTCTTTCACTTTCTGACTTACTACAAGTCACGTGATTACTTCTAGACTCATTTACGGTGCTGCAAATGGCATTTTGTCCTTTTTTTCGTTGGCTTCTCTTCTGCCTTAGCGAGGTCCATTTTCAACAATGTGATTCCCTGAGGGTTGTGGATTAGCTGACCTGGGCAGCCTTACTCTGCCGGCCCGCCCTCCCCAGGTGTGCCTCGTTGAGGTCAATATAAACAGCGCTCCAGGCAGCAATAGCCTCTGAAGCTGTGCCTGACTCCATATTCTCTGCCCCGTCAGCAGTCTCGGGGCTCTGCTGGTGGGTGGGAGTGAGGGGCCACAGCTTTGTGGGTGGCCCAGTGTGAGTGGGGCTCTGCTGGCCTTTCTGCAGGAGTTGCCAGGCTGACACCTGTAAAGAAGAGGATGTGTCACCCATACCTTCCGCTGGAATTTCTCTCCGGACATAGGTGAGGAAGGAAAAAAGCAGTGGGGGCCAGGACAGGAGGGGTATCTCAGGCAGGGCAATGGAATGCTTCCGGAAGAGCGCACGGGTCCAGGACCACCCTCGCTGGCCTGCAGGCACCAAGTTGTCCTGCGTGCTGTCGCTGGTGTGGCTCCACAGCCCTTCCTCTAGGCTTTCAAGCCCTTGTACATATTCAGGTGTTTTACCTGGGAAGGGTGGGAACAGTTCAGCAGCAGCTGGCCTGGGGCTCAGCTCACGTTTACGCACAGATGCCTCGGCACAGTCCCCCAGCTTTGCAATGAGGACGCTCCTTGTGTGGGGTGTGGGGTGCTGGCTGTATGGGAGATGGTTCCCCACCTCTGACCAATTTCAGAATTGTTTACCGCTGGAGCAAGTGTCCAGATAGGGTTTTCCTTTGTATAAATGGTGGGTTCAGGTTTTTTTTTTCTTTTATGTTTCAAGTTAGATTTTATTCCTCTTTTATGTATTTATAAATATAAGCATGGAAATAATTCATTCCTATAAATACATCTGTGAGACGGGAAGAACTTTTTTTCTCTTTTATTTTTAAATTTTATTGTTTAGAATTTTGAAATTAATTAATTTATTTTTTTATACAGCAGGTTATTATTAGTTATGTATTTTATGCATATAAATGTATACAGGTCAATCCCAATCTCCCAACTCATCCCACCACCACCACCCCATGGCTTCCCACACTTGGTGTCCATACGTTTGTTCTCTACCTCTGTGTCTCTATTTCTTCGCTGCAAACCAGTTCATCTGTACCATTTTTTAGGTTCCACATATATGCCTTAATATTCAGTATTTGGTTTCCTCTTTCTGACTTCATTCTGTATGACAGTCTCTTGATCCATCGATGTCTCTACAAATGACCCAGTTTCATTCCTTTTTATGGCCGAGTAATATTTCATTTTATATATGTACCACATCTTTATCCATTCATCTGTCTGTGGGCATTTAGGTTGCTTCCATTACCTGGCTATTGTAAATAGTGCTGCAATGAACATTGTGGTGAATGTGCCTTTTTGATTTACGGTTTTCTCTGGGTATATGCCCAGAAGTGGGATTGCTGGATCAGATGGTAATTCTATTTCTAGTTTTTTTTAAGGAAATTCCATACTGTTCTCCATAGTGACTGTATCAATTTACATTCCCACCAATAGTGGAAGAGGGCTCCTTTTGTCCACACCCTCCCCAGAATTGGTTGTTTGTAGATTTTCTGATGATGCCGATTCTAACGGGTGTGAGGTGATACCTCATTGTAGTTTTGATTTGCATTTCTCTAATAATTAGTGCTGTTGAGCAGCTTTTCATGTGCGTCTTGGCCATCTCTGTGTCTCCTTTGAAGAAACATCTCTTTAGATCTTCTGCCCATTTTTGTATTGGGTTGTTTGTTTTTTTAATATTAAGCTGCATGAGCTGTTTATATATATTGGAGGTTAAACCTCTGTCCATTGATTCATTTGCAACGATTTTTGCCCATTCTGAGGGATGCCTTTTTCCATTCCCGTTTTTTTTTCACAAAAAAGGAAAGAAAGGAGAAGAAGCAGAACACTAATGTGCGTAAAATATGCCTTTTGAAACGGTCGTTTTGAAATATGGACGTCCTTTGAATTTTTTGGTCGATATGTGACCCCAGGATTTGTTTTCAGGGCAGGTGTCATTTACAGGCCTGCAATGATTTTGAATATCAACTGACCATTAGCGCTGGGATTAAAGCTGCTGTTGTGTGAAACGGCCACCAGGTGGCAGCAGTTCACGCTTACCAAATCTGGTTACTAGGGCAAGAGAGCCTCAGTGGAAGTGGTGTTCTAGATTGGAATTTAGAATGGAATGTGCCAGGAGAAAGCCCCTCAAGTTTGTCTCACTACTTCTTGTTCGTGTTTTTAATTTATTTATTTTTTTATTTTTTATTACAGCAAGTTTGATTACAATGTTTGGCTTGTTGTAGGTGTGGAAGATGTGGTTCTTTTACACATATACAGATGACTGTTCTTCCTGGGATCCTTTTCCCATGTACGTTATGACAGAATGTTGAGTAGTCCTCTCTTGGTATTCTGTAGGTCTTTGGTGATTATATATGTCACCTGTGTTTGTATATGTCTGTTAAGCCCGATATCGTAATGAAACCAATCCTCACACCTTTCCATTGGTGAACCATAAGTTTGTTTAATGAATCTGTGATTGCCCTTCTCCGTGGAAATATCTGCCCTGGTATCCATTTTTAGGTAACACCTATAAGTGATATGATATGGTATGTGTGTTTCACTTTCTGACTTACTACAAGTCACGTGATTACTTCTAGACTCATTTACGGTGCTGCAAATGGCATTTTGTCCTTTTTTTCCTTGGCTTCTCTTCTGCCTTAGCGAGGTCCATTTTCAACAATGTGATTCCCTGAGGGTTGTGGATTAGCTGACCTGGGCAGCCTTACCCTGCCGGCCCGCCCTCCCCAGGTGTGCCTCGTTGTGGTCAATATAAACAGCGCTCCAGGCAGCAATAGCCCCTGAAGCTGTGCCTGACTCCATATTCTCTGCCCCGTCAGCAGTCTCGGGGCTCTGCTGGTGGGAGGGAGTGAGGGGCCACAGCTTTGTGGGTGGCCCGGTGTGAGTGGGGCTCTGCTGGCCTTTCTGCAGGAGTTGCCAGGCTGACACCTGTAAAGAAGAGGATGTGTCACCCATACCTTCCGCTGGAATTTCTCTCCGGACAGAGGTGAGGAAGGAAAAAAGCAGTGGGGGCCAGGACAGGAGGGGTATCTCAGGCAGGGCAATGGAAAGCTTCCGGAAGAGCGCCCGGGGCCAGGACCACCCTGGCTGGCCTGCAGGCACCAAGTTGGCCTGCGTGCTGTCGCTGGTGTGGCTCCACGGCCCTTCCTCTAGGCTTTCAAGCCCTTGTACATATTCAGGTGTTTTACCTGGGAAGGGTGGGAACAGTTCAGCAGCAGCTGGCGTGGGGCTCAGCTCACGTTTACGCACAGATGCCTCGGCACAGTCCCCCAGCTTTGCAATGAGGACGCTCCTTGTGTGGGGGGTGGGGTGCTGGCTGTATGGGAGATGGTTCCCCACCTCTGACCAATTTCAGAATTGTTTACCGCTGGAGCAAGTGTCCAGATAGGGTTTTCCTCTGTATAAATGGTGGGTTCAGGTTTTTTTTTCTTTTATGTTTCAAGTTAGATTTTATTCCTCTTTTATGTATTTATAGATATAAGCATGGAAATAATTCATTCCTATAAATACATCTGTGAGACGGGAAGTACTTTTTTCTCTTTTATTTTTAAATTTTATTGTTTAGAATTTTGAAATTAATTAATTTATTTTTTTATACAGCAGGTTATTATTAGTTATGTATTTTATGCATATAAATGTATACAGGTCAATCCCAATCTCCCAACTCATCCCACCACCACCACCCCATGGCTTCCCACACTTGGTATCCATACGTTTGTTCTCTACCTCTGTGTCTCTATTTCTTCGCTGCAAACCAGTTCATCTGTACCATTTTTTAGGTTCCACATATATGCCTTAAAATACAGTATTTGGTTTCCTCTTTCTGACTTCATTCTGTATGACAGTCTCTTGATCCATCGATGTCTCTACAAATGACCCAGTTTCATTCCTTTTTAGGGCCAAGTAATATTTCATTTTATATATGTACCACATCTTTATCCATTCATCTGTCTGTGGGCATTTAGGTTGCTTCCATTACCTGGCTATTGTAAATAGTGCTGCAATGAACATTGTGGTGAATGTGCCTTTTTGATTTACGGTTTTCTCTGGGTATATGCCCAGAAGTGGGATTGCTGGATCAGATGGTAATTCTATTTCTAGTTTTTTTGAAGGAAACTCCATACTGTTCTCCATAGTGACTGTATCAATTTACATTCCCACCAATGGTGGAAGAGGGCTCCTTTTGTCCACACCCTCCCCAGAATTGGTTGTTTGTAGATTTTCTGATGATGCCGATTCTAACGGGTGTGAGGTGATACCTCATTGTAGTTTTGATTTGCATTTCTCTAATAATTAGTGCTGTTGAGCAGCTTTTCATGTGCGTCTTGGCCATCTCTGTGTCTCCTTTGAAGAAACATCTCTTTAGATCTTCTGCCCATTTTTGTATTGGGTTGTTTGTTTTTTTAATATTAAGCTGCATGAGCTGTTTATATATATTGGAGATTAAACCTCTGTCCATTGATTCGTTTGCAACGATTTTTGCCCATTCTGAGGGATGCCTTTTTCCATTCCCGTTTTTTTTTAACAAAAAAGGAAAGAAAGGAAAAGAAGCAGAACACTAATGTGCGTAAAATATGCCTTTTGAAACGGTCGTTTTGAAATATGGACGTCCTTTGAATTTTTTGGTCGATATGTGACCCCGGGATTTGTTTTCAGGGCAGGTGTCATTTACAGGCCTGCAATGATTTTGAATATCAACTGACCATTAGCGCTGGGATTAAAGCTGCTGTTGTGTGAAACGGCCACCAGGGGGCAGCAGTTCACCCTTACCAAATCTGGTTACTAGGGCAAGAGAGCCTCAGTGGAAGTGGGGTTCTAGATTGGAATTTAGAATGGAATGTGCCAGGAGAAAGCCCCTCAAGTTTGTCTCACTACTTCTTGTTCGTGTTTTTAATTTAATTTTTTTTTATTTTTTATTACAGCAAGGTTGATTACAATGTTTGGCTTGTTGTAGGTGTGGAAGATGTGGTTCTTTTACACATATACAGATGTCTGTTCTTCCTGGGATCCTTTTCCCATGTACGTTATGACAGAATGTTGAGTAGTCCTCTCTTGGTATTCTGTAGGTCTTTGGTGATTATATATATCACCTGTGTTTGTATATGTCTGTTATCCCCGATATCGTAATGAAACCAATCCTCACACCTTTCCATTCATGAACCATAAGTTTGTTTAATGAATCTGTGATTGCCCTTCTCCGTGGAAATATCTGCCCTGGTATCCATTTTTAGGTAACACCTATAAGTGATATGATATGGTATGTGTGTTTCACTTTCTGACTTACTACAAGTCACGTGATTACTTCTAGACTCATTTACGGTGCTACAAATGGCATTTTGTCCTTTTTTTCCTTGGCTTCTCTTCTGCCTTAGCGAGGTCCATTTTCAACAATGTGATTCCCTGAGGGTTGTGGATTAGCTGACCTGGGCAGCCTTACCCTGCCGGCCCGCCCTCCCCAGGTGTGCCTCGTTGTGGTCAATATAAACAGCGCTCCAGGCAGCAATAGCCCCTGAAGCTGTGCCTGACTCCATATTCTCTGCCCCGTCAGCAGTCTCAGGGCTGTGCTGGTGGGAGGGAGTGAGGGGCCACAGCTTTGTGGGTGGCCCGGTGTTAGTGGGGCTCTGCTGGCCTTTCTGCAGGAGTTGCCAGGCTGACACGTGTAAAGAAGAGGATGTGTCACCCATACCTTCAGCTGGAATTTCTCTCCGGACAGAGGTGAGGAAGGAAAAAAGCAGTGGGTGCGGGAGAGGAGGGGTATCTCAGGCAGGGCAATGGAAAGCTTCCGGAAGAGCGTCCAGGGCCAGGACCACCCTGGCTGGCCTGCAGGCACCAAGTTGGCCTGCGTGCTGTCGCTGGTGTGGCTCCACGGCCCTTCCTCTAGGCTTTCAAGCCCTTGTACATATTCAGGTGTTTTACCTGGGAAGGGTGGGAACAGTTCAGCAGCAGCTGGCCTGGGGCTCAGCTCACATTTACTCACAGATGCCTCGACACGGTCCCCCATCTTTGCAATGAGGACGCTCCTTGCGTGGGGGGTGGGTTGCTGGCTGTATGGGAGATGGTTCCCCACCTCTGACCAATTTCAGAATTGTTTACCACTGGAGCAAGTGCCCTGATAGGGTTTTGCTCTGTATAACTCGTGGGTTCAGTTTTTTTTTCTTTTATGGTTCAAGTTAGAATTTATTCCTCTTTTATGTATTTATAGATATAAGCATGGAAATAATTCATTCCTATAAATACATCTTTGAGACGGGAAGAACTTTTTTCTCTTTTATTTTTAAATTTTATTTTTTAAAATTTTGAAATTTAATTTTATTTATTTTTTTATACTGCACGTTATTATTAGTTATGTATTTTATGCATATACATGTATTCAGGTCAATCCCAATCCCCAACTCATCCCACCACCACCACCCCATGGCTTCCCACACTTGGTGTCCATACGTTTGTTCTCTACCTCTGTGTCTCTATTTATTTCCTGCAAACCAGTTCATCTGTACCATTTTTTAGGCTCCACATATATGCATTAATATACAATATTTGTTTTCCACTTTCTGACTTACTTCATTCTGTATGACAGTCTCTCGATCCATCGATGTCTCTACAAATGACCCAGTTTCATTCCTTTTTATGGCCGAGTAATATTCCATTTTATATACGTACCACATCTTTATCCATTCATCTGTCTGTGGGCATTTAGGTTGCTTCCATTACCTGGCTATTGTAAATAGTGCTGCAACGAATATTGTGGTGAATGTGCCTTTTTGATTTACGGTTTTATCTGGGTATATGCCCAGAAGTGGGATTGCTGGATCAGATAGTAATTCTATTTCTAGTTTTTTTAAGGAAACTCCATACTGTTCTCCATAGTGACTGTATCAATTTACATTCCCACCAATAGTGGAAGAGGGCTCCTTTTGTCCACACCCTGCCCAGAATTGGTTGTTTGTAGATTTTCTGATGATGCCGATTCTAACGGGTGTGAGGTGATACCTCATTGTAGTTTTGATTTGCATTTCTCTAATAATTAGTGCTGTAGAGCAGCTTTTCATGTGCGTCTTGGCCATCTCTGTGTCTCCTTTGAAGAAACGTCTCTTTAGATCTTCTGCCCATTTTTGTATTGGGTTGTTTGTTTTTTTAATATTAAGCTGCATGAGCTGTTTATATATATTGGAGAATAAACCTCTGTCCATTGATTCGTTTGCAACGATTTTCGCCCATTCTGAGGGATGCCTTTTTCCATTCCCGTTTTTTTTTAACAAAAAAGGAAAGAAAGGAAAAGAAGCAAAACACTAATGTGCATAAAATATGCCTTTTGAAACGGTCGTTTTGAAATATGGACGTGCTTTGAATTTTTTGTTCGATATGTGACCCCAGGATTTGTTTTCAGGGCAGGTGTCATTTACAGGCCTGCAATGATTTTGAATATCAACTGACCATTAGCGCTGGGATTAAAGCTGCTGTTGTGTGAAACGGCCACAAAGTGGCAGCAGTTCTCCCTTACCAAATCTGGTTACTAGGGCAAGAGAGCCTCAGTGGAAGTGGTGTTCTAGATTGGAATTTAGAATGGAATGTGCCAGGAGAAAGCCCCTCAAGTTTGTCTCACTACTTCTTGTTCGTGTTTTTAATTTATTTATTTTTTTATTTTTTATTACAGCAAGTTTGATTACAATGTTTGGCTTGTTGTAGGTGTGGAAGATGTGGTTCTTTTACACATATACAGATGTCTGTTCTTCCTGGGATCCTTTTCCCATGTACGTTATGACAGAATGTTGAGTAGTCCACTCTTGGTATTCTGTAGGTCTTTGGTGATTATATATGTCACCTGTGTTTGTATATGTGTGTTAACCCCGGTATCGTAATGAAACCAATCCTCACAACTTTCCATTGGTGAACCATAAGTTTGTTTACTGAATCTGTGATTGCCCTTCTCCGTGGAAATATCTGCCCTGGTATCCATTTTTAGGTAACACCTATAAGTGATATGATATGATATGTGTCTTTCACTTTCTGACTTACTACAAGTCACGTGATTACTTCTAGACTCATCTACGGTTCTGCAAATGGCATTGTGTCCTTTTTTCCCTTGGCTTCTCTTCTGCCTTAGCGAGGTCCATTTTCAACAATGTGATTCCCTGAGGGTTGTGGATTAGCTGACCTGGGCAGCCTTACCCTGCCGGCCCGCCCTCCCCAGATGTGCCTCGTTGAGGTCAATATAAACAGAGCTCCAGGCAGCAATAGCCCCTGAAGCTGTGCCTGACTCCATATTCTCTGCCCCGTCAGCAGTCTCGGGGCTGTGCTGGTGGGAGGGAGTGAGGGGCCACAGCTTTGTGGGTGGCCCGGTGTTAGTGGGGCTCTGCTGGCCTTTCTGCAGGAGTTGCCAGGCTGACACGTGTAAAGAAGAGGATGTGTCACCCATACCTTCAGCTGGAATTTCTCTCCGGACAGAGGTGAGGAAGGAAAAAAGCAGTGGGTGCGGGAGAGGAGGGGTATCTCAGGCAGGGCAATGGAAAGCTTCCGGAAGAGCGTCCAGGGCCAGGACCACCCTGGCTGGCCTGCAGGCACCAAGTTGGCCTGCGTGCTGTCACTGGTGTGGCTCCACGGCCCTTCCTCTAGGCTTTCAAGCCCTTGTACATATTCAGGTGTTTTACCTGGGAAGGGTGGGAACAGTTCAGCAGCAGATGGCCTGGGGCTCAGCTCACATTTACTCACAGATGCCTCGGCACGGTCCCCCAGCTTTGCAATGAGGACGCTCCTTGCGTGGGGGTGGGTTGCTGGCTGTATGGGAGATGGTTCCCCACCTCTGACCAATTTCAGAATTGTTTACCACTGGAGCAAGTGCCCTGATAGGGTTTTGCTCTGTATAACTCGTGGGTTCAGTTTTTTTTTCTTTTATGGTTCAAGTTAGAATTTATTCCTCTTTTATGTATTTATAGATATAAGCATGGAAATAATTCATTCCTATAAATACATCTGTGAGACGGGAAGAACTTTTTTCTCTTTTATTTTTAAATTTTATTTTTTAAAATTTTGAAATTTAATTTAATTTATTTTTTTATACTGCACGTTATTATTAGTTATGTATTTTATGCATATACATGTATTCAGGTCAATCCCAATCTCCCAACTCATCCCACCACCACCACCCCATGGCTTCCCACACTTGGTGTCCATACGTTTGTTCTCTACCTCTGTGTCTCTATTTATTTCCTGCAAACCAGTTCATCTGTACCATTTTTTAGGCTCCACATATATGCATTAATATACAATATTTGTTTTCCACTTTCTGACTTACTTCATTCTGTATGACAGTCTCTCGATCCATCGATGTCTCTACAAATGACCCAGTTTCATTCCTTTTTATGGCCGAGTAATATTCCATTTTATATACGTACCACATCTTTATCCATTCATCTGTCTGTGGGCATTTAGGTTGCTTCCATTACCTGGCTATTGTAAATAGTGCTGCAACGAATATTGTGGTGAATGTGCCTTTTTGATTTACGGTTTTATCTGGGTATATGACCAGAAGTGGGATTGCTGGATCAGATAGTAATTCTATTTCTAATTTTTTTAAGGAAACTCCATACTGTTCTCCATAGTGACTGTATCAATTTACATTCCCACCAATAGTGGAAGAGGGCTCCTTTTGTCCACACCCTCCCCAGAAATTGTTGTTTGTAGATTTTCTGATGATGCCGTTTCTAACAGGTGTGAGGAGATACCTCATTGTAGTTTTGATTTGCATTTCTCTAATAATTAGTGCTGTTGAGCAGCTTTTCATGTGCGTCTTGGCCATCTCTGTGTCTCCTTTGAAGAAACGTCTCTTTAGATCTTCTGCCCATTTTTGTATTGGGTTTTTTGTTTTTTTAATATTAAGCTGCATGAGCTGTTTATATATATATTGGAGATTAAACCTCTGTCCATTGATTCGTTTGCAACGATTTTCGCCCATTCTGAGGGATTCCTTTTTCCATTCCCGATTTTTTTAACAAAAAAGGAAAGAAAGGAAAAGAAGCAGAACACTAATGTGCGTAAAATATGCCTTTTGAAACGGTCGTTTTGAAATATGGACGTCCTTTGAATTTTTTGGTCGATATGTGACCCCAGGATTTGTTTTCAGGGCAGGTGTCATTTACAGGCCTGCAATGATTTTGTATATCAACAGAACATTAGTGCTGGGATTAAAGCTGCTGTTGTGTGAAACGGCCACAAGGTGGCAGCAGTTCTCCCTTGCCAAATCTGGTTACTAGAGCAAGAGAGCCTCAATGGAAATGGTGTTCTAGATTGGAATTTTGAATGGAATGTGCCAGGAGAAAGCCCCTCAAGTTTGTCTCACTACTTCTTGTACGTGTTTTTAATTTAATTTTTTTTTTATTACAGCAAGTTTGATTACAATGTTTGGCTTGTTGTAGGTGTGGAAGATGTGGTTCTTTTACACATATACAGATGTCTGTTCTTCCTGGGATCCTTTTCCCATGTACGTTATGACAGAATGTTGAGTAGTCCTCTCTTGGTATTCTGTAGGACTTTGGTGATTATATATGTCACTGTGTTTGTATATGTCTGTTAACCCCGATATTGTAATGAAACCAATCCTCACACCTTTCCATTGGTGAACCATAAGTTTGTTTACTGAATCTGTGATTGCCCTTCTCCGTGGAAATATCTGCCCTGGTATCCATTTTTAGGTAACACTTATAAGTGATATGATATGATATGTGTCTTTCACTTTCTGACTTACTACAAGTCACGTGATTACTTGTAGACTCATCTACGGTGCTGCAAATGGCATTGTGTCCTTTTTCCCCTTGGCTTCTCTTCTGCCTTAGCGAGGTCCATTTTCAACAATGTAATTCCCTGAGGGTTGTGGATTAGCTGACCTGGGCAGCCTTACCCTGCCGGCCCGCCCGCCCCAGGTGTGACTCGTTGAGGTCAATATAAACAGCGCTCCAGGCAGCAATAGCCCCTGAAGCTCTGCCTGACTTCATATTCTCTGCCCCGTCAGCAGTCTCGGGGCTGTGCTGGTGGGAGGGAGTGAGGGGCCACAGCTTTGTGGGTGGCCCGGTGTGAGTGGGGCTCTGCTGGCCTTTCTGCAGGAGTTGCCAGGCAGCCGCCTGTAAAGAAGAGGATGTGTCACCCATACCTTCCGCTGGAATATCTCTCTGGACAGAGGTGAGGAAGGAAAAAAGCAGTGGGGGCCGGGACAGGAGGGGTATCTCAGGCAGGGCAATGGAAAGCTTCCGGAAGAGCTCCTGTGGCCAGGACCACTCTGGCTGGCCTGCAGGCACCAAGTTGGCCTGCGTGCTGTCGCTTGTGTGGCTCCACGGCCCTTCCTCTAGGCTTTCAAACCCTTGTACATATTCAGGTGTTTTACCTGGAAAGGGTGGGAACAGTTCAGCAGCAGCTGGCCTGGGGCTCAGCTCACGTTTACTCACAGATGCCTTGGCACGGTCCCCCAGCTTTGCAATGAGGACGCTCCTTGCGTGGGGGGTGGGTTGCTGGCTGTATGGGAGATGGTTCCCCACCTCTGACCAATTTCAGAATTGTTTACCGCTGGAGCAAGTGCCCTGATAGGTTTTTCGTCTGTATAACTCGTGGGTTCACTTTTTTTTCTTTTATGGTTCAAGTTAGATTTTATTCCTCTTTTATGTATTTAAGGATATAAGCATGGAAATAATTCATTCCTATAAATACATCTCTGAGACAGGAAGAAATTTTTTCTGATTTATTTTTAAATTTTCTTTTTTAAAATTTTGAAATTTAATTTTATTTATTTTTTTATACAGCACGTTATTATTAATTATGTATTTTATGCATATACATGTATTCAGGTCAATTCCAGTCTCCCAACTCATCCCACCACCACCACCCCATGGCTTCCAACACTTGGTGTCCATACGTTTGTTCTCTACCTCTGTGTCTCTATTTCTTCCCTGCAAACCAGTTCATCCGTACCATTTTTTAGGCTCCACATATATGCATTAATATACAATATTTGTTTTCCACTTTCTGACTTACTTCATTCTGTATGACAGTCTCTCGATCCATCGATGTCTCTACAAATGACCCAGTTTCATTCCTTTTTATGGCCGAGTAATATTCCATTTTATATACGTACCACATCTTTATCCATTCATCTGTCTGTGGGCATTTATGTTGCTTCCATTACCTGGCTATTGTAAATAGTGCTGCAACGAATATTGTGGTGAATGTGCCTTTTTGATTTACGGTTTTCTCTGGGTATATGCCCAGAAGTGGGATTGCTGGATCAGATAGTAATTCTATTTCTAATTTTTTTAAGGAAACTCCATACTGTTCTCCATAGTGACTGTATCAATTTACATTCCCACCAATAGTGGAAGAGGGCTCCTTTTGTCCACACCCTCCCCAGAAATTGTTGTTTGTAGATTTTCTGATGATGCCGATTCTAACAGGTGTGAGGTGATACCTCATTGTAGTTTTGATTTGCATTTCTCTAATAATTAGTGCTGTTGAGCAGCTTTTCATGTGCGTCTTGGCCATCTCTGTGTCTCCTTTGAAGAAACATCTCTTTAGATCTCTTGCGCATTTTTGTATTGGGTTGTTTGTTTTTTTAATATTAAGCTGCATGAGCTGTTTATATATATTGGAGATTAAACCTCTGTCCATTGATTCGTTTGCAACGATTTTCGCCCATTCTGAGGGATGCCTTTTTCCATTCCCGTTTTTTTCTAACAAAAAAGGAAAGAAAGGAAAAGAAGCAGAACACTAATGTGCGTAAAATATGCCTTTTGAAACGGTCGTTTTGAAATATGGACGTGCTTTGAAGTTTTTGGTCGATATGTGACCCCAGGATTTGTTTTCAGGGCAGGTGTCATTTACAGGCCTGCAATGATTTTGAATATCAACTGACCATTAGCGCTGGGATTAAAGCTGCTGTTGTGTGAAACGGCCACAAGGTGGCAGCAGTTCTCCCTTACCAAATCTGGTTACTAGGGCAAGAGAGCCTCAGTGGAAGTGGTGTTCTAGATTGGAATTTAGAATGGAATGTTTCAGGAGAAAGCCCCTCAAGTTTGTCTCACTACTTCTTGTTCGTGTTTTTAATTTATTTTTTTTTTATTTTTTATTACAGCAAGTTTGATTACAATGTTTGGCTTGTTGTAGGTGTGGAAGATGTGGTTCTTTTACACATATACAGATGTCTGTTCTTCCTTGGATCCTTTTCCCATGTACGTTATGACAGAATGTTGAGTAGTCCACTCTTGGTATTCTGTAGGTCTTTGGTGATTATATATGTCACCTGTGTTTGTATATGTGTGTTAACCACGATATCCTAATGAAACCAATCCTCACACCTTTCCATTGGTGAACCATAAGTTTGTTTACTGAATCTGTGATTGCCCTTCTCCGTGGAAATATCTGCCCTGGTATCCATTTTTAGGTAACACTTATAAGTGATATGATATGATATGTGTCTTTCACTTTCTGACTTACTACAAGTCACGTGATTACTTCTAGACTCATCTACGGTTCTGCAAATGGTATTGTGTCCTTTTTTCCCTTGGCTTCTCTTCTGCCTTAGCGAGGTCCATTTTCAACAATGTGATTCCCTGAGGGTTGTGGATTAGCTGACCTGGGCAGCCTTACCCTGCCGCCCGCCCTCCCCAGATGTGCCTCGTTGAGGTCAATATAAACAGAGCTCCAGGCAGCAATAGCCCCTGAAGCTGTGCCTGACTCCATATTCTCTGCCCCTTCAGCAGTCTCGGGGCTGTGCTGGTGGGAGGGAGTGAGGGGCCACAGCTTTGTGGGTGGACCGGTGTTAGTGGGGCTCTGCTGGCCTTTCTGCAGGAGTTGCCAGGCTGACACGTGTAAAGAAGAGGATGTGTCACCCATACCTTCAGCTGGAATTTCTCTCTGGACAGAGGTGAGGAAGGAAAAAAGCAGTGGGTGCGGGAGAGGAGGGGTATCTCAGGCAGGGCAATGGAAAGCTTCCGGAAGAGCGTCCAGGGCCAGGACCACCCTGGCTGGCCTGCAGGCACCAAGTTGGCCTGCGTGCTGTCACTGGTGTGGCTCCACGGCCCTTCCTCTAGGCTTTCAAGCCCTTGTACATATTCAGGTGTTTTACCTGGGAAGGGTGGGAACAGTTCAGCAGCAGCTGGCCTGGGGCTCAGCTCACATTTACTCACAGATGCCTCGGCACAGTCCCCCAGCTTTGCAATGAGGACGCTCCTTGCGTGGGGGGTGGGTTGCTGGCTGTATGGGAGATGGTTCCCCACCTCTGACCAATTTCAGTATTGTTTACCGCTGGAGCAAGTGCCCTGATAGGGTTTTCCTCTGTATAACTCGTGGGTTCACTTTTTTTTTCTTTTATGGTTCAAGTTAGATTTTATTCCTCTTTTATGTATTTATAGATATAAGCATGGAAATAATTCATTCCTATAAATACATCTGTGTGATGGGAAGAACTTTTTTCTCTTTTATTTTTAAATTTTATTTTTTAAAATTTTGAAATTTAATTTTATTTATTTTTTTTTATACAGCACGTTATTATTAGTTATATATTTTATGCATATATATGTATTCAGGTCAATCCCAATCTCCCAACTCATCCCACCACCACCACCCCATGGCTTCCCACACTTGGTGTCCATACGTTTGTTCTCTACCTCTGTGTCTCTATTTCTTCCCTGAAAACCAGTTCATCTGTACCATATTTTAGGCTCCACATATATGCATTAATATACAATATTTGTTTTCCACTTTCTGACTTACTTCATTCTGTATGACAGTCTCTCGATCCATCGATGTCTCTACAAATGACCCAGTTTCATTCCTTTTTATGGCCGAGTAATATTCCATTTTATATACGTACCACATCTTTATCCATTCATCTGTCTGTGGGCATTTAGGTTGCTTCCATTACCTGGCTATTGTAAATAGTGCTGCAATGAACATTGTGGTGAATGTGCCTTTTTGATTTACGGTTTTCTCTGGATATATGCCCAGAAGTGGGATTGCTGGATCAGATGGTAATTCTATTTCTAGTTTTTTTAAGGAAACTCCATACTGTTCTCCATAGAGACTGTATCAATTTACATTCCCACCAATAGTGGAAGAGGGCTCCTTTTGTCCACACCCTCCCCAGAATTGGTTGTTTGTAGATTTTCTGATGATGCCGATTCTAACGGGTGTGAGGTGATACCTCATTGTAGTTTTGATTTGCATTTCTCTAATAATTAGTGCTGTTGAGCAGCTTTTCATGTGCGTCTTGGCCACCTCTGCGTCTCCTTTGAAGAAACGTCTCTTTAGATCTTCTGCCCATTTTTGTATTGGGTTGTTTGTTTTTTTAATATTAAGCTGCATGAGCTGTTTATATATATTGGAGATTAAACCTCTGTCCATTGATTCGTTTGCAACGATTTTCGCCCATTCTGAGGGATGCCTTTTTCCATTCCCGTGTTTTTTAACAAAAAAGGAAAGAAAGGAAAAGAAGCAGAACACTAATGTGCATAAAATATGCCTTTTGAAACGGTCCTTTTGAAATATGGACGTCCTTTGTATTTTTTGGTCGATATGTGACCCCAGGATTTGTTTTCAGGGCAGGTGTCATTTACAGGCCTGCAATGATTTTGAATATCAACTGACCATTAGCGCTGGGATTAAAGCTGCTGTTGTGTGAAACGGCCACAAGGTGGCAGCAGTTCTCCCTTACCAAATCTGGTTACTAGGGCAAGAGAGCCTCAGTGGAAGTGGTGTTCTAGATTGGAATTTTGAATGGAATGTGCCAGGAGAAAGCCCCTCAAGTTTGTCTCACTACTTCTTGTTCGTGTTTTTAATTTAATTTTTTTTATTTTTTATTACAGCAAGTTTGATTACAATGTTTGGCTTGTTGTAGGTGTGGAAGATGTGGTTCTTTTACACATATACAGATGTCTGTTCTTCCTTGGATCCTTTTCCCATGTACGTTATGACAGAATGTTGAGTAGTCCTCTCTTGGTATTCTGTAGGTCTTTGGTGATTATATATGTCACCTGTGTTTTTATATGTCTATTATCCCCGATATTTTAATGAAACCAATCCTCACACCTTTCCATTGGTGAACCCTAAGTTTGTTTAATGAATCTGTGATTGCCCTTCTCCGTGGAAATATCTGCCCTGGTATCCATTTTTAGGTAACACTTATAAGTGATATGATATGATATGTGTCTTTCAATTTCTGACTTACTACAAGTCACGTGATTACTTCTAGACTCATCTACGGTGCTGCAAATGGCATTGTGTCCTTTTTTCCCTTGGCTTCTCTTCTGCCTTAGCGAGGTCCATTTTCAACAATGTGATTCCCTGAGGGTTGTGGATTAGCTGACCTGGGCAGCCTTACCCTGCCGGCCCACCCGCCCCAGGTGTGACTCGTTGAGGTCAATATAAACAGCGCTCCAGGCAGCAATAGCCCCTGAAGCTCTGCCTGACTCCATATTCTCTGCCCCGTCAGCAGTCACGGGGCTGTGCTGGTGGGAGGGAGTGAGGGGCCACAGCTTTGTGTGTGGCCCGGTGTGAGTGGGGCTCTGCTGGCCTTTCTGCAGGAGTTGCCAGGCAGCCGCCTGTAAAGAAGAGGTTGTGTCACCCATACCTTCCGCTGGAATATCTCTCTGGACAGAGGTGAGGAAGGAAAAAAGCAGTGGGGGCCGGGACAGGAGGGGTATCTCAGGCAGGGCAATGGAAAGCTTCTGGAAGAGCTCCTGTGGCCAGGACCACTCTGGCTGGCCTGCAGGCACCAAGTTGGCCTGCGTGCTGTCGCTGGTGTGGCTCCACGGCCCTTCCTCTAGGCTTTCAAGCCCTTGTACATATTCAGGTGTTTTACCTGGGAAGGGTGGGAACAGTTCAGCCGCAGCTGGCCTGGGGCTCAGCTCACGTTTACTCACAGATGCCTTGGCACGGTCCCCCAGCTTTGCAATGAGGACGCTCCTTGCGTGGGGTTGGGTTGCTGGCTGTATGGGAGATGGATCCCCACCTCTGACCAATTTCAGAATTGTTTACCGCTGGCGTAAGTGCCCTGATAGCGTTTTCCTCTGTATAACTCGTGTGTTCAGGTTTTTTTTTTCTTTTATGGTTCAAGTTAGATTTTATTCCTCTTTTATGTATTTATAGATATAAGCATGGAAATAATTCATTGCTATAAATACATCTGTGTGATGGGAAGAACTTTTTTCTTTTTTATTTTTAAATTTTATTTTTTAAAAATTTGAAATTTAAATTTATTTATTTTTTTATACAGCACGTTATTATTAGTTATGTATTTTATGCATATACATGTATACAGGTCAATCCCAATCTCCCAACTCATCCCACCACCACCACCCCATGGCTTCCCACACTTGGTGTCCATACGTTAGTTCTCTACCTCTGTGTCTCTATTTCTTCCCTGCAAACCAGTTCATCTGTACCATTTTTTAGGCTCCACATATATGCATTAATATACAATATTTGTTTTCCTCTTTCTGACTTACTTCATTCTGTATGACAGTCTCTCGATTCATCGATGTCTCTACAAATGACCCAGTTTCATTCCTTTTTATGGCCGAGTAATATTCCATTTTATATATGTACCACATCTTTATCCATTCATCTGTCTGTGGGCATTTAGGTGGCTTCTATTACCTGGCTATTGTAAATTGTGCTGCAACGAATATTGTGGTGAATGTGCCTTTTTGATTTACGGTTTTATCTGGGTATATGCCCAGAAGTGGGATTGCTGGATCAGATGGTAATTCTATTTCTAGTTTTTTTAAGGAAACTCCATACTGTTCTCCATAGTGACTGTATCAATTTACATTCCCACCAATAGTGGAAGAGGGCTCCTTTTGTCCACACCCTCCCCAGAATTGGTTGTTTGTAGATTTTCTGATGATGCCGATACTAACAAGTGTGAGGTGATACCTCATTGTAGTTTGATTTGCATTTCTCTAATAATTAGTGCTGTTGAGCAGCTTTTCATGTGCGTCTTGGCCATCTCTGTGTCTCCTTTGAAGAAACGTCTCTTTAGATCTTCTGCCCATTTTTGTATCGGTTGTTTGTTTTTTTAATATTAAGCTGCATGAGCTGTTTATATATATTGGAGATTAAACCTCTGTCCATTGATTCGTTTGCAACGATTTTCGCCCATTCTGCGGGATGCCGTTTTCCATTCCCGTTTTTTTTAACAACAAAGGAAAGAAAGGAAAAGAAGCAGAACACTAATATGCGTAAAATATGCCTTTTGAAACGGTCCTTTTGAAATATGGACGTGCTTTGAATTTTTTGGTCGATATGTGACCCCAGGATTTGTTTTCAGGGCAGGTGTCATTTACAGGCCTGCAATGATTTTGAATATCAACTGACCATTAGCGCTGGGATTAAAGATGCTGTTGTGTGAAACGGCCACAAGGTGGCAGCAGTTCTCCCTTACCAAATCTGGTTACTAGGGCAAGAGAGCCTCAGTGGAAGTGGTGTTCTAGATTGGAATTTAGAATGGAATGTACCAGGAGAAAGCCCCTCAAGTTTGTCTCACTACTTCTTGTTCGTGTTTTTAATTTAATTTTTTATTTTTTATTACAGCAAGTTTGATTACAATGTTTGGCTTGTTGTAGGTGTGGAAGATGTGGTTCTTTTACACATATACAGATTTCTGTTCTTCCTGGGATCCTTTTCCCATGTACGTTATGACAGAATGTTGAGTAGTCCACTCTTGGTATTCTGTAGGTCTTTGGTGATTATATATGTCACCTGTGTTTGTATATGTGTGTTAACCCCGGTATCGTAATGAAACCAATCCTCACAACTTTCCATTGGTGAACCATAAGTTTGTTTACTGAATCTGTGATTGCCCTTCTCCGTGGAAATATCTGCCCTGGTATCCATTTTTAGGTAACACCTATAAGTGATATGATATGATATGTGTCTTTCACTTTCTGACTTACTACAAGTCACGTGATTACTTCTAGACTCATCTACGGTTCTGCAAATGGCATTGTGTCCTTTTTTCCCTTGGCTTCTCTTCTGCCTTAGCGAGGTCCATTTTCAACAATGTGATTCCCTGAGGGTTGTGGATTAGCTGACCTGGGCAGCCTTACCCTGCCGGCCCGCCCTCCCCAGATGTGCCTCGTTGAGGTCAATATAAACAGAGCTCCAGGCAGCAATAGCCCCTGAAGCTGTGCCTGACTCCATATTCTCTGCCCCGTCAGCAGTCTCGGGGCTGTGCTGGTGGGAGGGAGTGAGGGGCCACAGCTTTGTGGGTGGCCCGGTGTTAGTGGGGCTCTGCTGGCCTTTCTGCAGGAGTTGCCAGGCTGACACGTGTAAAGAAGAGGATGTGTCACCAATACCTTCAGCTGGAATTTCTCTCCGGACAGAGGTGAGGAAGGAAAAAAGCAGTGGGTGCGGGAGAGGAGGGGTATCTCAGGCAGGGCAATGGAAAGCTTCCGGAAGAGCGTCCAGGGCCAGGACCACCCTGGCTGGCCTGCAGGCACCAAGTTGGCCTGCGTGCTGTCACTGGTGTGGCTCCACGGCCCTTCCTCTAGGCTTTCAAGCCCTTGTACATATTCAGGTGTTTTACCTGGGAAGGGTGGGAACAGTTCAGCAGCAGATGGCCTGGGGCTCAGCTCACATTTACTCACAGATGCCTCGGCACGGTCCCCCAGCTTTGCAATGAGGACGCTCCTTGCGTGGGGGTGGGTTGCTGGCTGTATGGGAGATGGTTCCCCACCTCTGACCAATTTCAGAATTGTTTACCACTGGAGCAAGTGCCCTGATAGGGTTTTGCTCTGTATAACTCGTGGGTTCAGTTTTTTTTTCTTTTATGGTTCAAGTTAGAATTTATTCCTCTTTTATGTATTTATAGATATAAGCATGGAAATAATTCATTCCTATAAATACATCTGTGAGACGGGAAGAACTTTTTTCTCTTTTATTTTTAAATTTTATTTTTTAAAATTTTGAAATTTAATTTAATTTATTTTTTTATACTGCACGTTATTATTAGTTATGTATTTTATGCATATACATGTATTCAGGTCAATCCCAATCTCCCAACTCATCCCACCACCACCACCCCATGGCTTCCCACACTTGGTGTCCATACGTTTGTTCTCTACCTCTGTGTCTCTATTTATTTCCTGCAAACCAGTTCATCTGTACCATTTTTTAGGCTCCACATATATGCATTAATATACAATATTTGTTTTCCACTTTCTGACTTACTTCATTCTGTATGACAGTCTCTCGATCCATCGATGTCTCTACAAATGACCCAGTTTCATTCCTTTTTATGGCCGAGTAATATTCCATTTTATATACGTACCACATCTTTATCCATTCATCTGTCTGTGGGCATTTAGGTTGCTTCCATTACCTGGCTATTGTAAATAGTGCTGCAACGAATATTGTGGTGAATGTGCCTTTTTGATTTACGGTTTTATCTGGGTATATGCCCAGAAGTGGGATTGCTGGATCAGATAGTAATTCTATTTCTAATTTTTTTAAGGAAACTCCATACTGTTCTCCATAGTGACTGTATCAATTTACATTCCCACCAATAGTGGAAGAGGGCTCCTTTTGTCCACACCCTCCCCAGAAATTGTTGTTTGTAGATTTTCTGATGATGCCGATTCTAACAGGTGTGAGGTGATACCTCATTGTAGTTTTGATTTGCATTTCTCTAATAATTAGTGCTGTTGAGCAGCTTTTCATGTGCGTCTTGGCCATCTCTGTGTCTCCTTTGAAGAAACGTCTCTTTAGATCTTCTGCCCATTTTTGTATTGGGTTGTTTGTTTTTTTAATATTAAGCTGCATGAGCTGTTTATATATATATTGGAGATTAAACCTCTGTCCATTGATTCGTTTGCAACGATTTTCGCCCATTCTGAGGGATTCCTTTTTCCATTCCCGATTTTTTTAACAAAAAAGGAAAGAAAGGAAAAGAAGCAGAACACTAATGTGCGTAAAATATGCCTTTTGAAACGGTCGTTTTGAAATATGGACGTCCTTTGAATTTTTTGGTCGATATGTGACCCCAGGATTTGTTTTCAGGGCAGGTGTCATTTACAGGCCTGCAATGATTTTGTATATCAACAGAACATTAGTGCTGGGATTAAAGCTGCTGTTGTGTGAAACGGCCACAAGGTGGCAGCAGTTCTCCCTTGCCAAATCTGGTTACTAGAGCAAGAGAGCCTCAATGGAAATGGTGTTCTAGATTGGAATTTAGAATGGAATGTGCCAGGAGAAAGCCCCTCAAGTTTGTCTCACTACTTCTTGTACGTGTTTTTAATTTAATTTTTTTTTTATTACAGCAAGTTTGATTACAATGTTTGGCTTGTTGTAGGTGTGGAAGATGTGGTTCTTTTACACATATACAGATGTCTGTTCTTCCTGGGATCCTTTTCCCATGTACGTTATGACAGAATGTTGAGTAGTCCTCTCTTGGTATTCTGTAGGACTTTGGTGATTATATATGTCACTGTGTTTGTATATGTCTGTTAACCCCGATATTGTAATGAAACCAATCCTCACACCTTTCCATTGGTGAACCATAAGTTTGTTTAATGAATCTGTGATTGCCCTTCTCCGTGGAAATATCTGCCCTGGTATCCATTTTTAGGTAACACTTATAAGTGATATGATATGATATGTGTCTTTCAATTTCTGACTTACTACAAGTCACGTGATTACTTGTAGACTCATCTACGGTGCTGCAAATGGCATTGTGTCCTTTTTCCCCTTGGCTTCTCTTCTGCCTTAGCGAGGTCCATTTTCAACAATGTAATTCCCTGAGGGTTGTGGATTAGCTGACCTGGGCAGCCTTACCCTGCCGGCCCGCCCGCCCCAGGTGTGACTCGTTGAGGTCAATATAAACAGCGCTCCAGGCAGCAATAGCCCCTGAAGCTCTGCCTGACTTCATATTCTCTGCCCCGTCAGCAGTCTCGGGGCTGTGCTGGTGGGAGGGAGTGAGGGGCCACAGCTTTGTGGGTGGCCCGGTGTGAGTGGGGCTCTGCTGGCCTTTCTGCAGGAGTTGCCAGGCAGCCGCCTGTAAAGAAGAGGATGTGTCACCCATACCTTCCGCTGGAATATCTCTCTGGACAGAGGTGAGGAAGGAAAAAAGCAGTGGGGGCCGGGACAGGAGGGGTATCTCAGGCAGGGCAATGGAAAGCTTCCGGAAGAGCTCCTGTGGCCAGGACCACTCTGGCTGGCCTGCAGGCACCAAGTTGGCCTGCGTGCTGTCGCTTGTGTGGCTCCACGGCCCTTCCTCTAGGCTTTCAAACCCTTGTACATATTCAGGTGTTTTACCTGGAAAGGGTGGGAACAGTTCAGCAGCAGCTGGCCTGGGGCTCAGCTCACGTTTACTCACAGATGCCTTGGCACGGTCCCCCAGCTTTGCAATGAGGACGCTCCTTGCGTGGGGGGTGGGTTGCTGGCTGTATGGGAGATGGTTCCCCACCTCTGACCAATTTCAGAATTGTTTACCGCTGGAGCAAGTGCCCTGATAGGTTTTTCGTCTGTATAACTCGTGGGTTCACTTTTTTTTCTTTTATGGTTCAAGTTAGATTTTATTCCTCTTTTATGTATTTAAGGATATAAGCATGGAAATAATTCATTCCTATAAATACATCTCTGAGACAGGAAGAAATTTTTTCTGATTTATTTTTAAATTTTCTTTTTTAAAATTTTGAAATTTAATTTTATTTATTTTTTTATACAGCACGTTATTATTAATTATGTATTTTATGCATATACATGTATTCAGGTCAATTCCAGTCTCCCAACTCATCCCACCACCACCACCCCATGGCTTCCAACACTTGGTGTCCATACGTTTGTTCTCTACCTCTGTGTCTCTATTTCTTCCCTGCAAACCAGTTCATCCGTACCATTTTTTAGGCTCCACATATATGCATTAATATACAATATTTGTTTTCCACTTTCTGACTTACTTCATTCTGTATGACAGTCTCTCGATCCATCGATGTCTCTACAAATGACCCAGTTTCATTCCTTTTTATGGCCGAGTAATATTCCATTTTATATACGTACCACATCTTTATCCATTCATCTGTCTGTGGGCATTTAGGTTGCTTCCATTACCTGGCTATTGTAAATAGTGCTGCAACGAATATTGTGGTGAATGTGCCTTTTTGATTTACGGTTTTCTCTGGGTATATGCCCAGAAGTGGGATTGCTGGATCAGATAGTAATTCTATTTCTAATTTTTTTAAGGAAACTCCATACTGTTCTCCATAGTGACTGTATCAATTTACATTCCCACCAATAGTGGAAGAGGGCTCCTTTTGTCCACACCCTCCCCAGAAATTGTTGTTTGTAGATTTTCTGATGATGCCGATTCTAACAGGTGTGAGGTGATACCTCATTGTAGTTTTGATTTGCATTTCTCTAATAATTAGTGCTGTTGAGCAGCTTTTCATGTGCGTCTTGGCCATCTCTGTGTCTCCTTTGAAGAAACATCTCTTTAGATCTCTTGCGCATTTTTGTATTGGGTTGTTTGTTTTTTTAATATTAAGCTGCATGAGCTGTTTATATATATTGGAGATTAAACCTCTGTCCATTGATTCGTTTGCAACGATTTTCGCCCATTCTGAGGGATGCCTTTTTCCATTCCCGTTTTTTTCTAACAAAAAAGGAAAGAAAGGAAAAGAAGCAGAACACTAATGTGCGTAAAATATGCCTTTTGAAACGGTCGTTTTGAAATATGGACGTGCTTTGAAGTTTTTGGTCGATATGTGACCCCAGGATTTGTTTTCAGGGCAGGTGTCATTTACAGGCCTGCAATGATTTTGAATATCAACTGACCATTAGCGCTGGGATTAAAGCTGCTGTTGTGTGAAACGGCCACAAGGTGGCAGCAGTTCTCCCTTACCAAATCTGGTTACTAGGGCAAGAGAGCCTCAGTGGAAGTGGTGTTCTAGATTGGAATTTAGAATGGAATGTTTCAGGAGAAAGCCCCTCAAGTTTGTCTCACTACTTCTTGTTCGTGTTTTTAATTTATTTTTTTTTTATTTTTTATTACAGCAAGTTTGATTACAATGTTTGGCTTGTTGTAGGTGTGGAAGATGTGGTTCTTTTACACATATACAGATGTCTGTTCTTCCTTGGATCCTTTTCCCATGTACGTTATGACAGAATGTTGAGTAGTCCACTCTTGGTATTCTGTAGGTCTTTGGTGATTATATATGTCACCTGTGTTTGTATATGTGTGTTAACCACGATATCCTAATGAAACCAATCCTCACACCTTTCCATTGGTGAACCATAAGTTTGTTTACTGAATCTGTGATTGCCCTTCTCCGTGGAAATATCTGCCCTGGTATCCATTTTTAGGTAACACTTATAAGTGATATGATATGATATGTGTCTTTCACTTTCTGACTTACTACAAGTCACGTGATTACTTCTAGACTCATCTACGGTTCTGCAAATGGTATTGTGTCCTTTTTTCCCTTGGCTTCTCTTCTGCCTTAGCGAGGTCCATTTTCAACAATGTGATTCCCTGAGGGTTGTGGATTAGCTGACCTGGGCAGCCTTACCCTGCCGCCCGCCCTCCCCAGATGTGCCTCGTTGAGGTCAATATAAACAGAGCTCCAGGCAGCAATAGCCCCTGAAGCTGTGCCTGACTCCATATTCTCTGCCCCTTCAGCAGTCTCGGGGCTGTGCTGGTGGGAGGGAGTGAGGGGCCACAGCTTTGTGGGTGGACCGGTGTTAGTGGGGCTCTGCTGGCCTTTCTGCAGGAGTTGCCAGGCTGACACGTGTAAAGAAGAGGATGTGTCACCCATACCTTCAGCTGGAATTTCTCTCTGGACAGAGGTGAGGAAGGAAAAAAGCAGTGGGTGCGGGAGAGGAGGGGTATCTCAGGCAGGGCAATGGAAAGCTTCCGGAAGAGCGTCCAGGGCCAGGACCACCCTGGCTGGCCTGCAGGCACCAAGTTGGCCTGCGTGCTGTCACTGGTGTGGCTCCACGGCCCTTCCTCTAGGCTTTCAAGCCCTTGTACATATTCAGGTGTTTTACCTGGGAAGGGTGGGAACAGTTCAGCAGCAGCTGGCCTGGGGCTCAGCTCACATTTACTCACAGATGCCTCGGCACAGTCCCCCAGCTTTGCAATGAGGACGCTCCTTGCGTGGGGGGTGGGTTGCTGGCTGTATGGGAGATGGTTCCCCACCTCTGACCAATTTCAGTATTGTTTACCGCTGGAGCAAGTGCCCTGATAGGGTTTTCCTCTGTATAACTCGTGGGTTCACTTTTTTTTTCTTTTATGGTTCAAGTTAGATTTTATTCCTCTTTTATGTATTTATAGATATAAGCATGGAAATAATTCATTCCTATAAATACATCTGTGTGATGGGAAGAACTTTTTTCTCTTTTATTTTTAAATTTTATTTTTTAAAATTTTGAAATTTAATTTTATTTATTTTTTTTTATACAGCACGTTATTATTAGTTATATATTTTATGCATATATATGTATTCAGGTCAATCCCAATCTCCCAACTCATCCCACCACCACCACCCCATGGCTTCCCACACTTGGTGTCCATACGTTTGTTCTCTACCTCTGTGTCTCTATTTCTTCCCTGAAAACCAGTTCATCTGTACCATATTTTAGGCTCCACATATATGCATTAATATACAATATTTGTTTTCCACTTTCTGACTTACTTCATTCTGTATGACAGTCTCTCGATCCATCGATGTCTCTACAAATGACCCAGTTTCATTCCTTTTTATGGCCGAGTAATATTCCATTTTATATACGTACCACATCTTTATCCATTCATCTGTCTGTGGGCATTTAGGTTGCTTCCATTACCTGGCTATTGTAAATAGTGCTGCAATGAACATTGTGGTGAATGTGCCTTTTTGATTTACGGTTTTCTCTGGATATATGCCCAGAAGTGGGATTGCTGGATCAGATGGTAATTCTATTTCTAGTTTTTTTAAGGAAACTCCATACTGTTCTCCATAGAGACTGTATCAATTTACATTCCCACCAATAGTGGAAGAGGGCTCCTTTTGTCCACACCCTCCCCAGAATTGGTTGTTTGTAGATTTTCTGATGATGCCGATTCTAACGGGTGTGAGGTGATACCTCATTGTAGTTTTGATTTGCATTTCTCTAATAATTAGTGCTGTTGAGCAGCTTTTCATGTGCGTCTTGGCCACCTCTGCGTCTCCTTTGAAGAAACGTCTCTTTAGATCTTCTGCCCATTTTTGTATTGGGTTGTTTGTTTTTTTAATATTAAGCTGCATGAGCTGTTTATATATATTGGAGATTAAACCTCTGTCCATTGATTCGTTTGCAACGATTTTCGCCCATTCTGAGGGATGCCTTTTTCCATTCCCGTGTTTTTTAACAAAAAAGGAAAGAAAGGAAAAGAAGCAGAACACTAATGTGCATAAAATATGCCTTTTGAAACGGTCCTTTTGAAATATGGACGTCCTTTGTATTTTTTGGTCGATATGTGACCCCAGGATTTGTTTTCAGGGCAGGTGTCATTTACAGGCCTGCAATGATTTTGAATATCAACTGACCATTAGCGCTGGGATTAAAGCTGCTGTTGTGTGAAACGGCCACAAGGTGGCAGCAGTTCTCCCTTACCAAATCTGGTTACTAGGGCAAGAGAGCCTCAGTGGAAGTGGTGTTCTAGATTGGAATTTTGAATGGAATGTGCCAGGAGAAAGCCCCTCAAGTTTGTCTCACTACTTCTTGTTCGTGTTTTTAATTTAATTTTTTTTATTTTTTATTACAGCAAGTTTGATTACAATGTTTGGCTTGTTGTAGGTGTGGAAGATGTGGTTCTTTTACACATATACAGATGTCTGTTCTTCCTTGGATCCTTTTCCCATGTACGTTATGACAGAATGTTGAGTAGTCCTCTCTTGGTATTCTGTAGGTCTTTGGTGATTATATATGTCACCTGTGTTTTTATATGTCTATTATCCCCGATATTTTAATGAAACCAATCCTCACACCTTTCCATTGGTGAACCCTAAGTTTGTTTAATGAATCTGTGATTGCCCTTCTCCGTGGAAATATCTGCCCTGGTATCCATTTTTAGGTAACACTTATAAGTGATATGATATGATATGTGTCTTTCAATTTCTGACTTACTACAAGTCACGTGATTACTTCTAGACTCATCTACGGTGCTGCAAATGGCATTGTGTCCTTTTTTCCCTTGGCTTCTCTTCTGCCTTAGCGAGGTCCATTTTCAACAATGTGATTCCCTGAGGGTTGTGGATTAGCTGACCTGGGCAGCCTTACCCTGCCGGCCCACCCGCCCCAGGTGTGACTCGTTGAGGTCAATATAAACAGCGCTCCAGGCAGCAATAGCCCCTGAAGCTCTGCCTGACTCCATATTCTCTGCCCCGTCAGCAGTCACGGGGCTGTGCTGGTGGGAGGGAGTGAGGGGCCACAGCTTTGTGTGTGGCCCGGTGTGAGTGGGGCTCTGCTGGCCTTTCTGCAGGAGTTGCCAGGCAGCCGCCTGTAAAGAAGAGGTTGTGTCACCCATACCTTCCGCTGGAATATCTCTCTGGACAGAGGTGAGGAAGGAAAAAAGCAGTGGGGGCCGGGACAGGAGGGGTATCTCAGGCAGGGCAATGGAAAGCTTCTGGAAGAGCTCCTGTGGCCAGGACCACTCTGGCTGGCCTGCAGGCACCAAGTTGGCCTGCGTGCTGTCGCTGGTGTGGCTCCACGGCCCTTCCTCTAGGCTTTCAAGCCCTTGTACATATTCAGGTGTTTTACCTGGGAAGGGTGGGAACAGTTCAGCCGCAGCTGGCCTGGGGCTCAGCTCACGTTTACTCACAGATGCCTTGGCACGGTCCCCCAGCTTTGCAATGAGGACGCTCCTTGCGTGGGGTTGGGTTGCTGGCTGTATGGGAGATGGATCCCCACCTCTGACCAATTTCAGAATTGTTTACCGCTGGCGTAAGTGCCCTGATAGCGTTTTCCTCTGTATAACTCGTGTGTTCAGGTTTTTTTTTTCTTTTATGGTTCAAGTTAGATTTTATTCCTCTTTTATGTATTTATAGATATAAGCATGGAAATAATTCATTGCTATAAATACATCTGTGTGATGGGAAGAACTTTTTTCTTTTTTATTTTTAAATTTTATTTTTTAAAAATTTGAAATTTAAATTTATTTATTTTTTTATACAGCACGTTATTATTAGTTATGTATTTTATGCATATACATGTATACAGGTCAATCCCAATCTCCCAACTCATCCCACCACCACCACCCCATGGCTTCCCACACTTGGTGTCCATACGTTAGTTCTCTACCTCTGTGTCTCTATTTCTTCCCTGCAAACCAGTTCATCTGTACCATTTTTTAGGCTCCACATATATGCATTAATATACAATATTTGTTTTCCTCTTTCTGACTTACTTCATTCTGTATGACAGTCTCTCGATTCATCGATGTCTCTACAAATGACCCAGTTTCATTCCTTTTTATGGCCGAGTAATATTCCATTTTATATATGTACCACATCTTTATCCATTCATCTGTCTGTGGGCATTTAGGTGGCTTCTATTACCTGGCTATTGTAAATTGTGCTGCAACGAATATTGTGGTGAATGTGCCTTTTTGATTTACGGTTTTATCTGGGTATATGCCCAGAAGTGGGATTGCTGGATCAGATGGTAATTCTATTTCTAGTTTTTTTAAGGAAACTCCATACTGTTCTCCATAGTGACTGTATCAATTTACATTCCCACCAATAGTGGAAGAGGGCTCCTTTTGTCCACACCCTCCCCAGAATTGGTTGTTTGTAGATTTTCTGATGATGCCGATACTAACAAGTGTGAGGTGATACCTCATTGTAGTTTGATTTGCATTTCTCTAATAATTAGTGCTGTTGAGCAGCTTTTCATGTGCGTCTTGGCCATCTCTGTGTCTCCTTTGAAGAAACGTCTCTTTAGATCTTCTGCCCATTTTTGTATCGGTTGTTTGTTTTTTTAATATTAAGCTGCATGAGCTGTTTATATATATTGGAGATTAAACCTCTGTCCATTGATTCGTTTGCAACGATTTTCGCCCATTCTGCGGGATGCCGTTTTCCATTCCCGTTTTTTTTAACAACAAAGGAAAGAAAGGAAAAGAAGCAGAACACTAATATGCGTAAAATATGCCTTTTGAAACGGTCCTTTTGAAATATGGACGTGCTTTGAATTTTTTGGTCGATATGTGACCCCAGGATTTGTTTTCAGGGCAGGTGTCATTTACAGGCCTGCAATGATTTTGAATATCAACTGACCATTAGCGCTGGGATTAAAGATGCTGTTGTGTGAAACGGCCACAAGGTGGCAGCAGTTCTCCCTTACCAAATCTGGTTACTAGGGCAAGAGAGCCTCAGTGGAAGTGGTGTTCTAGATTGGAATTTAGAATGGAATGTACCAGGAGAAAGCCCCTCAAGTTTGTCTCACTACTTCTTGTTCGTGTTTTTAATTTAATTTTTTATTTTTTATTACAGCAAGTTTGATTACAATGTTTGGCTTGTTGTAGGTGTGGAAGATGTGGTTCTTTTACACATATACAGATTTCTGTTCTTCCTGGGATCCTTTTCCCATGTACGTTATGACAGAATGTTGAGTAGTCCACTCTTGGTATTCTGTAGGTCTTTGGTGATTATATATGTCACCTGTGTTTGTATATGTGTGTTAACCCCGGTATCGTAATGAAACCAATCCTCACAACTTTCCATTGGTGAACCATAAGTTTGTTTACTGAATCTGTGATTGCCCTTCTCCGTGGAAATATCTGCCCTGGTATCCATTTTTAGGTAACACCTATAAGTGATATGATATGATATGTGTCTTTCACTTTCTGACTTACTACAAGTCACGTGATTACTTCTAGACTCATCTACGGTTCTGCAAATGGCATTGTGTCCTTTTTTCCCTTGGCTTCTCTTCTGCCTTAGCGAGGTCCATTTTCAACAATGTGATTCCCTGAGGGTTGTGGATTAGCTGACCTGGGCAGCCTTACCCTGCCGGCCCGCCCTCCCCAGATGTGCCTCGTTGAGGTCAATATAAACAGAGCTCCAGGCAGCAATAGCCCCTGAAGCTGTGCCTGACTCCATATTCTCTGCCCCGTCAGCAGTCTCGGGGCTGTGCTGGTGGGAGGGAGTGAGGGGCCACAGCTTTGTGGGTGGCCCGGTGTTAGTGGGGCTCTGCTGGCCTTTCTGCAGGAGTTGCCAGGCTGACACGTGTAAAGAAGAGGATGTGTCACCAATACCTTCAGCTGGAATTTCTCTCCGGACAGAGGTGAGGAAGGAAAAAAGCAGTGGGTGCGGGAGAGGAGGGGTATCTCAGGCAGGGCAATGGAAAGCTTCCGGAAGAGCGTCCAGGGCCAGGACCACCCTGGCTGGCCTGCAGGCACCAAGTTGGCCTGCGTGCTGTCACTGGTGTGGCTCCACGGCCCTTCCTCTAGGCTTTCAAGCCCTTGTACATATTCAGGTGTTTTACCTGGGAAGGGTGGGAACAGTTCAGCAGCAGATGGCCTGGGGCTCAGCTCACATTTACTCACAGATGCCTCGGCACGGTCCCCCAGCTTTGCAATGAGGACGCTCCTTGCGTGGGGGTGGGTTGCTGGCTGTATGGGAGATGGTTCCCCACCTCTGACCAATTTCAGAATTGTTTACCACTGGAGCAAGTGCCCTGATAGGGTTTTGCTCTGTATAACTCGTGGGTTCAGTTTTTTTTTCTTTTATGGTTCAAGTTAGAATTTATTCCTCTTTTATGTATTTATAGATATAAGCATGGAAATAATTCATTCCTATAAATACATCTGTGAGACGGGAAGAACTTTTTTCTCTTTTATTTTTAAATTTTATTTTTTAAAATTTTGAAATTTAATTTAATTTATTTTTTTATACTGCACGTTATTATTAGTTATGTATTTTATGCATATACATGTATTCAGGTCAATCCCAATCTCCCAACTCATCCCACCACCACCACCCCATGGCTTCCCACACTTGGTGTCCATACGTTTGTTCTCTACCTCTGTGTCTCTATTTATTTCCTGCAAACCAGTTCATCTGTACCATTTTTTAGGCTCCACATATATGCATTAATATACAATATTTGTTTTCCACTTTCTGACTTACTTCATTCTGTATGACAGTCTCTCGATCCATCGATGTCTCTACAAATGACCCAGTTTCATTCCTTTTTATGGCCGAGTAATATTCCATTTTATATACGTACCACATCTTTATCCATTCATCTGTCTGTGGGCATTTAGGTTGCTTCCATTACCTGGCTATTGTAAATAGTGCTGCAACGAATATTGTGGTGAATGTGCCTTTTTGATTTACGGTTTTATCTGGGTATATGCCCAGAAGTGGGATTGCTGGATCAGATAGTAATTCTATTTCTAATTTTTTTAAGGAAACTCCATACTGTTCTCCATAGTGACTGTATCAATTTACATTCCCACCAATAGTGGAAGAGGGCTCCTTTTGTCCACACCCTCCCCAGAAATTGTTGTTTGTAGATTTTCTGATGATGCCGATTCTAACAGGTGTGAGGTGATACCTCATTGTAGTTTTGATTTGCATTTCTCTAATAATTAGTGCTGTTGAGCAGCTTTTCATGTGCGTCTTGGCCATCTCTGTGTCTCCTTTGAAGAAACGTCTCTTTAGATCTTCTGCCCATTTTTGTATTGGGTTGTTTGTTTTTTTAATATTAAGCTGCATGAGCTGTTTATATATATATTGGAGATTAAACCTCTGTCCATTGATTCGTTTGCAACGATTTTCGCCCATTCTGAGGGATTCCTTTTTCCATTCCCGATTTTTTTAACAAAAAAGGAAAGAAAGGAAAAGAAGCAGAACACTAATGTGCGTAAAATATGCCTTTTGAAACGGTCGTTTTGAAATATGGACGTCCTTTGAATTTTTTGGTCGATATGTGACCCCAGGATTTGTTTTCAGGGCAGGTGTCATTTACAGGCCTGCAATGATTTTGTATATCAACAGAACATTAGTGCTGGGATTAAAGCTGCTGTTGTGTGAAACGGCCACAAGGTGGCAGCAGTTCTCCCTTGCCAAATCTGGTTACTAGAGCAAGAGAGCCTCAATGGAAATGGTGTTCTAGATTGGAATTTAGAATGGAATGTGCCAGGAGAAAGCCCCTCAAGTTTGTCTCACTACTTCTTGTACGTGTTTTTAATTTAATTTTTTTTTTATTACAGCAAGTTTGATTACAATGTTTGGCTTGTTGTAGGTGTGGAAGATGTGGTTCTTTTACACATATACAGATGTCTGTTCTTCCTGGGATCCTTTTCCCATGTACGTTATGACAGAATGTTGAGTAGTCCTCTCTTGGTATTCTGTAGGACTTTGGTGATTATATATGTCACTGTGTTTGTATATGTCTGTTAACCCCGATATTGTAATGAAACCAATCCTCACACCTTTCCATTGGTGAACCATAAGTTTGTTTAATGAATCTGTGATTGCCCTTCTCCGTGGAAATATCTGCCCTGGTATCCATTTTTAGGTAACACTTATAAGTGATATGATATGATATGTGTCTTTCAATTTCTGACTTACTACAAGTCACGTGATTACTTGTAGACTCATCTACGGTGCTGCAAATGGCATTGTGTCCTTTTTCCCCTTGGCTTCTCTTCTGCCTTAGCGAGGTCCATTTTCAACAATGTAATTCCCTGAGGGTTGTGGATTAGCTGACCTGGGCAGCCTTACCCTGCCGGCCCGCCCGCCCCAGGTGTGACTCGTTGAGGTCAATATAAACAGCGCTCCAGGCAGCAATAGCCCCTGAAGCTCTGCCTGACTTCATATTCTCTGCCCCGTCAGCAGTCTCGGGGCTGTGCTGGTGGGAGGGAGTGAGGGGCCACAGCTTTGTGGGTGGCCCGGTGTGAGTGGGGCTCTGCTGGCCTTTCTGCAGGAGTTGCCAGGCAGCCGCCTGTAAAGAAGAGGATGTGTCACCCATACCTTCCGCTGGAATATCTCTCTGGACAGAGGTGAGGAAGGAAAAAAGCAGTGGGGGCCGGGACAGGAGGGGTATCTCAGGCAGGGCAATGGAAAGCTTCCGGAAGAGCTCCTGTGGCCAGGACCACTCTGGCTGGCCTGCAGGCACCAATTTGGCCTGCGTGCTGTCGCTTGTGTGGCTCCACGGCCCTTCCTCTAGGCTTTCAAACCCTTGTACATATTCAGGTGTTTTACCTGGAAAGGGTGGGAACAGTTCAGCAGCAGCTGGCCTGGGGCTCAGCTCACGTTTACTCACAGATGCCTTGGCACGGTCCCCCAGCTTTGCAATGAGGATGCTCCTTGCGTGGGGGGTGGGTTGCTGGCTGTATGGGAGATGGTTCCCCACCTCTGACCAATTTCAGAATTGTTTACCGCTGGAGCAAGTGCCCTGATAGGTTTTTCGTCTGTATAACTCGTGGGTTCACTTTTTTTTCTTTTATGGTTCAAGTTAGATTTTATTCCTCTTTTATGTATTTAAGGATATAAGCATGGAAATAATTCATTCCTATAAATACATCTCTGAGACAGGAAGAAATTTTTTCTGATTTATTTTTAAATTTTCTTTTTTAAAATTTTGAAATTTAATTTTATTTATTTTTTTATACAGCACGTTATTATTAATTATGTATTTTATGCATATACATGTATTCAGGTCAATTCCAGTCTCCCAACTCATCCCACCACCACCACCCCATGGCTTCCAACACTTGGTGTCCATACGTTTGTTCTCTACCTCTGTGTCTCTATTTCTTCCCTGCAAACCAGTTCATCCGTACCATTTTTTAGGCTCCACATATATGCATTAATATACAATATTTGTTTTCCACTTTCTGACTTACTTCATTCTGTATGACAGTCTCTCGATCCATCGATGTCTCTACAAATGACCCAGTTTCATTCCTTTTTATGGCCGAGTAATATTCCATTTTATATACGTACCACATCTTTATCCATTCATCTGTCTGTGGGCATTTAGGTTGCTTCCATTACCTGGCTATTGTAAATAGTGCTGCAACGAATATTGTGGTGAATGTGCCTTTTTGATTTACGGTTTTATCTGGGTATATGCCCAGAAGTGGGATTGCTGGATCAGATAGTAATTCTATTTCTAATTTTTTTAAGGAAACTCCATACTGTTCTCCATAGTGACTGTATCAATTTACATTCCCACCAATAGTGGAAGAGGGCTCCTTTTGTCCACACCCTCCCCAGAAATTGTTGTTTGTAGATTTTCTGATGATGCCGATTCTAACAGGTGTGAGGTGATACCTCATTGTAGTTTTGATTTGCATTTCTCTAATAATTAGTGCTGTTGAGCAGCTTTTCATGTGCGTCTTGGCCATCTCTGTGTCTCCTTTGAAGAAACATCTCTTTAGATCTCTTGCGCATTTTTGTATTGGGTTGTTTGTTTTTTTAATATTAAGCTGCATGAGCTGTTTATATATATTGGAGATTAAACCTCTGTCCATTGATTCGTTTGCAACGATTTTCGCCCATTCTGAGGGATGCCTTTTTCCATTCCCGTTTTTTTCTAACAAAAAAGGAAAGAAAGGAAAAGAAGCAGAACACTAATGTGCGTAAAATATGCCTTTTGAAACGGTCGTTTTGAAATATGGACGTGCTTTGAAGTTTTTGGTCGATATGTGACCCCAGGATTTGTTTTCAGGGCAGGTGTCATTTACAGGCCTGCAATGATTTTGAATATCAACTGACCATTAGCGCTGGGATTAAAGCTGCTGTTGTGTGAAACGGCCACAAGGTGGCAGCAGTTCTCCCTTACCAAATCTGGTTACTAGGGCAAGAGAGCCTCAGTGGAAGTGGTGTTCTAGATTGGAATTTAGAATGGAATGTTTCAGGAGAAAGCCCCTCAAGTTTGTCTCACTACTTCTTGTTCGTGTTTTTAATTTATTTTTTTTTTATTTTTTATTACAGCAAGTTTGATTACAATGTTTGGCTTGTTGTAGGTGTGGAAGATGTGGTTCTTTTACACATATACAGATGTCTGTTCTTCCTTGGATCCTTTTCCCATGTACGTTATGACAGAATGTTGAGTAGTCCACTCTTGGTATTCTGTAGGTCTTTGGTGATTATATATGTCACCTGTGTTTGTATATGTGTGTTAACCACGATATCCTAATGAAACCAATCCTCACACCTTTCCATTGGTGAACCATAAGTTTGTTTACTGAATCTGTGATTGCCCTTCTCCGTGGAAATATCTGCCCTGGTATCCATTTTTAGGTAACACTTATAAGTGATATGATATGATATGTGTCTTTCACTTTCTGACTTACTACAAGTCACGTGATTACTTCTAGACTCATCTACGGTTCTGCAAATGGCATTGTGTCCTTTTTTCCCTTGGCTTCTCTTCTGCCTTAGCGAGGTCCATTTTCAACAATGTGATTCCCTGAGGGTTGTGGATTAGCTGACCTGGGCAGCCTTACCCTGCCGCCCGCCCTCCCCAGATGTGCCTCGTTGAGGTCAATATAAACAGAGCTCCAGGCAGCAATAGCCCCTGAAGCTGTGCCTGACTCCATATTCTCTGCCCCGTCAGCAGTCTCGGGGCTGTGCTGGTGGGAGGGAGTGAGGGGCCACAGCTTTGTGGGTGGACCGGTGTTAGTGGGGCTCTGCTGGCCTTTCTGCAGGAGTTGCCAGGCTGACACGTGTAAAGAAGAGGATGTGTCACCCATACCTTCAGCTGGAATTTCTCTCTGGACAGAGGTGAGGAAGGAAAAAAGCAGTGGGTGCGGGAGAGGAGGGGTATCTCAGGCAGGGCAATGGAAAGCTTCCGGAAGAGCGTCCAGGGCCAGGACCACCCTGGCTGGCCTGCAGGCACCAAGTTGGCCTGCGTGCTGTCACTGGTGTGGCTCCACGGCCCTTCCTCTAGGCTTTCAAGCCCTTGTACATATTCAGGTGTTTTACCTGGGAAGGGTGGGAACAGTTCAGCAGCAGCTGGCCTGGGGCTCAGCTCACATTTACTCACAGATGCCTCGGCACGGTCCCCCAGCTTTGCAATGAGGACGCTCCTTGCGTGGGGGGTGGGTTGCTGGCTGTATGGGAGATGGTTCCCCACCTCTGACCAATTTCAGTATTGTTTACCGCTGGAGCAAGTGCCCTGATAGGGTTTTCCTCTGTATAACTCGTGGGTTCACTTTTTTTTTCTTTTATGGTTCAAGTTAGATTTTATTCCTCTTTTATGTATTTATAGATATAAGCATGGAAATAATTCATTCCTATAAATACATCTGTGTGATGGGAAGAACTTTTTTCTCTTTTATTTTTAAATTTTATTTTTTAAAATTTTGAAATTTAATTTTATTTATTTTTTTTTATACAGCACGTTATTATTAGTTATATATTTTATGCATATATATGTATTCAGGTCAATCCCAATCTCCCAACTCATCCCACCACCACCACCCCATGGCTTCCCACACTTGGTGTCCATACGTTTGTTCTCTACCTCTGTGTCTCTATTTCTTCCCTGAAAACCAGTTCATCTGTACCATATTTTAGGCTCCACATATATGCATTAATATACAATATTTGTTTTCCACTTTCTGACTTACTTCATTCTGTATGACAGTCTCTCGATCCATCGATGTCTCTACAAATGACCCAGTTTCATTCCTTTTTATGGCCGAGTAATATTCCATTTTATATACGTACCACATCTTTATCCATTCATCTGTCTGTGGGCATTTAGGTTGCTTCCATTACCTGGCTATTGTAAATAGTGCTGCAATGAACATTGTGGTGAATGTGCCTTTTTGATTTACGGTTTTCTCTGGATATATGCCCAGAAGTGGGATTGCTGGATCAGATGGTAATTCTATTTCTAGTTTTTTTAAGGAAACTCCATACTGTTCTCCATAGAGACTGTATCAATTTACATTCCCACCAATAGTGGAAGAGGGCTCCTTTTGTCCACACCCTCCCCAGAATTGGTTGTTTGTAGATTTTCTGATGATGCCGATTCTAACGGGTGTGAGGTGATACCTCATTGTAGTTTTGATTTGCATTTCTCTAATAATTAGTGCTGTTGAGCAGCTTTTCATGTGCGTCTTGGCCACCTCTGCGTCTCCTTTGAAGAAACGTCTCTTTAGATCTTCTGCCCATTTTTGTATTGGGTTGTTTGTTTTTTTAATATTAAGCTGCATGAGCTGTTTATATATATTGGAGATTAAACCTCTGTCCATTGATTCGTTTGCAACGATTTTCGCCCATTCTGAGGGATGCCTTTTTCCATTCCCGTGTTTTTTAACAAAAAAGGAAAGAAAGGAAAAGAAGCAGAACACTAATGTGCATAAAATATGCCTTTTGAAACGGTCCTTTTGAAATATGGACGTCCTTTGTATTTTTTGGTCGATATGTGACCCCAGGATTTGTTTTCAGGGCAGGTGTCATTTACAGGCCTGCAATGATTTTGAATATCAACTGACCATTAGCGCTGGGATTAAAGCTGCTGTTGTGTGAAACGGCCACAAGGTGGCAGCAGTTCTCCCTTACCAAATCTGGTTACTAGGGCAAGAGAGCCTCAGTGGAAGTGGTGTTCTAGATTGGAATTTTGAATGGAATGTGCCAGGAGAAAGCCCCTCAAGTTTGTCTCACTACTTCTTGTTCGTGTTTTTAATTTAATTTTTTTTATTTTTTATTACAGCAAGTTTGATTACAATGTTTGGCTTGTTGTAGGTGTGGAAGATGTGGTTCTTTTACACATATACAGATGTCTGTTCTTCCTTGGATCCTTTTCCCATGTACGTTATGACAGAATGTTGAGTAGTCCTCTCTTGGTATTCTGTAGGTCTTTGGTGATTATATATGTCACCTGTGTTTTTATATGTCTATTATCCCCGATATTTTAATGAAACCAATCCTCACACCTTTCCATTGGTGAACCCTAAGTTTGTTTAATGAATCTGTGATTGCCCTTCTCCGTGGAAATATCTGCCCTGGTATCCATTTTTAGGTAACACTTATAAGTGATATGATATGATATGTGTCTTTCAATTTCTGACTTACTACAAGTCACGTGATTACTTCTAGACTCATCTACGGTGCTGCAAATGGCATTGTGTCCTTTTTTCCCTTGGCTTCTCTTCTGCCTTAGCGAGGTCCATTTTCAACAATGTGATTCCCTGAGGGTTGTGGATTAGCTGACCTGGGCAGCCTTACCCTGCCGGCCCACCCGCCCCAGGTGTGACTCGTTGAGGTCAATATAAACAGCGCTCCAGGCAGCAATAGCCCCTGAAGCTCTGCCTGACTCCATATTCTCTGCCCCGTCAGCAGTCACGGGGCTGTGCTGGTGGGAGGGAGTGAGGGGCCACAGCTTTGTGGGTGGCCCGGTGTGAGTGGGGCTCTGCTGGCCTTTCTGCAGGAGTTGCCAGGCAGCCGCCTGTAAAGAAGAGGTTGTGTCACCCATACCTTCCGCTGGAATATCTCTCTGGACAGAGGTGAGGAAGGAAAAAAGCAGTGGGGGCCGGGACAGGAGGGGTATCTCAGGCAGGGCAATGGAAAGCTTCTGGAAGAGCTCCTGTGGCCAGGACCACTCTGGCTGGCCTGCAGGCACCAAGTTGGCCTGCGTGCTGTCGCTGGTGTGGCTCCACGGCCCTTCCTCTAGGCTTTCAAGCCCTTGTACATATTCAGGTGTTTTACCTGGGAAGGGTGGGAACAGTTCAGCCGCAGCTGGCCTGGGGCTCAGCTCACGTTTACTCACAGATGCCTTGGCACGGTCCCCCAGCTTTGCAATGAGGACGCTCCTTGCGTGGGGTTGGGTTGCTGGCTGTATGGGAGATGGATCCCCACCTCTGACCAATTTCAGAATTGTTTACCACTGGCGTAAGTGCCCTGATAGCGTTTTCCTCTGTATAACTCGTGTGTTCAGGTTTTTTTTTTCTTTTATGGTTCAAGTTAGATTTTATTCCTCTTTTATGTATTTATAGATATAAGCATGGAAATAATTCATTCCTATAAATACATCTGTGTGATGGGAAGAACTTTTTTCTTTTTTATTTTTAAATTTTATTTTTTAAAAATTTGAAATTTAAATTTATTTATTTTTTTATACAGCACGTTATTATTAGTTATGTATTTTATGCATATACATGTATACAGGTCAATCCCAATCTCCCAACTCATCCCACCACCACCACCCCATGGCTTCCCACACTTGGTGTCCATACGTTAGTTCTCTACCTCTGTGTCTCTATTTCTTCCCTGCAAACCAGTTCATCTGTACCATTTTTTAGGCTCCACATATATGCATTAATATACAATATTTGTTTTCCTCTTTCTGACTTACTTCATTCTGTATGACAGTCTCTCGATTCATCGATGTCTCTACAAATGACCCAGTTTCATTCCTTTTTATGGCCGAGTAATATTCCATTTTATATATGTACCACATCTTTATCCATTCATCTGTCTGTGGGCATTTAGGTGGCTTCTATTACCTGGCTATTGTAAATTGTGCTGCAACGAATATTGTGGTGAATGTGCCTTTTTGATTTACGGTTTTATCTGGGTATATGCCCAGAAGTGGGATTGCTGGATCAGATGGTAATTCTATTTCTAGTTTTTTTAAGGAAACTCCATACTGTTCTCCATAGTGACTGTATCAATTTACATTCCCACCAATAGTGGAAGAGGGCTCCTTTTGTCCACACCCTCCCCAGAATTGGTTGTTTGTAGATTTTCTGATGATGCCGATACTAACAAGTGTGAGGTGATACCTCATTGTAGTTTGATTTGCATTTCTCTAATAATTAGTGCTGTTGAGCAGCTTTTCATGTGCGTCTTGGCCATCTCTGTGTCTCCTTTGAAGAAACGTCTCTTTAGATCTTCTGCCCATTTTTGTATCGGTTGTTTGTTTTTTTAATATTAAGCTGCATGAGCTGTTTATATATATTGGAGATTAAACCTCTGTCCATTGATTCGTTTGCAACGATTTTCGCCCATTCTGCGGGATGCCGTTTTCCATTCCCGTTTTTTTTAACAACAAAGGAAAGAAAGGAAAAGAAGCAGAACACTAATATGCGTAAAATATGCCTTTTGAAACGGTCCTTTTGAAATATGGACGTGCTTTGAATTTTTTGGTCGATATGTGACCCCAGGATTTGTTTTCAGGGCAGGTGTCATTTACAGGCCTGCAATGATTTTGAATATCAACTGACCATTAGCGCTGGGATTAAAGATGCTGTTGTGTGAAACGGCCACAAGGTGGCAGCAGTTCTCCCTTACCAAATCTGGTTACTAGGGCAAGAGAGCCTCAGTGGAAGTGGTGTTCTAGATTGGAATTTAGAATGGAATGTACCAGGAGAAAGCCCCTCAAGTTTGTCTCACTACTTCTTGTTCGTGTTTTTAATTTAATTTTTTATTTTTTATTACAGCAAGTTTGATTACAATGTTTGGCTTGTTGTAGGTGTGGAAGATGTGGTTCTTTTACACATATACAGATTTCTGTTCTTCCTGGGATCCTTTTCCCATGTACGTTATGACAGAATGTTGAGTAGTCCACTCTTGGTATTCTGTAGGTCTTTGGTGATTATATATGTCACCTGTGTTTGTATATGTGTGTTAACCCCGGTATCGTAATGAAACCAATCCTCACAACTTTCCATTGGTGAACCATAAGTTTGTTTACTGAATCTGTGATTGCCCTTCTCCGTGGAAATATCTGCCCTGGTATCCATTTTTAGGTAACACCTATAAGTGATATGATATGATATGTGTCTTTCACTTTCTGACTTACTACAAGTCACGTGATTACTTCTAGACTCATCTACGGTTCTGCAAATGGCATTGTGTCCTTTTTTCCCTTGGCTTCTCTTCTGCCTTAGCGAGGTCCATTTTCAACAATGTGATTCCCTGAGGGTTGTGGATTAGCTGACCTGGGCAGCCTTACCCTGCCGGCCCGCCCTCCCCAGATGTGCCTCGTTGAGGTCAATATAAACAGAGCTCCAGGCAGCAATAGCCCCTGAAGCTGTGCCTGACTCCATATTCTCTGCCCCGTCAGCAGTCTCGGGGCTGTGCTGGTGGGAGGGAGTGAGGGGCCACAGCTTTGTGGGTGGCCCGGTGTTAGTGGGGCTCTGCTGGCCTTTCTGCAGGAGTTGCCAGGCTGACACGTGTAAAGAAGAGGATGTGTCACCCATACCTTCAGCTGGAATTTCTCTCCGGACAGAGGTGAGGAAGGAAAAAAGCAGTGGGTGCGGGAGAGGAGGGGTATCTCAGGCAGGGCAATGGAAAGCTTCCGGAAGAGCGTCCAGGGCCAGGACCACCCTGGCTGGCCTGCAGGCACCAAGTTGGCCTGCGTGCTGTCACTGGTGTGGCTCCACGGCCCTTCCTCTAGGCTTTCAAGCCCTTGTACATATTCAGGTGTTTTACCTGGGAAGGGTGGGAACAGTTCAGCAGCAGATGGCCTGGGGCTCAGCTCACATTTACTCACAGATGCCTCGGCACGGTCCCCCAGCTTTGCAATGAGGACGCTCCTTGCGTGGGGGTGGGTTGCTGGCTGTATGGGAGATGGTTCCCCACCTCTGACCAATTTCAGAATTGTTTACCACTGGAGCAAGTGCCCTGATAGGGTTTTGCTCTGTATAACTCGTGGGTTCAGTTTTTTTTTCTTTTATGGTTCAAGTTAGAATTTATTCCTCTTTTATGTATTTATAGATATAAGCATGGAAATAATTCATTCCTATAAATACATCTGTGAGACGGGAAGAACTTTTTTCTCTTTTATTTTTAAATTTTATTTTTTAAAATTTTGAAATTTAATTTAATTTATTTTTTTATACTGCACGTTATTATTAGTTATGTATTTTATGCATATACATGTATTCAGGTCAATCCCAATCTCCCAACTCATCCCACCACCACCACCCCATGGCTTCCCACACTTGGTGTCCATACGTTTGTTCTCTACCTCTGTGTCTCTATTTATTTCCTGCAAACCAGTTCATCTGTACCATTTTTTAGGCTCCACATATATGCATTAATATACAATATTTGTTTTCCACTTTCTGACTTACTTCATTCTGTATGACAGTCTCTCGATCCATCGATGTCTCTACAAATGACCCAGTTTCATTCCTTTTTATGGCCGAGTAATATTCCATTTTATATACGTACCACATCTTTATCCATTCATCTGTCTGTGGGCATTTAGGTTGCTTCCATTACCTGGCTATTGTAAATAGTGCTGCAACGAATATTGTGGTGAATGTGCCTTTTTGATTTACGGTTTTATCTGGGTATATGACCAGAAGTGGGATTGCTGGATCAGATAGTAATTCTATTTCTAATTTTTTTAAGGAAACTCCATACTGTTCTCCATAGTGACTGTATCAATTTACATTCCCACCAATAGTGGAAGAGGGCTCCTTTTGTCCACACCCTCCCCAGAAATTGTTGTTTGTAGATTTTCTGATGATGCCGATTCTAACAGGTGTGAGGTGATACCTCATTGTAGTTTTGATTTGCATTTCTCTAATAATTAGTGCTGTTGAGCAGCTTTTCATGTGCGTCTTGGCCATCTCTGTGTCTCCTTTGAAGAAACGTCTCTTTAGATCTTCTGCCCATTTTTGTATTGGGTTGTTTGTTTTTTTAATATTAAGCTGCATGTGCTGTTTATATATATATTGGAGATTAAACCTCTGTCCATTGATTCGTTTGCAACGATTTTCGCCCATTCTGAGGGATTCCTTTTTCCATTCCCGATTTTTTTAACAAAAAAGGAAAGAAAGGAAAAGAAGCAGAACACTAATGTGCGTAAAATATGCCTTTTGAAACGGTCGTTTTGAAATATGGACGTCCTTTGAATTTTTTGGTCGATATGTGACCCCAGGATTTGTTTTCAGGGCAGGTGTCATTTACAGGCCTGCAATGATTTTGTATATCAACAGAACATTAGTGCTGGGATTAAAGCTGCTGTTGTGTGAAACGGCCACAAGGTGGCAGCAGTTCTCCCTTGCCAAATCTGGTTACTAGAGCAAGAGAGCCTCAATGGAAATGGTGTTCTAGATTGGAATTTAGAATGGAATGTGCCAGGAGAAAGCCCCTCAAGTTTGTCTCACTACTTCTTGTACGTGTTTTTAATTTAATTTTTTTTTTTATTACAGCAAGTTTGATTACAATGTTTGGCTTGTTGTAGGTGTGGAAGATGTGGTTCTTTTACACATATACAGATGTCTGTTCTTCCTGGGATCCTTTTCCCGTGTACGTTATGACAGAATGTTGAGTAGTCCTCTCTTGGTATTCTGTAGGACTTTGGTGATTATATATGTCACTGTGTTTGTATATGTCTGTTAACCCCGATATTGTAATGAAACCAATCCTCACACCTTTCCATTGGTGAACCATAAGTTTGTTTAATGAATCTGTGATTGCCCTTCTCCGTGGAAATATCTGCCCTGGTATCCATTTTTAGGTAACACTTATAAGTGATATGATATGATATGTGTCTTTCAATTTCTGACTTACTACAAGTCACGTGATTACTTGTAGACTCATCTACGGTGCTGCAAATGGCATTGTGTCCTTTTTCCCCTTGGCTTCTCTTCTGCCTTAGCGAGGTCCATTTTCAACAATGTAATTCCCTGAGGGTTGTGGATTAGCTGACCTGGGCAGCCTTACCCTGCCGGCCCGCCCGCCCCAGGTGTGACTCGTTGAGGTCAATATAAACAGCGCTCCAGGCAGCAATAGCCCCTGAAGCTCTGCCTGACTTCATATTCTCTGCCCCGTCAGCAGTCTCGGGGCTGTGCTGGTGGGAGGGAGTGAGGGGCCACAGCTTTGTGGGTGGCCCGGTGTGAGTGGGGCTCTGCTGGCCTTTCTGCAGGAGTTGCCAGGCAGCCGCCTGTAAAGAAGAGGATGTGTCACCCATACCTTCCGCTGGAATATCTCTCTGGACAGAGGTGAGGAAGGAAAAAAGCAGTGGGGGCCGGGACAGGAGGGGTATCTCAGGCAGGGCAATGGAAAGCTTCCGGAAGAGCTCCTGTGGCCAGGACCACTCTGGCTGGCATGCAGGCACCAAGTTGGCCTGCGTGCTGTCGCTTGTGTGGCTCCACGGCCCTTCCTCTAGGCTTTCAAACCCTTGTACATATTCAGGTGTTTTACCTGGAAAGGGTGGGAACAGTTCAGCAGCAGCTGGCCTGGGGCTCAGCTCACGTTTACTCACAGATGCCTTGGCACGGTCCCCCAGCTTTGCAATGAGGACGCTCCTTGCGTGGGGGGTGGGTTGCTGGCTGTATGGGAGATGGTTCCCCACCTCTGACCAATTTCAGAATTGTTTACCGCTGGAGCAAGTGCCCTGATAGGTTTTTCATCTGTATAACTCGTGGGTTCACTTTTTTTTCTTTTATGGTTCAAGTTAGATTTTATTCCTCTTTTATGTATTTAAGGATAGAAGCATGGAAATAATTCATTCCTATAAATACATCTCTGAGACAGGAAGAAATTTTTTCTGATTTATTTTTAAATTTTCTTTTTTAAAATTTTGAAATTTAATTTTATTTATTTTTTTATACAGCACGTTATTATTAATTATGTATTTTATGCATATACATGTATTCAGGTCAATTCCAGTCTCCCAAATCATCCCACCACCACCACCCCATGGCTTCCAACACTTGGTGTCCATACGTTTGTTCTCTACCTCTGTGTCTCTATTTCTTCCCTGCAAACCAGTTCATCCGTACCATTTTTTAGGCTCCACATATATGCATTAATATACAATATTTGTTTTCCACTTTCTGACTTACTTCATTCTGTATGACAGTCTCTCGATCCATCGATGTCTCTACAAATGACCCAGTTTCATTCCTTTTTATGGCCGAGTAATATTCCATTTTATATACGTACCACATCTTTATCCATTCATCTGTCTGTGGGCATTTATGTTGCTTCCATTACCTGGCTATTGTAAATAGTGCTGCAACGAATATTGTGGTGAATGTGCCTTTTTGATTTACGGTTTTCTCTGGGTATATGCCCAGAAGTGGGATTGCTGGATCAGATAGTAATTCTATTTCTAATTTTTTTAAGGAAACTCCATACTGTTCTCCATAGTGACTGTATCAATTTACATTCCCACCAATAGTGGAAGAGGGCTCCTTTTGTCCACACCCTCCCCAGAAATTGTTGTTTGTAGATTTTCTGATGATGCCAATTCTAACAGGTGTGAGGTGATACCTCATTGTAGTTTTGATTTGCATTTCTCTAATAATTAGTGCTGTTGAGCAGCTTTTCATGTGCGTCTTGGCCATCTCTGTGTCTCCTTTGAAGAAACATCTCTTTAGATCTCTTGCGCATTTTTGTATTGGGTTGTTTGTTTTTTTAATATTAAGCTGCATGAGCTGTTTATATATATTGGAGATTAAACCTCTGTCCATTGATTCGTTTGCAACGATTTTCGCCCATTCTGAGGGATGCCTTTTTCCATTCCCGTTTTTTTCTAACAAAAAAGGAAAGAAAGGAAAAGAAGCAGAACACTAATGTGCGTAAAATATGCCTTTTGAAACGGTCGTTTTGAAATATGGACGTGCTTTGAAGTTTTTGGTCGATATGTGACCCCAGGATTTGTTTTCAGGGCAGGTGTCATTTACAGGCCTGCAATGATTTTGAATATCAACTGACCATTAGCGCTGGGATTAAAGCTGCTGTTGTGTGAAACGGCCACAAGGTGGCAGCAGTTCTCCCTTACCAAATCTGGTTACTAGGGCAAGAGAGCCTCAGTGGAAGTGGTGTTCTAGATTGGAATTTAGAATGGAATGTTTCAGGAGAAAGCCCCTCAAGTTTGTCTCACTACTTCTTGTTCGTGTTTTTAATTTATTTTTTTTTTTATTTTTTATTACAGCAAGTTTGATTACAATGTTTGGCTTGTTGTAGGTGTGGAAGATGTGGTTCTTTTACACATATACAGATGTCTGTTCTTCCTTGGATCCTTTTCCCATGTACGTTATGACAGAATGTTGAGTAGTCCACTCTTGGTATTCTGTAGGTCTTTGGTGATTATATATGTCACCTGTGTTTGTATATGTGTGTTAACCACGATATCCTAATGAAACCAATCCTCACACCTTTCCATTGGTGAACCATAAGTTTGTTTACTGAATCTGTGATTGCCCTTCTCCGTGGAAATATCTGCCCTGGTATCCATTTTTAGGTAACACTTATAAGTGATATGATATGATATGTGTCTTTCACTTTCTGACTTACTACAAGTCACGTGATTACTTCTAGACTCATCTACGGTTCTGCAAATGGCATTGTGTCCTTTTTTCCCTTGGCTTCTCTTCTGCCTTAGCGAGGTCCATTTTCAACAATGTGATTCCCTGAGGGTTGTGGATTAGCTGACCTGGGCAGCCTTACCCTGCCGCCCGCCCTCCCCAGATGTGCCTCGTTGAGGTCAATATAAACAGAGCTCCAGGCAGCAATAGCCCCTGAAGCTGTGCCTGACTCCATATTCTCTGCCCCGTCAGCAGTCTCGGGGCTGTGCTGGTGGGAGGGAGTGAGGGGCCACAGCTTTGTGGGTGGACCGGTGTTAGTGGGGCTCTGCTGGCCTTTCTGCAGGAGTTGCCAGGCTGACACGTGTAAAGAAGAGGATGTGTCACCCATACCTTCAGCTGGAATTTCTCTCTGGACAGAGGTGAGGAAGGAAAAAAGCAGTGGGGGCCAGGACAGGAGGGGTATCTCAGGCAGGGCAATGGAAAGCTTCCGGAAGAGCGTCCAGGGCCAGGACCACCCTGGCTGGCCTGCAGGCACCAAGTTGGCCTGCGTGCTGTCACTGGTGTGGCTCCACGGCCCTTCCTCTAGGCTTTCAAGCCCTTGTACATATTCAGGTGTTTTACCTGGGAAGGGTGGGAACAGTTCAGCAGCAGCTGGCCTGGGGCTCAGCTCACATTTACTCACAGATGCCTCGGCACGGTCCCCCAGCTTTGCAATGAGGACGCTCCTTGCGTGGGGGGTGGGTTGCTGGCTGTATGGGAGATGGTTCCCCACCTCTGACCAATTTCAGTATTGTTTACCGCTGGAGCAAGTGCCCTGATAGGGTTTTCCTCTGTATAACTCGTGGGTTCACTTTTTTTTTCTTTTATGGTTCAAGTTAGATTTTATTCCTCTTTTATGTATTTATAGATATAAGCATGGAAATAATTCATTCCTATAAATACATCTGTGTGATGGGAAGAACTTTTTTCTCTTTTATTTTTAAATTTTATTTTTTAAAATTTTGAAATTTAATTTTATTTATTTTTTTTATACAGCACGTTATTATTAGATATGTATTTTATGCATATATATGTATTCAGGTCAATCCCAATCTCCCAACTCATCCCACCACCACCACCCCATGGCTTCCCACACTTGGTGTCCATACGTTTGTTCTCTACCTCTGTGTCTCTATTTCTTCCCTGAAAACCAGTTCATCTGTACCATATTTTAGGCTCCACATATATGCATTAATATACAATATTTGTTTTCCACTTTCTGACTTACTTCATTCTGTATGACAGTCTCTCGATCCATCGATGTCTCTACAAATGACCCAGTTTCATTCCTTTTTATGGCCGAGTAATATTCCATTTTATATACGTACCACATCTTTATCCATTCATCTGTCTGTGGGCATTTAGGTTGCTTCCATTACCTGGCTATTGTAAATAGTGCTGCAATGAACATTGTGGTGAATGTGCCTTTTTGATTTACGGTTTTCTCTGGGTATATGCCCAGAAGTGGGATTGCTGGATCAGATGGTAATTCTATTTCTAGTTTTTTTAAGGAAACTCCATACTGTTCTCCATAGAGACTGTATCAATTTACATTCCCACCAATAGTGGAAGAGGGCTCCTTTTGTCCACACCCTCCCAAGAATTGGTTGTTTGTAGATTTTCTGATGATGCCGATTCTAACGGGTGTGAGGTGATACCTCATTGTAGTTTTGATTTGCATTTCTCTAATAATTAGTGCTGTTGAGCAGCTTTTCATGTGCGTCTTGGCCACCTCTGCGTCTCCTTTGAAGAAACGTCTCTTTAGATCTTCTGCCCATTTTTGTATTGGGTTGTTTGTTTTTTTAATATTAAGCTGCATGAGCTGTTTATATATATTGGAGATTAAACCTCTGTCCATTGATTCGTTTGCAACGATTTTCGCCCATTCTGAGGGATGCCTTTTTCCATTCCCGTGTTTTTTAACAAAAAAGGAAAGAAAGGAAAAGAAGCAGAACACTAATGTGCATAAAATATGCCTTTTGAAACGGTCCTTTTGAAATATGGACGTCCTTTGTATTTTTTGGTCGATATGTGACCCCAGGATTTGTTTTCAGGGCAGGTGTCATTTACAGGCCTGCAATGATTTTGAATATCAACTGACCATTAGCGCTGGGATTAAAGCTGCTGTTGTGTGAAACGGCCACAAGGTGGCAGCAGTTCTCCCTTACCAAATCTGGTTACTAGGGCAAGAGAGCCTCAGTGGAAGTGGTGTTCTAGATTGGAATTTTGAATGGAATGTGCCAGGAGAAAGCCCCTCAAGTTTGTCTCACTACTTCTTGTTCGTGTTTTTAATTTAATTTTTTTTATTTTTTATTACAGCAAGTTTGATTACAATGTTTGGCTTGTTGTAGGTGTGGAAGATGTGGTTCTTTTACACATATACAGACGTCTGTTCTTCCTTGGATCCTTTTCCCATGTACGTTATGACAGAATGTTGAGTAGTCCTCTCTTGGTATTCTGTAGGTCTTTGGTGATTATATATGTCACCTGTGTTTTTATATGTCTATTATCCCCGATATTTTAATGAAACCAATCCTCACACCTTTCCATTGGTGAACCCTAAGTTTCTTTAATGAATCTGTGATTGCCCTTCTCCGTGGAAATATCTGCCCTGGTATCCATTTTTAGGTAACACTTATAAGTGATATGATATGATATGTGTCTTTCAATTTCTGACTTACTACAAGTCACGTGATTACTTCTAGACTCATCTACGGTGCTGCAAATGGCATTGTGTCCATTTTTCCCTTGGCTTCTCTTCTGCCTTAGCGAGGTCCATTTTCAACAATGTGATTCCCTGAGGGTTGTGGATTAGCTGACCTGGGCAGCCTTACCCTGCCGGCCCACCCGCCCCAGGTGTGACTCGTTGAGGTCAATATAAACAGCGCTCCAGGCAGCAATAGCCCCTGAAGCTCTGCCTGACTCCATATTCTCTGCCCCGTCAGCAGTCTCGGGGCTGTGCTGGTGGGAGGGAGTGAGGGGCCACAGCTTTGTGGGTGGCCCGGTGTGAGTGGGGCTCTGCTGGCCTTTCTGCAGGAGTTGCCAGGCAGCCGCCTGTAAAGAAGAGGTTGTGTCACCCATACCTTCCGCTGGAATATCTCTCTGGACAGAGGTGAGGAAGGAAAAAAGCAGTGGGGGCCGGGACAGGAGGGGTATCTCAGGCAGGGCAATGGAAAGCTTCTGGAAGAGCTCCTGTGGCCAGGACCACACTGGCTGGCCTGCAGGCACCAAGTTGGCCTGCGTGCTGTCGCTGGTGTGGCTCCACGGCCCTTCCTCTAGGCTTTCAAGCCCTTGTACATATTCAGGTGTTTTACCTGGGAAGGGTGGGAACAGTTCAGCCGCAGCTGGCCTGGGGCTCAGCTCACGTTTACTCACAGATGCCTTGGCACGGTCCCCCAGCTTTGCAATGAGGACGCTCCTTGCGTGGGGTTGGGTTGCTGGCTGTATGGGAGATGGATCCCCACCTCTGACCAATTTCAGAATTGTTTACCGCTGGCGTAAGTGCCCTGATAGCGTTTTCCTCTGTATAACTCGTGTGTTCAGGTTTTTTTTTTCTTTTATGGTTCAAGTTAGATTTTATTCCTCTTTTATGTATTTATAGATATAAGCATGGAAATAATTCATTCCTATAAATACATCTGTGTGATGGGAAGAACTTTTTTCTTTTTTATTTTTAAATTTTATTTTTTAAAAATTTGAAATTTAAATTTATTTATTTTTTTATACAGCACGTTATTATTAGTTATGTATTTTATGCATATACATGTATACAGGTCAATCCCAATCTCCCAACTCATCCCACCACCACCACCCCATGGCTTCCCACACTTGGTGTCCATACGTTAGTTCTCTACCTCTGTGTCTCTATTTCTTCCCTGCAAACCAGTTCATCTGTACCATTTTTTAGGCTCCACATATATGCATTAATATACAATATTTGTTTTCCTCTTTCTGACTTACTTCATTCTGTATGACAGTCTCTCGATTCATCGATGTCTCTACAAATGACCCAGTTTCATTCCTTTTTATGGCCGAGTAATATTCCATTTTATATATGTACCACATCTTTATCCATTCATCTGTCTGTGGGCATTTAGGTGGCTTCTATTACCTGGCTATTGTAAATTGTGCTGCAACGAATATTGTGGTGAATGTGCCTTTTTGATTTACAGTTTTATCTGGGTATATGCCCAGAAGTGGGATTGCTGGATCAGATGGTAATTCTATTTCTAGTTTTTTTAAGGAAACTCCATACTGTTCTCCATAGTGACTGTATCAATTTACATTCCCACCAATAGTGGAAGAGGGCTCCTTTTGTCCACACCCTCCCCAGAATTGGTTGTTTGTAGATTTTCTGATGATGCCGATACTAACAAGTGTGAGGTGATACCTCATTGTAGTTTGATTTGCATTTCTCTAATAATTAGTGCTGTTGAGCAGCTTTTCATGTGCGTCTTGGCCATCTCTGTGTCTCCTTTGAAGAAACGTCTCTTTAGATCTTCTGCCCATTTTTGTATCGGTTGTTTGTTTTTTTAATATTAAGCTGCATGAGCTGTTTATATATATTGGAGATTAAACCTCTGTCCATTGATTCGTTTGCAACGATTTTCGCCCATTCTGCGGGATGCCGTTTTCCATTCCCGTTTTTTTTAACAACAAAGGAAAGAAAGGAAAAGAAGCAGAACACTAATATGCGTAAAATATGCCTTTTGAAACGGTCCTTTTGAAATATGGACGTGCTTTGAATTTTTTGGTCGATATGTGACCCCAGGATTTGTTTTCAGGGCAGGTGTCATTTACAGGCCTGCAATGATTTTGAATATCAACTGACCATTAGCGCTGGGATTAAAGATGCTGTTGTGTGAAACGGCCACAAGGTGGCAGCAGTTCTCCCTTACCAAATCTGGTTACTAGGGCAAGAGAGCCTCAGTGGAAGTGGTGTTCTAGATTGGAATTTAGAATGGAATGTACCAGGAGAAAGCCCCTCAAGTTTGTCTCACTACTTCTTGTTCGTGTTTTTAATTTAATTTTTTATTTTTTATTACAGCAAGTTTGATTACAATGTTTGGCTTGTTGTAGGTGTGGAAGATGTGGTTCTTTTACACATATACAGATTTCTGTTCTTCCTGGGATCCTTTTCCCATGTACGTTATGACAGAATGTTGAGTAGTCCTCTCTTGGTATTCTTTAGGTCTTTGGTGATTATATATGTCACCTGTGTTTGTATATGTCTGTTAACCCCTATATCGTAATGAAACCAATCCTCACACCTTTCCATTGGTGAACCATAAGTTTGTTCAATGAATCTGTGATTGACCTTCTCCGTGGAAATATCTGCCCTGGTATCCATTTTTAGGTAACACCTATAAGTGATATGATATGATATGTGTCTTTCACTTTCTGACTTACTACATGTCACGTGATTACTTCTAGACTCATCTACAGTGCTGCAAATGGCATTGTGTCCTTTTTCTCCTTTGCTTCTCTTCTGCCTTGGTAAGGTCCATTTTCAACAATGTGATTCCCTGAGGGTTGTGGATTAGCTGACCTGGGCAGCCTTACCCTGCCGGCCCGCCCTCCCCAGATGTGCCTCGTTGAGGTCAATATAAACAGCGCTCCAGGCAGCAATAGCCCATGAAGCTGTGCCTGACTCCATATTCTCTGCCCCGTCAGCAGTCTCGGGGCTGTGCTGGTGGGTGGGAGTGAGGGGCCACAGCTTTGTGGGTGGCCCGGTGTGAGTGGGGCTCTGCTGGCCTTTCTGCAGGAGTTGCCTTGCTGACACCTGTAAAGAAGAGGATGTGTCACCCATACCTTCAGCTGGAATTTCTCTCCGGACAGAGGTGAGGAAGGAAAAAAGCAGTGGGGGCCAGGACAGGAGGGGTATCTCAGGCAGGGCAATGGAAAGCTTCCGGAAGAGCTCCTGTGGCCAGGACCACTCTGGCTGGCCTGCAGGCACCAAGTTGGCCTGCGTGCTGTCGCTGGTGTGGCTCCACGGCGCTTCCTCTAGGCTTTCAAGCCCTTGTACATATTCAGGTGTTTTACCTGGAAAGGGTGGGAACAGTTCAGCAGCAGCTGGCCTGGGGCTCAGCTCACGTTTACTCACAGATGCCTCGGCACGGTCCCCCAGCTTTGCAATGAGGACGCTCCTTGCGTGGGGGGTGGGTTGCTGGCTGTATGGGAGATGGTTCCCCACCTCTGACCAATTTCAGAATTGTTTACTGCTGGAGCAAGTGCCCTGATAGGTTTTTCCTCTGTATAACTCGTGGGTTCACTTTTTTTTCTTTTATGGTTCAAGTTAGATTTTATTCCTCTTTTATGTATTTATAGATATAAGCATGGAAATAATTCATTCCTATAAATACATCTGTGAGACGGGAAGAACTTTTTTCTGTTTTATTTTTAAATTTTATTTTTTAAAATTTTGAAATTTAATTTTATTTATTTTTTTATACAGCACGTTATTATTAGTTATGTATTTTATGCATATACATGTATTCAGGTCAATCCCAATCTCCCAACTCATCCCACCACCACCACCACATGGCTTCCAACACTTGGTGTCCATACGTTTGTTCTCTACCTCTGTGTCTCTGTTTCTTCCCTGCAAACCAGTTCATCTGTACCATTTTTTAGGCTCCACATATATGCATTAATATACAATATTTGTTTTCCACTTTCTGACTTACTTCATTCGGTATGACAGTCTCTCGATCCATCGATGTCTCTACAAATGACCCAGTTTCATTCCTTTTTATGGCCGAGTAATATTCCATTTTATATACGTACCACATCTTTATCCATTCATCTGTCTGTGGGCATTTAGGTTGCTTCCATTACCTGGCTATTGTAAATAGTGCTGCAACGAATATTGTGGTGAATGTGCCTTTTTGATTTACGGTTTTATCTGGGTATATGCCCAGAAGTGGGATTGCTGGATCAGATAGTAATTCTATTTCTAATTTTTTTAAGGAAACTCCATACTGTTCTCCATAGTGACTGTATCAATTTACATTCCCACCAATAGTGGAAGAGGGATCCTTTTGTCCACACCCTCCCCAGAAATTGTTGTTTGTAGATTTTCTGATGATGCCGATTCTAACAGGTGTGAGGTGATACCTCATTGTAGTTTTGATTTGCATTTCTCTAATAATTAGTGCTGTTGAGCAGCTTTTCATGTGCGTCTTGGCCATCTCTGTGTCTCCTTTGAAGAAACATCTCTTTAGATCTCTTGCGCATTTTTGTATTGGGTTGTTTGTTTTTTTAATATTAAGCTGCATGAGCTGTTTATATATATTGGAGATTAAACCTCTGTCCATTGATTCGTTTGCAACGATTTTCGCCCATTCTGAGGGATGCCTTTTTCCATTCCTGTTTTTTTTTTAACAAAAAAGGAAAGATAGGAAAAGAAGCAGAACACTAATGTGCGTAAAATATGCCTTTTGAAACGGTCGTTTTGAAATATGGACGTGCTTTGAATTTTTTGGTCGATATGTGACCCCAGGATTTGTTTTCAGGGCAGGTGTCATTTACAGGCCTGCAATGATTTTGAATATCAACTGACCATTAGCGCTGGGATTAAAGCTGCTGTTGTGTGAAACGGCCACAAGGTGGCAGCAGTTCTCCCTTACCAAATCTGGTTACTAGGGCAAGAGAGCCTCAGTGGAAGTGGTGTTCTAGATTGGAATTTAGAATGGAATGTTTCAGGAGAAAGCCCCTCAAGTTTGTCTCACTACTTCTTGTTCGTGTTTTTAATTTATTTTTTTTTATTTTTTATTACAGCAAGTTTGATTACAATGTTTGGCTTGTTGTAGGTGTGGAAGATGTGGTTCTTTTACACATATACAGATGTCTGTTCTTCCTGGGATCCTTTTCCCATGTACGTTATGACAGAATGTTGAGTAGTCCACTCTTGGTATTCTGTAGGTCTTTGGTGATTATATATGTCACCTGTGTTTGTATATGTGTGTTAACCCCGATATCGTAATGAAACCAATCCTCACAACTTTCCATTGGTGAACCATAAGTTTGTTTACTGAATCTGTGATTGCCCTTCTCCGTGGAAATATCTGCCCTGGTATCCATTTTTAGGTAACACTTATAAGTGATATGATATGATATGTGTCTTTCACTTTTTGACTTACTACAAGTCACGTGATTACTTCTAGACTCATCTACGGTTCTGCAAATGGCATTGTGTCCTTTTTTCCCTTGGCTTCTCTTCTGCCTTAGCGAGGTCCATTTTCAACAATGTGATTCCCTGAGGGTTGTGGATTAGCTGACCTGGGCAGCCTTACCCTGCCGGCCCGCCCTCCCCAGATGTGCCTCGTTGAGGTCAATATAAACAGAGCTCCAGGCAGCAATAGCCCCTGAAGCTGTGCCTGACTCCATATTCTCTGCCCCGTCAGCAGTCTCGGGGCTGTGCTGGTGGGAGGGAGTGAGGGGCCACAGCTTTGTGGGTGGCCCGGTGTGAGTGGGGCTCTGCTGGCCTTTCTGCAGGAGTTGCCAGGCTGACACGTGTAAAGAAGAGGATGTGTCACCCATACCTTCAGCTGGAATTTCTCTCCGGACAGAGGTGAGGAAGGAAAAAAGCAGTGAGTGCCGGGAGAGGAGGGGTATCTCAGGCAGGGCAATGGAAAGCTTCCGGGAGAGCGTCCAGGACCAGGACCACCATGGCTGGCCTGCAGGCACCAAGTTGGCCTGCGTGCTGTCGCTGGTGTGGCTCCACGGCCCTTCCTCTAGGCTTTCAAGCCCTTGTACATATTCAGGTGTTTTACCTGGGAAGGGTGGGAACAGTTCAGCAGCAGCTGGCCTGGGGCTCAGCTCACGTTTACTCACAGATGCCTCGGCACGGACCCCAGCTTTGCAATGAGGACGATCCTTGCGTGGGGGGTGGGTTGCTGGCTGTATGGGAGATGGTTCCCCACCTCTGACCAATTTCAGAATTGTTTACCCCTGGAGAAAGTGCCCTGATAGATTTTTCCTCTGTATAACTCGTGGGTTCAGTTTTTTTTTTCTTTTATGGTTCAAGTTAGATTTTATTCCTCTTTTATGTATTTATAGATATAAGCATGGAAATAATTCATTCCTATAAATACATTTGTGAGACGGGAAGAAATTTTTTCTCTTTTATTTTTAAATTTTCTTTTTTAAAATTTTGAAATTTAATTTTATTTATTTTTTTATACTGCACGTTATTATTAGTTATGTATTTTATGCATATACATGTATTCAGGTCAATCCCAATCCCCCAACTCATCCCACCACCACCACCCCATGGCTTCCCACACTTGGTGTCCATACGTTTGTTCTCTACCTCTGTGTCTCTATTTATTTCCTGCAAACCAGTTCATCTGTACCATTTTTTAGGCTCCACATATATGCATTAATATACAATATTTGTTTTCCACTTTCTGACTTACTTCATTCTGTATGACAGTCTCTCGATCCATCGATGTCTCTACAAATGACCCAGTTTCATTCCTTTTTATGGCCGAGTAATATTCCATTTTATATACGTACCACATCTTTATCCATTCATCTGTCTGTGGGCATTTAGGTTGCTTCCATTACCTGGCTATTGTAAATAGTGCTGCAACGAATATTGTGGTGAATGTGCCTTTTTGATTTACGGTTTTATCTGGGTATATGCCCAGAAGTGGGATTGCTGGATCAGATAGTAATTCTATTTCTAGTTTTTTTAAGGAAACTCCATACTGTTCTCCATAGTGACTGTATCAATTTACATTCCCACCAATAGTGGAAGAGGGCTCCTTTTGTCCACACCCTGCCCAGAATTGGTTGTTTGTAGATTTTCTGATGATGCCGATTCTAACGGGTGTGAGGTGATACCTCATTGTAGTTTTGATTTGCATTTCTCTAATAATTAGTGCTGTTGAGCAGCTTTTCATGTGCGTCTTGGCCATCTCTGTGTCTCCTTTGAAGAAACGTCTCTTTAGATCTTCTGCCCATTTTTGTATTGGGTTGTTTGTTTTTTTAATATTAAGCTGCATGAGCTGTTTATATATATTGGAGATTAAACCTCTGTCCATTGATTCGTTTGCAATGATTTTCGCCCATTCTGAGGGATGCCTTTTTCCATTCCCGTTTTTTTTAACAAAAAAGGAAAGAAAGGAAAGGAAGCAGAACACTAATGTGCGTAAAATATGCCTTTTGAAACGGTCGTTTTGAAATATGGACGTGGTTTGAATTTTTTGGTCGATATGTGACCCCAGGATTTGTTTTCAGGGCAGGTGTCATTTACAGGCCTGCAATGATTTTGAATATCAACTGACCATTAGCGCTGGGATTAAAGCTGCTGTTGTGTGAAACGGCCACAAAGTGGCAGCAGTTCTCCCTTACCAAATCTGGTTACTAGGGCAAGAGAGCCTCAGTGGAAGTGGTGTTCTAGATTGGAATTTAGAATGAAATGTGCCAGGAGAAAGCCCCTCAAGTTTGTCTCACTACTTCTTGTTCGTGTTTTTAATTTATTTTTTTTTATTTTTTATTACAGCAAGTTTGATTACAATGTTTGGCTTGTTGTAGGTGTGGAAGATGTGGTTCTTTTACACATATACAGATGTCTGTACTTCCTGGGATCCTTTTCCCATGTACGTTATGACAGAATGTTGAGTAGTCCACTCTTGGTATTCTGTAGGTCTTTGGTGATTATATATGTCACCTGTGTTTGTATATGTGTGTTAACCCCGGTATCGTAATGAAACCAATCCTCACAACTTTCCATTGGTGAACCATAAGTTTGTTTACTGAATCTGTGATTGCCCTTCTCCGTGGAAATATCTGCCCTGGTATCCATTTTTAGGTAACACCTATAAGTGATATGATATGATATGTGTCTTTCACTTTCTGACTTACTACAAGTCACGTGATTACTTCTAGACTCATCTACGGTTCTGCAAATGGCATTGTGTCCTTTTTTCCCTTGGCTTCTCTTCTGCCTTAGCGAGGTCCATTTTCAACAATGTGATTCCCTGAGGGTTGTGGATTAGCTGACCTGCGCAGCCTTACACTGCCGGCCCGCCCTCCCCAGATGTGCCTCGTTGAGGTCAATATAAACAGAGCTCCAGGCAGCAATAGCCCCTGAAGCTGTGCCTGACTCCATATTCTCTGCCCCGTCAGCAGTCTCGGGGCTGTGCTGGTGGGAGGGAGTGAGGGGCCACAGCTTTGTGGGTGGCCCGGTGTTAGTGGGGCTCTGCTGGCCTTTCTGCAGGAGTAGCCAGGCTGACACGTGTAAAGAAGAGGATGTGTCACCCATACCTTCAGCTGGAATTTCTCTCCGGACAGAGGTGAGGAAGGAAAAAAGCAGTGGGTGCGGGAGAGGAGGGGTATCTCAGGCAGGGCAATGGAAAGCTTCCGGAAGAGCGTCCAGGGCCAGGACCACCCTGGCTGGCCTGCAGGCACCAAGTTGGCCTGCGTGCTGTCACTGGTGTGGCTCCACGGCCCTTCCTCTAGGCTTTCAAGCCCTTGTACATATTCAGGTGTTTTACCTGGGAAGGGTGGGAACAGTTCAGCAGCAGCTGGCCTGGAGCTCAGCTCACATTTACTCACAGATGCCTCGGCACGGTCCCCCAGCTTTGCAATGAGGACGCTCCTTGCGTGGGGGGTGGGTTGCTGGCTGTATGGGAGAGGCTTCCTCACCTCTGACCAATTTCAGAATTGTTTACCGCTGGAGCAAGTGCCGTGATAGGGTTTTCCTCTGTATAATTCGTGGGTTCACTTTTTTCTTCTTTTATCGTTCAAGTTAGATTTTATTCCTCTTTTATGTATTTATAGATATAAGCATGGAAATAATTCATTCCTATAAATACATCTGTGTGACGGGAAGAACTTTTTTCTGTTTTATTTTTAAATTTTATTTTTTAAAATTTTGAAATTTAATTTTATTTATTTTTTTTATACAGCACGTTATTATTAGTTATGTACTTTATGCATATATATGTATTCAGGTCAATCCCAAACTCCCAACTCATCCCACCACCACCACCCCGTGGCTTCCCACACTTGGTGTCCATACGTTTGTTCTCTACCTCTGTGTCTCTATTTCTTCCCTGCAAACCAGTTCATCTGTACCATTTTTTAGGCTCCACATTTATGCATTAATATACAATATTTGTTTTCCTCTTTCTGACTTACTTCATTCTGTATGACAGTCTCTCGATCCATCGATGTCTCTACAAATGACCCAGTTTCATTCCTTTTTATGGCCGAGTAATATTCCATTTTATATACGTACCACATCTTTATCCATTCATCTGTCTGTGGGCATTTAGGTTGCTTCCATTACCTGGCTATTGTAAATAGTGCTGCAACGAATATTGTGGTGAATGTGCCTTTTTGATTTACGGTTTTATCTGGGTATATGCCCAGAAGTGGGATTGCTGGATCAGATAGTAATTCTATTTCTAGTTTTTTTAAGGAAACTCCATACTGTTCTCCATAGTGACTGTATCAATTTACATTCCCACCAATAGTGGAAGAGGGATCCTTTTGTCCACACCCTCCCCAGAAATTGTTGTTTGTAGATTTTCTGATGATGCCGATTCTAACAGGTGTGAGGTGATACCTCATTGTAGTTTTGATTTGCATTTCTCTAATAATTAGTGCTGTTGAGCAGCTTTTCATGTGCTTCTTGGCCATCTCTGTGTCTCCTTTGAAGAAACGTCTCTTTAGATCTTCTGCCCATTTTTGTATTGGGTTGTTTGTTTTTTTAATATTAAGCTGCATGAGCTGTTTATATATATTGGAGATTAAACCTCTGTCCATTGATTCGTTTGCAACGATTTTCGCCCATTCTGAGGGATGCCTTTTTCCATTCCCGATTTTTTTAACAAAAAAGGAAAGAAAGGAAAAGAAGCAGAACACTAATGTGCGTAAAATATGCCTTTTGAAACGGTCGTTTTGAAATATGGACGTCCTTTGAATTTTTTGGTCGATATGTGACCCCAGGATTTGTTTTCAGGGCAGGTGTCATTTACAGGCCTGCAATGATTTTGTATATCATCTGACCATTAGTGCTGGGATTAAAGCTGCTGTTGTGTGAAACGGCCACAAGGTGGCAGCAGTTCTCCCTTGCCAAATCTGGTTACTAGGGCAAGAGAGCCTCAATGGAAATGGTGTTCTAGATTGGAATTTAGAATGGAATGTGTCAGGAGAAAGCCCTTCAAGTTTGTCTCACTACTTCTTGTACGTGTTTTTAATTTAATTTTTTTTTTATTTTTTATTACAGCAAGTTTGATTACAATGTTTGGCTTGTTGTAGGTGTGGAAGATGTGGTTCTTTTACACATATACAGATGTCTGTTCTTCCTGGGATCCTTTTCCCATGTACGTTATGACAGAATGTTGAGTAGTCCTCTCTTGGTATTCTGTAGGTCTTTGGAGATTATATATGTCACTGTGTTTGTATATGTCTGTTAACCCCGATATTGTAATGAAACCAATCCTCACACCTTTCCATTGGTGAACCATAAGTTTGTTTACTGAATCTGTGATTGCCCTTCTCCGTGGAAATATCTGCCCTGGTATCCATTTTTAGGTAACACTTATAAGTGATATGATATGATATGTGTCTTTCACTTTCTGACTTACTACAAGTCACGTGATTACTTCTAGACTCATCTACGGTGCTGCAAATGGCATTGTGTCCTTTTTTCCCTTGGCTTCTCTTCTGCCTTAGCGAGGTCCATTTTCAACAATGTAATTCCCTGAGGGTTGTGGATTAGCTGACCTGGGCAGCCTTACCCTGCCGGCCCGCCCACCCCAGGTGTGACTCGTTGAGGTCAATATAAACAGCGCTCCAGGCAGCAATAGCCCCTGAAGCTCTGCCTGACTCCATATTCTCTGCCCCGTCAGCAGTCTCGGGGCTGTGCTGGTGGGAGGGAGTGAGGGGCCACAGCTTTGTGGGTTGCCCGGTGTGAGTGGGGCTCTGCTGGCCTTTCTGCAGGAGTTGCCAGGCAGCCGCCTGTAAAGAAGAGGATGTGTCACCCATACCTTCCGCTTGAATATCTCTCTGGACAGAGGTGAGGAAGGAAAAAAGCAGTGTGGGCCGGGAGAGGAGGGGTATCTCAGGCAGGGCAATGGAAAGCTTCCGGAAGAGCTCCTGTGGCCAGGACCACTCTGGCTGACCTGCAGGCACCAAGTTGGCCTGCGTGCTGTCGCTTGTGTGGCTCCACTGCCCTTCCTCTAGGCTTTCAAGCCCTTGTACATATTCAGGTGTTTTACCTGGAAAGGGTGGGAACAGTTCAGCAGCAGCTGGCCTGGGGCTCAGCTCACGTTTACTCACAGATGCCTCGGCACGGTTCCCCAGCTTTGCAATGAGAACGCTCCTTGCGTGGGGGGTGGGTTGCTGGCTGTATGGGAGATGGTTCCCCACCTCTGACCAATTTCAGAATTGTTTACCGCTGGAGCAAGTGCCCTGATAGGTTTTTCGCCTGTATAACTCGTGGGTTCCCTTTTTTTTCTTTTATGGTTCAAGTTAGATTTTATTCCTCTTTTATGTATTTATAGATATAAGCATGGAAATAATTCATTCCTATAAATACATCTGTGAGACGGGAAGAACTTTTTTCTGATTTATTTTTAAATTTTCTTTTTTAAAATTTTGAAATTTAATTTTATTTATTTTTTTATACAGCACGTTATTATTAGTTATGTATTTTATGCATATACATGTATTCAGGTCAATCCCAATCTCCCAACTCATCCCACCACCACCACCCCATGGCTTCCCACACTTGGTGTCCATACGTTTGTTCTCTATCTCTGTGTCTCTATTTATTTCCTGCAAACCAGTTCATCTGTAACATTTTTTAGGCTCCACATATATGCATTAATATACAATATTTGTTTTCCACTTTCTGACTTACTTCATTCTGTATGACAGTCTCTCGATCCATCGATGTCTCTACAAATGACCCAGTTTCATTCCTTTTTATGGCCGAGTAATATTCCATTTTATATATGTACCACATCTTTATCCATTCATCTGTCTGTGGGCATTTAGGTTGCTTCCATTACCTGGCTATTCTAAATAGTGCTGCAACGAATATTGTGGTGAATGTGCCTTTTTGATTTACGGTTTTATCTGGGTATATGCCCAGAAGTGGGATTGCTGGATCAGATAGTAATTCTATTTCTAATTTTTTAAGGAAACTCCATACTGTTCTCCATAGTGACTGTATCAATTTACATTCCCACCAATAGTGGAAGAGGGCTCCTTTTGTCCACACCCTCCCCAGAAATTGTTGTTTGTAGATTTTCTGATGATGCCGATTCTAACAGGGGTGAGGTGATACCTCATTGTAGTTTTGATTTGCATTTCTCTAATAATTAGTGCTGTTGAGCAGCTTTTCATGTGCGTCTTGGCCATCTCTGTGTCTCCTTTGAAGAAACATCTCTTTAGATCTCTTGCACATTTTTGTATTGGGTTGTTTGTTTTTTTAATATTAAGCTGCATGAGCTGTTTATATATATTGGAGATTAAACCTCTGTCCATTGATTCGTTTGCAACGATTTTCGCCCATTCTGAGGGATGCCTTTTTCCATTCCCGTTTTTTTTAACAAAAAAGGAAAGAAAGGAAAAGAAGCAGAACACTAATGTGCGTAAAATATGCCTTTTGAAACGGTCGTTTTGAAATATGGACGTGCTTTGAATTTTTTGGTCGATATGTGACCCCAGGATTTGTTTTCAGGGCAGGTGTCATTTACAGGCCTGCAATGATTTTGAATATCAACTGACCATTAGTGCTGGGATTAAAGCTGCTGTTGTGTGAAACGGCCACAAGGTGGCAGCAGTTCTCCCTTACCAAATCTGGTTACTAGGGCAAGAGAGCCTCAGTGGAAGTGGTGTTCTAGATTGGAATTTAGAATGGAATGTTTCAGGAGAAAGCCCCTCAAGTTTGTCTCACTACTTCTTGTTCGTGTTTTTAATTTATTTTTTTTTATTTTTTATTACAGCAAGTTTGATTACAATGTTTGGCTTGTTGTAGGTGTGGAAGATGTGGTTCTTTTACACATATACAGATGTCTGTTCTTCCTGGGATCCTTTTCCCATGTACGTTATGACAGAATGTTGAGTAGTCCACTCTTGGTATTCTGTAGGTCTTTGGTGATTATATATGTCACCTGTGTTTGTATATGTGTGTTAACCCCGGTATCGTAATGAAACCAATCCTCACAACTTTCCATTGGTGAACCATAAGTTTGTTTACTGAATCTGTGATTGCCCTTCTCCGTGGAAATATCTGCCCTGGTATCCATTTTTAGGTAACACCTATAAGTGATATGATATGATATGTGTCTTTCACTTTCTGACTTACTACATGTCACGTGATTACTTCTAGACTCATCTACGGTGCTGCAAATGGCATTGTGTCCTTTTTCTCCTTGGCTTGTATTCTGCCTTAGCGAGGTCCATTTTTAACAATGTGATTCCCTGAGGGTTGTGGATTAGCTGACCTGGGCAGCCTTACCCTGCCGGCCCGCCCTCCCCAGGTGTGCCTCGTTGAGGTCAATATAAACAGAGCTCCAGGCAGCAATAGCCCCTGAAGCTGTGCCTGACTCCATATTCTCTGCCCCGTCAGCAGTCTCGGGGCTGTGCTGGTGGGAGGGAGTGAGGGGCCACAGCTTTGTGGGTGGCCCGGTGTGAGTGGGGCTCTGTTGGCCTTTCTGCAGGAGTTGCCAGGCTGACACGTGTAAAGAAGAGGATGTGTCACCCATACCTTCAGCTGGAATTTCTCTCCGGACAGAGGTGAGGAAGGAAAAAAGCAGTGAGTGCCGGGAGAGGTGGGGTATCTCAGGCAGGGCAATGGAAAGCTTCCGGAAGAGCGTCCAGGACCAGGACCACCATGGCTGGCCTGCAGGCACCAAGTTGGCCTGCGTGCTGTCGCTGGTGTGGCTCCACGGCCCTTCCTCTAGGCTTTCAAGCCCTTGTACATATTCAGGTGTTTTACCTGGGAAGGGTGGGAACAGTTCAGCAGCAGCTGGCCTGGGGCTCAGCTCACGTTTACTCACAGATGCCTCGGCACGGACCCCAGCTTTGCAATGAGGACGCTCCTTGCATGGGGGGTGGGTTGCTGCCTGTATGGGAGATGGTTCCCCACCTCTGACCAATTTCAGAATTGTTTACCCCTGGAGCAAGTGCCCTGATAGGTTTTTCCTCTGTATAACTCGTGGGTTCAGTTTTTTTTTCTTTTATGGTTCAAGTTTGATTTTATTCCTCTTTTATGTATTTATAGATATAAGGATGGAAATAATTCATTCCTATAAATACATTTGTGAGACGGGAAGAAATTTTTTCTCTTTTATTTTTAAATTTTCTTTTTTATAATTTTGAAATTTAATTTTATTTATTTTTTTATACTGTACGTTATTATTAGTTATGTATTTTATGCATATACATGTATTCAGGTCAATCCCAATCTCCCAACTCATCCCACCACCACCACCCCATGGCTTCCCACACTTGGTGTCCATACGTTTGTTCTCTACCTCTGTGTCTCTATTTATTTCCTGCAAACCAGTTCATCTGTACCATTTTTTAGGCTCCACATATATGCATTAATATACAATATTTGTTTTCCACTTTCTGACTTACTTCATTCTGTATGACAGTCTCTCGATCCATCGATGTCTCTACAAATGACCCAGTTTCATTCCTTTTTATGGCCGAGTAATATTCCATTTTATATACGTACCACATCTTTATCCATTCATCTGTCTGTGGGCATTTAGGTTGCTTCCATTACCTGGCTATTCTAAATAGTGCTGCAACGAATATTGTGGTGAATGTGCCTTTTTGATTTACGGTTTTATCTGGGTATATGCCCAGAAGTGGGATTGCTGGATCAGATAGTAATTCTACTTCTAATTTTTTTAAGGAAACTCCATACTGTTCTCCATAGTGACTGTATCAATTTACATTCCCACCAATAGTGGAAGAGGGCTCCTTTTGTCCACACCCTCCCCAGAAATTGTTGTTTGTAGATTTTCTGATGATGCCGATTCTAACAGGTGTGAGGTGATACCTCATTGTAGTTTTGATTTGCATTTCTCTAATAATTAGTGCTGTTGAGCAGCTTTTCATGTGCTTCTTGGCCATCTCTGAGTCTCCTTTGAAGAAACGTCTCTTTAGATCTTCTGCCCATTTTTGTATTGGGTTGTTTGTTTTTTTAATATTAAGCTGCATGAGCTGTTTATATATATTGGAGATTAAACCTCTGTCCATTGATTCGTTTGCAACGATTTTCGCCCATTCTGAGGGATGCCTTTTTCCATTCCCGATTTTTTTAACAAAAAAGGAAAGAAAGGAAAAGAAGCAGAACACTAATGTGCGTAAAATATGCCTTTTGAAACGGTCGTTTTGAAATATGGACGTCCTTTGAATTTTTTGGTCGATATGTGACCCCAGGATTTGTTTTCAGGGCAGGTGTCATTTACAGGCCTGCAATGATTTTGTATATCATCTGACCATTAGTGCTGGGATTAAAGCTGCTGTTGTGTGAAACGGCCACAAGGTGGCAGCAGTTCTCCCTTGCCAAATCTGGTTACTAGGGCAAGAGAGCCTCAATGGAAATGGTGTTCTAGATTGGAATTTAGAATGGAATGTGCCAGGAGAAAACCCCTCAAGTTTGTCTCACTACTTCTTGTACGTGTTTTTAATTTATTTATTTTTTTATTTTTTATTACAGCAAGTTTGATTACAATGTTTGGCTTGTTGTAGGTGTGGAAGATGTGGTTCTTTTACACATATACAGATGTCTGTTCTTCCTGGGATCCTTTTCCCATGTACGTTATGACAGAATGTTGAGTAGTCCTCTCTTGGTATTCTGTAGGTCTTTGGTGATTATATATGTCACTGTGTTTGTATATGTCTGTTAACCCCGATATTGTAATGAAACCAATCCTCACACCTTTCCATTGGTGAACCATAAGTTTGTTTACTGAATCTGTGATTGCCCTTCTCCGTGGAAATATCTGCCCTGGTATCCATTTTTAGGTAACACTTATAAGTGATATGATATGATATGTGTCTTTCACTTTCTGACTTACTACAAGTCACGTGATTACTTCTAGACTCATCTACGGTGCTGCAAATGGCATTGTGTCCTTTTTTCCCTTGGCTTCTCTTCTGCCTTAGCGAGGTCCATTTTCAACAATGTAATTCCCTGAGGGTTGTGGATTAGCTGACCTGGGCAGCCTTACCCTGCCGGCCCGCCCACCCCAGGTGTGACTCGTTGAGGTCAATATAAACAGCGCTCCAGGCAGCAATAGCCCCTGAAGCTCTGCCTGACTCCATATTCTCTGCCCCGTCAGCAGTCTCGGGGCTGTGCTGGTGGGAGGGAGTGAGGGGCCACAGCTTTGTGGGTTGCCCGGTGTGAGTGGGGCTCTGCTGGCCTTTCTGCAGGAGTTGCCAGGCAGCCGCCTGTAAAGAAGAGGATGTGTCACCCATACCTTCCGCTTGAATATCTCTCTGGACAGAGGTGAGGAAGGAAAAAAGCAGTGTGGGCCGGGAGAGGAGGGGTATCTCAGGCAGGGCAATGGAAAGCTTCCGGAAGAGCGTCCAGGACCAGGACCACCATGGCTGGCCTGCAGGCACCAAGTTGGCCTGCGTGCTGTCGCTGGTGTGGCTCCACGGCCCTTCCTCTAGGCTTTCAAGCCCTTGTACATATTCAGGTGTTTTACCTGGGAAGGGTGGGAACAGTTCAGCAGCAGCTGGCCTGGGGCTCAGCTCACGTTTACTCACAGATGCCTCGGCACGGACCCCAGCTTTGCAATGAGGACGCTCCTTGCATGGGGGGTGGGTTGCTGCCTGTATGGGAGATGGTTCCCCACCTCTGACCAATTTCAGAATTGTTTACCCCTGGAGCAAGTGCCCTGATAGGTTTTTCCTCTGTATAACTCGTGGGTTCAGTTTTTTTTTCTTTTATGGTTCAAGTTTGATTTTATTCCTCTTTTATGTATTTATAGATATAAGGATGGAAATAATTCATTCCTATAAATACATTTGTGAGACGGGAAGAAATTTTTTCTCTTTTATTTTTAAATTTTCTTTTTTATAATTTTGAAATTTAATTTTATTTATTTTTTTATACTGTACGTTATTATTAGTTATGTATTTTATGCATATACATGTATTCAGGTCAATCCCAATCTCCCAACTCATCCCACCACCACCACCCCATGGCTTCCCACACTTGGTGTCCATACGTTTGTTCTCTACCTCTGTGTCTCTATTTATTTCCTGCAAACCAGTTCATCTGTACCATTTTTTAGGCTCCACATATATGCATTAATATACAATATTTGTTTTCCACTTTCTGACTTACTTCATTCTGTATGACAGTCTCTCGATCCATCGATGTCTCTACAAATGACCCAGTTTCATTCCTTTTTATGGCCGAGTAATATTCCATTTTATATACGTACCACATCTTTATCCATTCATCTGTCTGTGGGCATTTAGGTTGCTTCCATTACCTGGCTATTGTAAATAGTGCTGCAACGAATATTGTGGTGAATGTGCCTTTTTGATTTACGGTTTTATCTGGGTATATGCCCAGAAGTGGGATTGCTGGATCAGATAGTAATTCTACTTCTAATTTTTTTAAGGAAACTCCATACTGTTCTCCATAGTGACTGTATCAATTTACATTCCCACCAATAGTGGAAGAGGGCTCCTTTTGTCCACACCCTCCCCAGAAATTGTTGTTTGTAGATTTTCTGATGATGCCGATTCTAACAGGTGTGAGGTGATACCTCATTGTAGTTTTGATTTGCATTTCTCTAATAATTAGTGCTGTTGAGCAGCTTTTCATGTGCTTCTTGGCCATCTCTGAGTCTCCTTTGAAGAAACGTCTCTTTAGATCTTCTGCCCATTTTTGTATTGGGTTGTTTGTTTTTTTAATATTAAGCTGCATGAGCTGTTTATATATATTGGAGATTAAACCTCTGTCCATTGATTCGTTTGCAACGATTTTCGCCCATTCTAAGGGATGCCTTTTTCCATTCCCGATTTTTTTAACAAAAAAGGAAAGAAAGGAAAAGAAGCAGAACACTAATGTGCGTAAAATATGCCTTTTGAAACGGTCGTTTTGAAATATGGACGTCCTTTGAATTTTTTGGTCGATATGTGACCCCAGGATTTGTTTTCAGGGCAGGTGTCATTTACAGGCCTGCAATGATTTTGTATATCATCTGACCATTAGTGCTGGGATTAAAGCTGCTGTTGTGTGAAACGGCCACAAGGTGGCAGCAGTTCTCCCTTGCCAAATCTGGTTACTAGGGCAAGAGAGCCTCAATGGAAATGGTGTTCTAGATTGGAATTTAGAATGGAATGTGCCAGGAGAAAGCCCCTCAAGTTTGTCTCACTACTTCTTGTACGTGTTTTCAATTTAATTTTTTTTTTATTTTTTATTACAGCAAGTTTGATTACAATGTTTGGCTTGTTGTAGGTGTGGAAGATGTGGTTCTTTTACACATATACAGATGTCTGTTCTTCCTGGGATCCTTTTCCCATGTACGTTATGACAGAATGTTGAGTAGTCCTCTCTTGGTATTCTGTAGGTCTTTGGTGATTATATATGTCACTGTGTTTGTATATGTCTGTTAACCCCGATATTGTAATGAAACCAATCCTCACACCTTTCCATTGGTGAACCATAAGTTTGTTTACTGAATCTGTGATTGCCCTTCTCCGTGGAAATATCTGCCCTGGTATCCATTTTTAGGTAACACTTATAAGTGATATGATATGATATGTGTCTTTCACTTTCTGACTTACTACAAGTCACGTGATTATTTGTAGACTCATCTACGGTGCTGCAAATGGCATTGTGTCCTTTTTTCCCTTGGCTTCTCTTCTGCCTTAGCGAGGTCCATTTTCAACAATGTAATTCCCTGAGGGTTGTGGATTAGCTGACCTGGGCAGCCTTACCCTGCCGGACCGCCCGCCCCAGGTGTGACTCGTTGAGGTCAATATAAACAGCGCTCCAGGCAGCAATAGCCCCTGAAGCTCTGCCTGACTCCATATTCTCTGCCCCGTCAGCAGTCTCGGGGCTGTGCTGGTGGGAGGGAGTGAGGGGCCACAGCTTTGTGGGTTGCCCGGTGTGAGTGGGGCTCTGCTGGCCTTTCTGCAGGAGTTGCCAGGCAGCCGCCTGTAAAGAAGAGGATGTGTCACCCATACCTTCCGCTTGAATATCTCTCTGGACAGAGGTGAGGAAGGAAAAAAGCGGTGGGGGCCGGGACAGGAGGGGTATCTCAGGCATGGCAATGGAAAGCTTCCGGAAGAGCTCCTGTGGCCAGGACCACTCTGGCTGGCCTGCAGGCACCAAGTTGGCCTGCGTGCTGTCGCTTGTGTGGCTCCACGGCCCTTCCTCTAGGCTTTCAAGCCCTTGTACATATTCAGGTGTTTTACCTGGAAAGGGTGGGAACAGTTCAGCAGCAGCTGGCCTGGGGCTCAGCTCACGTTTACTCACAGATGCATCGGCACGGTCCCCCAGCTTTGCAATGAGGACGCTCCTTGCGTGGGGGGTGGGTTGCTGGCTGTATGGGAGATGGTTCCCCACCTCTGACCAATTTCAGAATTGTTTACCGCTGGAGCAAGTGCCCTGATAGGTTTTTCGTCTGTATAACTCGTGGGTTCCCTTTTTTTTCTTTTATGGTTCAAGTTAGATTTTATTCCTCTTTTATGTATTTATAGATATAAGCATGGAAATAATTCATTCCTATAAATACATCTGTGAGACGGGAAGAACTTTTTTCTGATTTATTTTTAAATTTTCTTTTTTAAAATTTTGAAATTTAATTTTATTTATTTTTTTATACAGCACGTTATTATTAGTTATGTATTTTATGCATATACATGTATTCAGGTCAATCCCAATCTCCCAACTCATCCCACCACCACCACCCCATGGCTTCCAACACTTGGTGTCCATACGTTTGTTCTCTACCTCTGTGTCTCTATTTCTTCCCTGCAAACCAGTTCATCTGTACCATTTTTTAGGCTCCACATATATGCATTAATATACAATATTTGTTTTCCACTTTCTGACTTACTTCATTCTGTATGACAGTCTCTCGATCCATCGATGTCTCTACAAATGACCCAGTTTCATTCCTTTTTATGGCCGAGTAATATTCCATTTTATATACGTACCACATCTTTATCCATTCATCTGTCTGTGGGCATTTAGGTTGCTTCCATTACCTGGCTATTGTAAATAGTGCTGCAACGAATATTGTGGTGAATGTGCCTTTTTGATTTACGGTTTTATCTGGGTATATGCCCAGAAGTGGGATTGCTGGATCAGATAGTAATTCTATTTCTAGTTTTTTTAAGGAAACTCCGTACTGTTCTCCATAGTGACTGTATCAATTTACATTCCCACCAATAGTGGAAGAGGGCTCCTTTTGTCCACACCCTCCCCAGAATTGGTTGTTTGTAGATTTTCTGATGATGCCGATTCTAACGGGTGTGAGGTGATACCTCATTGTAGTTTTGAT